>NC_041389.1:214313524-214404565 GCF_002162155.2 Triticum dicoccoides | reverse complement strand
TTTTCTTTTTTCTAATTCAACGAAACAAGTTTATCGAATTTCATACACTTTTTTCAAATCCGACAACTTTTCTACAAATCGATGATTATTATTTTTAATTCAGTGACCTTTTTCCAAATCTGATGAAGCTTTCTTTAAGTTTGCGTACTTTTTTGAAAGCCGATGAACTTTTTTCAAAATTGATGAACTTTGTCAAAAAAATTATAAACCATTTAAAAATATTGATGAACTTTTCTTCAAAAGGATGAACCTTTTTTTAATTCGTGAACTATTTTGAAGTTTGTGAACTTTCTTTGAAAATTCGTGAACAGTTTTAGTTCATTATTATTTTTGGATTTTCTACCAAAGGTCAACGTGGCCTACGGTGGACTGGACCGCGATCAAAATGAACGAGGTGACGTGCGCCGTGATCAAAACAAACAAGGCGTGCGGGACGAGCGTACATGGCGAACTGGGCCGGCCCAGTTCGCGGGGCGCGTGGGCGCCAAGCTGGCGCTGAAGGCACCCATAGGGGCGGCAATCCCTATTTGACGTGCGCATGCGGCAAACTGGCAATCCCTGTTTTCTTTCTTTTTTCTTTTGTTTCCTTTTTTGCTTTATGTTTTAGTTTTCGTTTCTTTCCTTTTTATTTTATTTCATTTTCTCACTTTTCGTTCTTATTTTTGTATTTGCTTCAACAAAATGTTTCGAAATCCCAAATTTTGTTCATGTTTTATAGTTTTGTTCACGATTCCAAAATTGTTCAGCGTATATTACAAAAATGTTTAAGGTATATTTAAATATTGTTCAGCGTATATCACAAAAATGTTCAATGTATAGTTAAAGTTGTTTAACGTAGATCATAAAAATGTTCAATGTATATTTTGAATTTGTTCTGTGTATAGCACAAAAAATGTTCAATGTTTATTTAAATATTGTTCAGCATATTTTTTCACAAAATGTTTAATGTGTAGTTAAAATCTGTTCATCATGCATTAAAAAAATGTTCATATTATAGTTTAGAATATTAAATGGTCGAAATTTCAAAAAAAAATCTAGCGCCGCATTTAGTTCTTAAATGTTCGCGCGGCCAAGTAATCACGGACGTTCACTAGCGCGAATGGCAAAGAGTAGTTGTTGTCCATCGTCAGTTTTGGAGATCGAGCGTCTTTTTTGTGGGATTTTTAATAGCTACTCTGTATGAGGCAACGAGTGGGTTGGTCCATTAAGAAAGTACGTTGTGCGAAAGCTCGTCTGTTTGACGAACGCAGGCGTCGAACAGGAGCTCCCTATGGGGCT
This sequence comes from Triticum dicoccoides, assembly GCF_002162155.2. Lineage (NCBI taxonomy): Eukaryota > Viridiplantae > Streptophyta > Magnoliopsida > Poales > Poaceae > Triticum > Triticum dicoccoides. Next base: position 214,403,287 of record NC_041389.1, on the reverse strand, counting down.
TCCGCTGGGGGACTTCCCAAATGGCGCCGCACGCGCCGGCAGCCACCGGAGCGCGCACCCTCCCCCTCCCACCGCGCGCCCTCATGGGCCGGCCCATGTGCGGGGCGTGGAGCACCTTGTCTTTTTTGTTTTTTTTCGTTTTCATCTTTTTATTTTTTTTAAATAATTTGGGATACGAGAAAAAGTTGCTAAATTGTTGAATTCTTCGTGATTTCAAAATTGTCCAGGAAATGATAAAGGCTCATGGATTCAAAAAACTGTTCGCAATTTCGAAAATAATGTCGGCTATTCATTTTTTAACAACTTAAAAAATGTTCATGAATTTCTAGGAAAATATTCACAATATTAAAGAATGTTAGAGAATTTTGAAACATGGTCACTAAATTCAGAAAATTTCAAAAAAAACAGGTTTTCCAGAAAATATACATAATTTCTAGGAATTGTCAGCAGCTGGCCCAAGGTGACCTACTGGGAAATGAAAAAACAATTGGTTCAATCGAGTACTTATAAGCCGAACGGAGTTCTCTCTCATATTGTTATGTTTACCTGGAATGCCATAAGCCTGCTCTCAAGGAACAACTCGAATCACTGCCGATGCGGGACTTGCTTTCGCACGGGGAGTTGGATAAATTACCCTCTTGTGGGTATGGCGATAGATAGCAATAGCAACGGATTGATTATGGTTGTGAATATGAAAAATGTTCATGATTCAGAAAAATGTTCACAAATTAAAAAAATGTCTAGGTTTTCAGAAAAAATGTTCATAATTTCCAGAAATGTTCATGATTTTGAAAATATGTTCCCTTTTTCCAAAATGTTCACGAATTTCCCATGACATTTCCACAATTCAAAAAGAAATATTCGCAGATTTGTAAAAAAATGTTCGGCAGTTTAAAAAGTGTACACAATTTGAGAAAAAATGTTCGCAAATTTGGAACATGGCCAAAAAAGAAGAAATAGGAAAGTTGGAAAAAAGAAAAACAGAACATTAAAAGATTTTCGCAAATTAAAAAATAATAAAATAGAAAATAGAAAAAGGTAAAAAAAGAAAAAGGAAAAGAAAGAAATCTTCATCAAATTTAGAAAATTTCAAAAAATGTTCACATTTTCCAGAAAATATACATAATTTCTAGGAATCTTCGTGAATATGAAAAATGTTCATGATTCAGTAAAATGGTCATGAATTTAAAAAAAGTCTAGGATTTAGAAAAAATGTTCATGATTTTGAAAAGTTGCTCACTTTTTCCAAAAATGTTCACGGGTTTCTAAAAATTGTTCATCAATTCAAAAAAAACCGGCAATTTGGAAAATGTTCCACTTTTGAAAAATGTTGATAATTTGAGAAATAATGTTTGCAAATTTGAAAATTGGCCGAAAAAGAAGAAACAGGAAAGGAGGAAAAAAAGAAAAACAGAACATTAAAAGATTTTCGCAAAATAAAAAAAGAATAAAAAAGAAAACAGAAATGCAGAAAAAGGGAAAGAAAAAAGAAATGGAAAAGAAAGAAAAAAAACGAAAGAAAACTAGAAAAACCCGGTTCAGCGAAGGTCATAGAACCTTCCCAAAACCAGTTGGAGGTGAAACCCCGAAATGGGCCGGCTCATTGAAACAACAATGCGGATACGTCGCTTCGCAGCGACCTACGCGCTATATAGGAGCTGTGTTCCGCTGGTTGCAGTTTTTTTTGAGACAACATCGCGAAACTTTATTAATTCGTCACAATGTTTACATGGACGGATGGTAAGTTCCCGGGGTGTCCTAACCAAACATGGCGGCCACCACCGAGAGATAAAGCATGCTTCGCTATGTTCTGAGCTTCATAATTAGAGTTCCTAAACTCATGACTAAAATTGCAAAAATCAAAAGCTAAAGAGTGATCTAGTATTTCATGTACAATTGCGCCATAGCTTGCCAAATTATCCTTCTGTAAACTTTGAACCACCAGTTTGCAATGCGACGCAACTTGAATTCGTCTCAGGTATAGATCATCTGCCAATGCAAGAGATTCTCTGATAGCTAGGGCTTCAAGTGTCGGAGGGTCCACAATGTTTGGAAAGCAAAGGGACGAGGCTCCCAAGAAAGATCCGTCTTGATCCCTACAAATCACGCCAACTGATCCATAGCCTTGCCTGGAAACAGCTGCATCAACATTAATTTTGGCGTTGCCAGTCGTCGGTGCCACCCATCTCGTAGGTCTCAATACCGTAGGTGCAGACTGCATTGTTGTTTTTGCGCTAATGATCCGCAGCTCGCCCAAAAAGCTCGATATGAAGCTGTTAACCGAGTGAGGAGATTGAAAAATATCCTTGTAAATGGCTTTCCTCCTTACTCTCCAGAGTGTCCATAAGGTAACCACTAGGCGATCAAACACATCCTGGTTTAATGTTTCATGCAAAGCAAATAGCCACTCCTTTGGGGTATCCTCTGCTCGATCAAGCATATGTTCCACCAGTTCATCGGTTGCCAAGGCCCAAACACTCGCCGCCATCGGGCATGAAATTAGCGCGTGCTTCCAAGTATCAACTGATCCGCAGAACAAGCATGTATCCTCTGTCGCCATGTGGCGGTGTTTCAGAACCGTTCCCATCGGCATAGATTGTCGGGCTAACCTCCACACAGACATTTTGAGCTCTGAGGGAACTTTAAGATGCCATATCATAGCCCACTTGCTAGTTTCGCTGTGTTCATAAGATGTTCCCCCCTCCTCGTTCAGCCATGCCTCTCTACTATGCTTCGTGCGAAGTATCATGCGATAAGCCGATCTCACAGAGAAACCTCCTTGGGTATCCTCATGCCATGCCCAAAAGTCAGCTACTCTTCGCGTACACATCGGGATTCTGAGAATAGCTTTTGCGTCAAAGTGAGTGAATACTGCCCGAACCAGGCCCTCGTTCCAGCTCGCTGATGAAACTTCAATGAGTTCTGCCACTCTGTCTGGAGGGTTCGGTAGAAGAGAGGTGATCGGGCGTTTGAAGCTATCCCTTGGGATCCAGTTGTGATGCATACTCATGGTTTCTCCATCTGTAATTCTGCGTATGAGCCCTTGAGCCAAGATGTCACTGTCGGTGTCAAAACCAGTGGATCTCGGGTAGGGGGTCCCGATCTGTGCGTCTAAGGCTAATGGTAACAGGAGGCAAGGGACACGATGTTTTACCCAGGTCCGGGCCCTCTCGATGGAGGTAAAACCCTACTCCCTGCTTGATTGATCTTGATGATATGAGTATTACAAGAGTTGATCTAGCACGAGATCGTAGAGGCTAAACCCTAGAAGCTAGCCTATGATGATTATGATTGTCCCTCTACGGACCAAACCCTCCGGTTTATATAGACACCGGAGGGGGCTAGGGTTTACATAGAGTCGGTTACAAAGAAGGAGATCTAATATCCGGATCGCCAAGCTTGTCTTCCATGCAAAGGAGAGTCCCATCCGCACACGGGACAAAGTCTTGAGTCTTATATCTTCACGATCCAACAGTCCGGCCAAAGTATATAGTCCGGATGTTCGAATACCCCCTAATCCAGGACTCCCTCAGTAGCCCCTGAACCAGGCTTCAATGACGATGAGTCCGGCCCGCAGTTTGTTTTCGGCATTGCAAGACGGGTTCCATCTTCGAATACACCAAAGTAAACCTCGAACACTTAAATCGTATCCGGCTCTGCAAGATGACTTTCACATTCCACCGTAGAGAGAACGATATTCCACAAATATAATCTGCTGACAACTTTAGATAACGCGACAGAACACCATGGTCGAGTCATTATTGAACCGTCTTCCCACAGCCAGCTACCGCACATATCGCGAGGTGATTTCCTTGGCACGTCTTGTCAAAGCAGAGATCATGTCCCCTTATCACGGGATTCTCATCAATACGGGTACGGGTGACCCAACCGCGCCATCAATCGTGGCACTTGGGAAATAAGCTATTTTCAACGGGCAAGTGGGGAGGCGCACCGTCTTCATCGCCTCTATAAAGGGATAAGGATACCCCATTTTTACCAATGCCTTCTTCCTCCTTCGCTTATCTATTCTCGCACCCTCGAGCTCCAGCACCCTAGTTCACACCTTCTCCGCACAGCCAAACATGTCCGGAGCAGGAGGCAAGTGGGTGGTCTCCGCCGTCAAGGAGGAGCATATTACAAAGCTCCAGGCGGCCGGATACTTGGCCGCAGATATCGCGCACCGGCTGCCGGATGCAGGGAAGATCATTCCGACTCCGGGACCCCACGACAGGGTCGTGTTCCTCGCCCACTTCGTCCGTGGACTGTGATTTCCACTCCATCCCTTTGTCCGCGGGCTCATGTTTTATTATGGGCTGGACTTCCATGATCTAGCCCTAAATTTCGTCCTCAACATCTCGGCGTTTATCATCGTGTGCGAGGCCTTCCTCCGCATCAAGCCCCACTTGGCTTGTGGCTACAAATCTTCTGTGTGAAGCCAAAGATCGTGAGCGGCCAGCAAGCGGAGTGCGAAGGCGCCATGGTGGGCAGGATGCCCAATGTTACCTGGCTTGACGGTTCCTTCGTGGAGACCGTGAAAGGGTGGCAATCGGGGTGGTTCTACATCACCGAGCCGCGCGACGCCAACTGGGCAGTGGCCCCCGAATTCCGATCCGGAATTCCCATGCGGCTCACTTCCCGGGAAAAGAAGGGCCTGGCCTGGGGCGAACCTGCGGAGCTGACAGGACTTCAGAACTGCATCAAAAATATGATGGACAAGAAGATCAAGCTTGTCAACGTGGTCCAGGTCATGCTCGTCCGCCGGATCCTTCCGTGCCAAAGACGGGCATTCAATCTATGGGAGTTCGATCCGGCCGAACACCAGACACTTCAAGAGCTTTACGGCACGATGCACAAGGACGCATGGAAGGTGCTATTCAAGGCCTCCGAAATACCTCCTCCCACATGCGAGGACCGTGGACTCCACGTCACGCGGCTCCCCCATCCGGTTAGTTTTCTGACCATCACCAGATGTAGCTTTCTTAGCATACTCATGGGAGGATTTTAAGTCAGCGTGTGTATTTAATCAGGATTACGTGGTGACGGCGGAGCGGATCGACTTTCCGTCTCCACTGCTGAAAGGCCCAACAACCGCTCTCCTGACAGAGATGCTAGTCCCGGCGCCTTACAAGGTGCCGGAAAAGAAGGCCATGGGGACCAGGAAGGGTCTCCGGCGTAAGTTCACACCGGACGCCTCGTCCGAAGATGATGAGGCACACTCCTCCCATGAAGGGGAGGAGAAGAAAAGGGTCGTCCCATCCGGGGAGGCCGAAGGGTCTAAGAGGGCGGCCGTGGGGACCAGGAAGGGTCCTCGGCGCAAGGCCGTCATAGGCTTGTCGTCTGAGGACGACGAAGCAGACTCCTCCAGCGGAGGCGGGGGGAAACACGAAGAAATTCCACCTCCCCACATTGGGGAGGAGAAGAAAAGGAAAGCTACCTCGCAGGGGAGGCCAGGACGCCAAAGAAGGGAAAGGCGTCCCTTCCGAAACACTCCACCACGGCCGCTTACAGCGAGGAGGAGTGGCTGCCCAGGGGCAAGCCCCTGGTGAGATCGTAAGTATCCGCACTCTGTAACACTGTAGCGCCACTTAGCTCCATAGTTTGTTATAACGCCGAACACGTATATGCAGTCCGGCCAGGGCCCATCCCAAGGTATCCTCTTCGGATGGGTCATTGAGCGATTCGGCGATGAATTCGCTCCCGACGGCCACCTCCCCTCGGCCTGCTGATGACACGGAGGTGTTCGCACACGAACACGTCACATGTACCCTCGACGCCGGGGGTGATGCACCGCAGCTCACGTCGAAGGAGTCTCACCGGAAGCGCGATTCGCAAGTCGACCGACGATAGCTTTTGAGGACCCGAAACCCCACACTCCCGGGAGGGACCCCGTCGGGGAGTGCGGCGGCTATGGGATGCCCTAGGTCGGTCAAGCCGCCCCTAGAGCCTCGGTATTCACAGCTCTCCAACACGAAGAACAACGGAGAACGAGGGAGAGACAAAACGTAGATGAAAAAGTATTAGATGTATTTTTTGCGATTGTGTGTTGTTCAATCGGCCATCACCGCTCATCTATTTATGAGGTAGCTGGACTTCCCGTACAAGAAAAGGACTAAAAATTCCATCCAAAACATTAAAAACCCTAACCTAACTCGGACAGGAATCTTTGATAATTTCTCAGACAAACTCGGTCTCACCGATTGGTTCATTTCGGTCCCACCGAGTGAACGTTGCCAACTCTCTGTGTCGTTCTGTAATTTTTTGGATCAACTCGGTCTCACCGATTGGTTTGATTAGGACCTACTGAATCAACATTGCCAACTCTCTGGTAAATTTTCAGACCAACTCGGTCTCACCGATCAAATCAACTCGGTCGGTCCGAAATGACTCTGCAGCTTCTGTTTCTGACCCTGTTTTGTCTCCACAAGTTGCATACGACCTCAGATTAAGACGATTTTTATATCAAAATCCACTGTTTCAATGAGACGCACAACTTTCATGTTGGAATATTTTCCATCAGAGGCTGCCTTAATTGAGTCTCATGCCATTCTTTAATCTCCGAACTTGTCATAACTATTACATCTGAGCTCCGCTATAGACCATCTTCATATCCATCTCGATCTTCTTAAAGAGATCCATTCAGAGGTGACCTCCAATAATAAGTTTGAATTAGTCTTGATGCAGCCTATGCTAATTTTATGACTGTGCCACTTTTGAGCGTCAACACATGCCCCCCTGTTTTTCGGCATAGCTAGCGCGCCGAAAAATAACTTGTATGAAGTTTGTTCTAAGGACGATGTCAACACTCCATCGGCCATTTATATGTTCTGAGGACGATAAGTATATATCGGCCGTGTTTATGCTAAGGGCGATAGTTATTTATCGGCCGTTGCCTATCTAGGCTTCTTGCCACACACTTGGGTGGTATTTCTTTAAATATTTTCCATTGAGAGCTCGAGGTAACAATGTCCCTTGTATGGATTCTACCAAATATGAATTTCCAGGAACCACTCTTGTAATCCTAAAAGGACATTCCCAACTTGGAGACCACTTCCCGAATTTTCTGTCTTTCGAACCAATTGGTAGAATCACCTTCCACACGAGATCGCCAACTTGAAAATTCTTCAACTTGACCTTCTTATTGTAATCTCTTGCCACCCTCAACTTATCTCTCTCCATGGCCTTTAAAGAAGCCAAACGTTTATCGGCAACTTCATCAATATTGTCCATCATCAAGTTATAGAAGTCCACAGCCAACAAATCATTTTCTTTGGCTATTCTCAAAGCATTCAAATTCACTTCCACTGGTAAAACGGCCTCCTGACCATATACGAGCTCATGTGGAGTCACCTTTGTAGCACCATGCCTTGAGATCCTATGTGCCCATGAAGCTTCGGACAATAGCTCATGCCATCTCCTTGGATTATCCTCAACCTTCTTCTTGATGAGCTTGATTAATATTTTATTACTAGACTCAGCTTGTCCATTGGCTTGGGCATAATATGGAGAGGAATTGAGCAACTTTATCTTATATGATTCGGCAAATTCTCTAACTTGATGTGACATAAAGGATGAACCTTGGTCCATAGTTAATGTTTGAGGAATGCCGAATCAATGAATAATATGCTCAGTTATGAATTGAATTACCTCTGTATGCGTCATATTTTTGAGTGGTATTGCTTCAGACCATTTAGTGAAATAATCAGTTGCCACCAACACGAACCGATGCCCCTTTGAAAAAGAAGGATGAATCTCTCCAATAAAGTCTAATCCCCAACCTCTAAAAGGCCACGACTTGATAATAGGATGTAACATAGCAGCAGGAGCTAACTGAATATCACCAAACTTTTGACAAGCTTCACATCCTTTATAGTACCGGAAGCAATCACTAACCATTGTCGGCCAATAAAACCCAGCACGTCGTAGTAACCATTTCATCTTGGGAGCCGATTGATGAGTGCCACAAATACCTTCATGGACCTCCCCCATAGCAACTCTCGCTTGGTCCTCGTCCAAGCACTTTAAAAGAACATCATCAACCGATCGGCAATAGAGACCATCATCTCTCATTGTGTATTTGAAAGCCATACGCCAAATAGTCCTGTCCACCCTTTTACTAGGATAACACAAATAATCAATAATGGGCTTCCTCCAGTCTTCATTTTCTCCTGCATTAAATATTTCATTAGTGGCCGAAACGGCGGGCTCCGGTTCGGCCTCCCCTATGCTGGCAAGACTAGACATCGGCCTTTGAGAAATATGAAACATGCCACGATCAACATGATAGCCAGATGCTTGTTGTGCCAACTCATTTGCTGTCCAATTGTCGTGTCTAGATATATGATCAATGCTAAAATAATCCAAATTAGAAATTATATCTAGACATTTATCAAGATAAACATTAAGGGGATAATTAGATTTATGCCCCTAGTTGTGTCCCACTCGTCTGTTTTACCCCTAATTCCCAAAAGTCACTGGTTCTGTCCAAGTCACTTTGCTCCTCTTATGCTTTTGCCCTTTGACCGTTTGAGCGTCAGTTTGAAAACTTCATAACTAATTCATACTAAATCAGAAAAATGCAAATAAGATACCAAAATATTCAGAAAAACATCACCTATATGTCAGTGTCAGTTGCATTCATGAAAAAAGTGTTGGAAAGTGCACATCCGAGTTTTAGCTCTTTTTATACCACCATGAATAGTAAACTCCAAAAAATTCAAAAAAAATTCAAAAAACATATGGTGGTAAAGAACGACAAATGTTCGAAGTGCTTGCCAAGTTTCATCAGGGAACGACATTGGTGGAAGTCGTGGCAAAAAAATTATCTATTTTGGAGTGCTGATTGTTTTTTTGCCGCGACACCCACGAATGTTATTCCCTGATGAAACTTCGCAGGCACTTAAAACATTTGCCACTCTTTGCCACCATAATTTTTTTGAATTTTTTTGAATTTTTTTAGAGTTTACTATTCATGGTGGTATCAAAAGAGCTAAAACTCGGATGTGCACCTTCCAACACTTTTTTCATGAATGCAAATGACACTGACATATAGGTGATGTTTTCCTGAACATTTTGGTAGCTTATTTGCATTTTTTTGATTTAGTATGAATTAGTTATGAAGTTTTCAAACTGACGGTCAAACGGTCAAAGGGCAAAAGCATAAGAGGAGCAATGTGACTTGGACAGAACCGGTGACTTTTGGGAATTAGGGGTAAAACAGACGAGTGGGACACAACTAGGGGCATAAACCTAATTATCCCAACATTAAGTGATTCATCAAAACATTGAAAGACTTTGGATATTTGTTGCACTACTAATAACGAATCACCAAAAGCCTCAATATGTGTAGCACCTATGGCAAGCAACATCTCTAAGCCGAATAACAATGCTTCATATTTGGCTTGATTATTTGTGCAAAATTATTCTAAGCGGCCTGAGGCTTCAAAAACAGCACCATGAGGAGATATATAAACAATACCAACACCTTGGCCATTGCTACAAACTGAACCATCAAAATATAATCTCCATGGTACTACTGAGACAAGGTTTATATCAATATCATGCTTGTCATCAATCCGATGCTCAACAATAAAATTAGCAACAATTTGGCCTTTCATGGATTTTAGAGATTCATAAGCCAAATCATATTCAATTAAAGCATAAGCCCACTTGCCAATTCTACCACTAAGAATTGGCCTATGCAACGTGTATTTCATAACATCGGTTTGACAAGCTATAATGCAAGTACTAGGCACTAGATAATGTCTCAATTTTGTGCAAGCATAAGCATAATTTCTCAATAAATGTATACCTTGTCTCGCATCCAATAACCGCCGGCTCAAATAAGTAATAGCATGCTCCTTTCCTTTAGTCTCTTGAGTCAAAACGGCACCAATAACACCTTCCTCCGCTGCAATGTAAAGTCTAAATGGTTCCCTGTGCCAGGGCGCTTTCATAATCGGAGGAGTGCACAAATATTTCTTAATCATATCAAACACATCTTGCTATTTTGCCCCCCAAGTAAAATCAACATCATTCTTTAACCGACGGAAAGGTGTAAATGCATCAACCTTCCCTGATAGATTGGCTATGAACCTCCTCAAATAATTGACCTTGCCAAGGAATTTTTGCATATCTCTCTTGCATGTTGGAGCCTCTACTTTCTGTATAGCTTCTATCTTTTTGGGATCAATTTCCACGCCATCTTCATGAATAATGAAACCCAGAAACTTCCCAGCCGATACACCAAAGGCACACTTCAAAGGATTCATGTTCAGCCCATATTTATTCATTCTTTCAAAAGCCAAACGCAAATCGGCTAAGTGAAATTCAAAAGCATCCAATTTGACAACAATATCATCAATATAAACCTCAAGTATAACACCAAGTAAATCATGAAAAATTAAATTCATAGCCCTTTGATACGTGGCACCGGCATTTTTATATCCAAAGGTCATCACTGTCCACTCAAACAAACCAAGGAAACCGGGACATCGAAAAGCCATTTTGGACATGTCCTCTTCGGCCACAAAAATCTGGTTATACCCTGCATTACCATGAAGAAAGCTAATGACCTTATGTCCAGAAGCATCATTAATAAGCATATCGGCTATTGGTATAGGATACTCATCTTTAGGTGTAGCTCTATTCAAATCTCTGAAATCAATGCACACCCTCAACTTGCCGGAGCCTTTCTTCTCTACTAGTACAATGCTAGAAATCCACTCGGCATACCTGCAAGGTCTAATAAAATTAGCTTTAAGCAAACGACCATTCTCTTCCTTGATCCGGTCATACATTTTGGGATTAAACTTTCTGGCTGATTGCTTGTATGGTCTAAAACCGGCCTTTATAGGTAACCAATGCTCCACTAGCTCTCGGCTTAAACCCGGCATCTCATGATATTCTCATGCAAAGCAACAAACATATTCTTTCAATAGCTCGATCAACTTAGCCTTATGATCGGCTCTTAAATTTTCGTTTACAAATGTCGGCCTAGGAACTGAACCATCTCCTATATCTATCTCTTCTAATGGATCGGCCGATGTAAAACCGTATCCTAATTTATCCATATCATCTAACCCTTCTATGGACTCATACATATCGTTCTCATTGGACCGATATTCTACAAGACGCTTTTGTAACCACTCTGAGTTAGGATCCATTTAAATACATCATACCTTGGAGCCGATTATCACCAACCGGCTTTAAAGAAATGGGCACAAAACCACTTTTTGTGGCGCTAAGAAAATCATATTTCTGATAAGTCACGCCCCGTCAAGCAAGTAGCATTGGGATGTTGCCAATCTACCGATGCATCGGCCAAAGGAACAAAAGCCGAATTATCCGCATGAATGACTTCTACTTCATCATCAACCAAATGAATCAAAAACTGGTGCATAGTAGATGGCACGCATTGGTTCGCATGAACCCAATCGCGGCCTAATATCACATTGTAGTTACCTTGCACCTCAGCGACAAAGAATGCGGTAGCCAAAGTTTTGCTTCCCACCGTAAGCTCCACATACATCACACCTTTGGCTTCAGTTTTCTCTTTTCCTTCAAATCCATTAAGCACCATTTTGGTCTTTATTAACTCTTCATCACGCAGCCCCAATTTTTTGAAGACCGAATATGGCATAAGATTCACCACAGCACCACCATCGACAAGCATTCTAGCAACCGGCGATCCATTACTATGACCTTTAAGGAACAATGGCTTCATGTGCGTCACCGGTTCTTTTGGCTTTTCGAATATAGCATTTTTAGGACCAAAATCTAGCTGAGCAACTTCCCCTTCTTCATCTATAGCACGAAATTCAGCGGGTAAGTAATACACCATATTAATATCCATACCTTCATGAACCGGTGTAGATTCATAATCAAGCATTTCATCTCCTTCCGCAAGCATGTCCACTGACTCTGAAATATCTTCAAGGGAAGAGGAAGTAGTAGGCAAAGTGGACGATGTAATAGTAGCCGCATCATCCTCCGTTGGTGGTGTATGTGTTGCTATGGTCAGTGCAGAAGCTGCCATGTTTTCCTTTTGCTTTGGCCTCCACACTTGTTTTGGGGGTACCATGGGACGACTTTCATTGAATAATTTATCCCTTAGCTTTTCTGCTTCTTGGTCCTCCTTCTCATGATTTCTCATGCGCTGCAATCTCCTTTTTTGCGCCTTGGTCAGACCGGAAGGACACCACTTAGGCTGAGTATATTTTGGATCCCTCGACTTGGCCTTGCTTGTGTTAGCTTCATGATCATTAGCCATGGGGCTTTGCTAGATCGCAACTGCATCTTTATTAGAATCAGCCGGATTATCAACAATAATCAGCTCTTTGATTATTAATTCTTTAGTGCCTATCATAATAGTTTCACCACTAGCATTCTTCTCCTTTTGCTTGCTAGGCTCTAAAATTTCAGCACTTGGTGATTTGGCACGCCACACTTGCCGGTTGACCCTTTTTTGATTATCTTGCATTGGCCGATTGACACCATTGTTCAAATGGCCTCGTGTGGGATAAGAAAGCCTCTCATGAACGGGCCTCCTTGGTTCTGCCCAACCCGGATGAAAAGCCTAAGGGGCCATTGGGGGCTGCCCCCATCCTCCATTGAAGCCTCCCATGTAGTATGGCGCATAGGGGGCGGCGCCATCCATGGTCCTGGTGCCCATGACCCATATGGCCTTGCGTGATGATGAAATTCTTCCCTCGGAGGTGATCTTGAGCGCTTGAAATTTGATGACCGGTTAGAGCTAGAACCAGCCGCTTGATTGGCATACTTGGACAACAACATATCAAAAGTTGGCTTGATTCTCTTGCGCTGCATTTTAGCTTCATTCGTCTTCCACTTGCCAACCTCTGGACTCTTGGGCTTAACAAATTTGACATGAGTGTTCTCTTGCACTTGTGGTTGCCCCCCGAGTGTAGGATTCTTATTGGTGATCTTGATTACCTCCTTGCCACCGGGTTGCTTATCAAGCACCAGTTGTCTCCCCAAGACCTTGTTGCTCTCCTCATTTTTCCTGGGCTCACCAATGACAATATTATTTTTATTAGCTGATTCAGCTATGTTGGGCCGAATTAACATCTTCTTCCCCTCCCAATCCATGGTGTCCATTGGGAAAGGCTACTTATCAACTTGCATCTTAGAAAAATTCAATCGCCCGTCATTAATGGCCGATTGTATCTGTCGTCGAAAAACATTACAATCATTAGTAGCATGAGAAAAAGAATTATGATACTTGCAATAAGCACGCCGTTTCAGCTCTTCGAACGGCGGTAAAGTATGAGATATTCTAATAATCTTGGCTTGCAACAAAGCATCAAATATTTTATCACGCTTAGCAATGTTGAAAGTAAATTTCATCTCTTCATCACGATTCTTATGAACCGGCTTTAAATCATTGCAAGTAGACGGTTTGGCCTTAGATGGCCAAACAAATTCAGCAGCATAAATATCACCCTCATCGTCCGAGTGGTCACTATCATACTCAACCATATTCACCTTGGGACAATCAGTTTTATATCTATGCACCTCTTTAAGATCTTTGCTTCGGCTTTCTTGAGCCAAAGCCCTTTGCAAGACTTGGTTGATATTTAAAAACTCGTATCCTTCTAGCCTTTCTCTAATGTGAGTTCTCAAACCACTAAGCACAAGATCAACCAAATCTCTCTAGGTTATCACCAAACTATAGCACCGGTTTTTCGTATCCCTAAATCTTTTGACATAATCGGAGACCGATTCATCATACTTTTGCTTAACCGATGTAAGATGGGATAGTTTAAGCTCATTGTCACCACTGTAGAAGTGATCATGAAACTTTTGCTCCAATTGAAACCATGTAGTAATAGAACCGGGTGGTAATGCAGAAAACCACGAGAAAGCAGTACCAGTTAAAGATAAAGGAAAATAACGTACTTTCCACTCGTCTCGTGAACTTGCCTCACCTAACTGTGCCAAGTATTGACTAACATGCTCCCATGTAGTCTTTGTTCCCTCCCCGCTAAATTTAACAAAATCTGGAACTTTATATCCGGGAGGACATGGCACGACATCAAAAATTTCTAGATATGTTTTCCTGGAAATTTGTGGTTTAGGTAGTTCAATCCCACAATGCTCTCGGAACACCCTAGACATTTCCTCTCTGACATTAGCCAAAATATCACTCGTATTGAGTGACATTGCGTGTGGTTGTGGCGCATGGTGAATATGATTTCTAATAGTTGGTACAGTGCTAGTCGAAAGAGATGGTGGTGTGTATGTTGTACCATAGTTTGGCAGCAATCCACTTGGACTTGCCAAACCATAACCTAGCAATGCAGTTGGATTCACTGAACTTGGTGCGTTCATGACAGGATTAAAGGGTGGAGCAACAAGTTGGTTTGTCTAACTGGGATAAGAATTCAATGGCACGGGCGGCGCTGATGAAATAGGTAAAGTTGGACTAAAGTTTTCCACACCAGCAGACATACTACCACTACCATTATATGATTAAGGAGTATTATTTCGAGCAGTATTATTGTCTATGATAGCTTGGTAAATAAGATCATTATTCTGAGCAATAAGAGTAGTAATTTCAGCCGACTGTTCAGGAGAGAAGATTTTGCTTACAGCCGGTTCTACGTGCTCATTGTGAAGAGGAGGAAACTTGATTTCTTCAAGTGAAGTGATGTTGCCTTGGCGGTCCTTTTTGAACTTAGCAAGGAACTCCCGCATCTCCTTCTCCTCACGCGCCTTCTTGTACTCCTCAATGAGCTTGGCGATGCTCTGCCGATAATTCCTCAAAATTGGGCTTGATGATGTTATCGACATCCACTTCAGATGGCTTGGGAAGATCGACCATGATGGATGATGATGATTGCTCTTTGTTCCCCAACGGAGTCGCCAAAAAGTGTGTTCGCACATGAACACGTCACGTGTACCCTCGATGCCGGGGGTGATGCACCGCAGCTCACGTCGAAGGAGTCTCACCGGAAGCGTGATTCGCAAGTTGACCGGCGAGAGCTTTTGAGGACCCGAAACCCCACACTCCCTGGAGGGACCCCATCGGGGAGTGCGGCGGCTATGGGCTGCCCTAGGTCAGTCAAGCCGCCCCTAGAGCCTCGGTATTCGCAGCTCTCCAACGCAAAGAACAACGAAGAAGGAGGGAGCAAGAACGAGGGAGAGACAAAACGTAGATGAAAAAGTATTAGATGTGTTTTTTGCGATTGTGTGTTGTTCAATCGGCCGTCACCTCTCATCTATTTATGAGGAAGCTGGACTTCCCGTACAAGAAAAGGACTAAAAATTCCGTCCAAAACATCAAAAACCCTAACCTAACTCGGACAGGAATCTTTGATAATTTCTCGGACTAACTCGGTCTCACCAATTGGTTCATTTCGGTCCCACCGAGTGAATGTTGCCAACTCTATGTATCCTTCTGTAATTTTTTGGATCAACTCAGTCTCACCGATTGGTTTGCTTCGGTCCTACCGAATCAACATTGCCAACTCTCTGGTAAATTTTCGGACCAACTCGGTCTCACCGATCAAATCAACTCGGTCGGTCCGAAATGACTCTGCAGCTTCTGTTTCTGACTTTGTTTTGCCTCTACAAGTTGCATACGACCTTGGATTAAGACGATTTTTATATCAAAATCCATCGTTTCGACGAGACACACAACTTTCATGTTGGAATGTTTTCCCTCAGAGGCCGTCTTAATTGAGTTTCATGCCATTCTTTAATCTGGTATCAACATGAGCATCTCCGAACTTGTCATAACTATTACATGTGAGCTCCGCTATAGACCATCTTCATATCCATCTCGATCTTCTTAAAGAGATCGATTCAGAGGTGACCTCCAATAATAAGTTTGAATTAGTCTTGATGCAACGTATGCTAATTTTATGACTGTGCCACTTTTGAGCGTCAACAGGAGGTATGGTCCTAGAGGGTCCCAGAGCTGGGGGAGGCGACTCTGGAGACGCCCCAAGGCGAAATTCCAGACGCCGGGCACATGGGGCGCAAGAGCCCCGCAGATTATGCTGACGAGAGCCGCAGCAGGTCGGGCTCCCATCCAGACACTTTACCAGAACCTTCAAAGGTTCCGGATTCGGGTAGGCAGCCCCTCGCTAAGGAGGACGAGCCGGCTGTGCCGATGACTTCCGTTGCGCCAGAGGCATCGGATAGTCTGCTGGAGGTGCTTCCGGCACTTCCATGGATGAAGAGCATCGTACTCTTATGAGTGCGGTGATTCAGAAGGTTTAATCCGCCAAAAGTGGATTGACCGAAGCCTGTACCAGCCTCCTGACAAGCTTTGAGGTAAGTAAAAAGTGTGAGAAGATATCACCCAATAGACAATAACCCCTGATACTTTGTTTGGTGTTTGGAAAAAAAAGCCAAACGGAGGGTCAACTCTAAACCGTAGGAGTCTAACAGTATGTGTCTATGTGAATAAGCAGGCAGTGCTACTTGCCGCTGCTGCCCGCACAGCCGAGGTCACCGGACTCAAACGGGACCTGGAGCAGGCCGAAGAGGAGCTTAGCCTCACAAAGAGGCAGCTCGAAGAGAACAAAGGTGAGTGATACCCCGTTCACATATCATATAGAGGAGAAAAAATTGGTGACACTAACAAAAAGCGTCATGATTTTGTAATAGGGGCCACGACCGAAGTGGCGGCCCTGAAGAAAGCGCTATCCGAGGCCGAAGATAAGGCGGCCACGGAGCGCATTGAGCGTGAAAGGCAAGATGCTAGGGTGGGCGAGGTACAGCAAGAGCTCCAGGAGCTCGGCAAGAAGTTCGAGTCCCTGGAGCGTGACTTCAAGACGAAAGAGTGTGAGCTTGCAAAGGCCCTTTTGAGCATGAAAGACGCCAAGGCCGAAGCCCAAAAGGCCCAGCAGGAAATCCAGGTGGCCCAGAAGATAGCGGCGGGTAAGACATTCATTATGCAAAGCAAGCATCTCGGGTAGGGGGTCCCGATCTGTGCATCTAAGGCAGATGGTAACAGGAGGCAAGGGAAACGATGTTTTACCCAGGTTCGGGCCCTCTCGATGGAGGTAAAACCCTACTTCCTGCTTGATTGATCTTGATGATATGAGTATTACAAGAGTTGATCTACCACGAGATCGTAGAGGCTAAACCCTAGAAGCTAGCCTATGATGATTATGATTGTCCCTCTACGGAACAAACCCTCCGGTTTATATAGACACCGGAGGGGGCTAGGGTTTACACAGAGTCGGTTACAAAGAAGGAGATCTAAAATCCGGATCGCCAAGCTTGTCTTCCACGCAAAGGAGAGTCCCATCCGGACACGGTACGAAGTCTTGAGTCTTGTATCTTCATGGTCCAACAGTTCGGCCAAAGTATATAGTCCGGCTGTCCGGATACCCCCTAATCCAGGACTCCCTCAGTAGCCCCTAAACCAGGCTTCAATGACGATGAGTTCGGCGTGCAGTTTGTCTTCGGCATTGCAAGGCGGGTTCCATCTCCGAATACTCCAAAGCAGATTAAGGATTGTGTCCGGCTCTGTGAGATAATTTCCGCACACCCCCATGGAGAACATAACACTTCAAATTTGATCTGCTGATATTTTTTTTACGGTGTGTCCTTACGCCGTGGCCTGGCCCAACACGAACCTGTTTTTCTTGGCCTGTCTCGATACGTGTTGCGAGGCGGTTTCATTGGCACACCTTGCCAAAGCAGAGATCGTGTTCCCCTTATCGCGGGATCTCCATCAATACGGGTGCATGCAACCCCATGACGCCTGTTGGCATGACTCCGTGTTTTTAGGTAAGTCCCAAGCGGTTACGCTGAGGACTCTTGATATTCACCCCCTTTATAGAGGGGCCGAGGCCTATCCCTCTTTTCTACCACGCTTGCGCCTTTTCGCATCTCGAGTTCCAACACCCGAAGCCCGAGCTTAAGCACTTCGGATCTTCAATCATGTCCGGATCCAACCTTCAAGGCTGGTGGATGGCCTCCTCTGTCACAGAGGAGGACATTGCGAAGCTTAGGGAGGTCAGATATCTGACCGTCGACACCAAGCACAGGCTTCCTGCTCCAGGGCAGGTCATTCCTACTCCCGAGCCCAACGAGAGCATCGTATTTTTTCTCACTTCCTCCGCGGCTTAGGCTTCACCCTTGATCCCTTTGCGAGAGGGCTCATGTTCTATTACGGGCTAGATTTTCATGATCTAGCTCCGGACGCCATCCTTCACATCTCATCGTTCATCGTCGTGTGCGAAGCCTTCCTCCACATCACCCCGCACTTTGGCTTATGACTCAAGACCTTCAATGTGAAGCCGAAGATGATTGAGGGGCGACGCGCGGAGTGCGGAGGTGCTGTAATAAGCAGGAACGCCGACGCCCCATGGCTAGAGGGCTTCTTCCCGGAGGTGTCCGATCTATGGGAGCGGAGGTGGTTTTATGTCACGGCTCCTAGAGGCACAAAGTGGGTGGCTGCCCCCAACTTCCTTTCGGGCCCTCCACCTCAACTGGCGTCATGGGCCAATGTGGGACTGGATTGGGGGCCTGCTAATGATGTACCAACATTGCAGAGCCGCATTCGGGAGCTTCTTGAGAGGGACATTAGCCTTGTCAGTGTAATTCAGGTAATGCTAGTCCGACGGATCTTGCCATGCAAACGCCAGCCTCTTTGGATGTGGGAGTTCAATCCAGAAGGTCCGCGGACTATTCTGCACTTCTTTGGCATGACGCTCGAAGGGATGTGTAAGTTATTCTTTGGACCACAAGTAAAGTGTCCGGACACCACCGAGGATGCGGGCCTGAGTTGCAACCGCCCAGATACCCAAGTAAGTATCCCAGAAACCGAACACTTCACTTATATTTATCATAACATTTGTTTTGATAACCATCCGCGGCCAGGAATGGCTCAGCAGGGCGGAGAGAATAAGGTGTCCGGCGCCACTTCCCGAAGGCTCGCCTAGTCCTGCCATAGCCAAGATGCTTAGTCATGTGCTAAGTCAAGTGCCCTCGGGGAAAGACGAAGGGAAGAACAGAGAAGCAGAACTTCACACATTGTACATCCAAACCAGGGGAATTACTGCCTCCACAAAGGAGGATAGTCAGGGAGGGGAATCTTGGGTCTCCTCCCCCCGCGGGAAGAAGAGGGCCGCCTCCGAAGACTTGGAGACGGATGTGCCCAGACAAGGGAAGAAAACTTCACCAGGGGGCCCTTCCCCGAAGGGTGTCCTCACCGCGCCATGCCCGCAAACGGGCCATCCCTGAGCCGAGATGTAAGTTAATCGTAAATAAAAAGCTACTACTCCCTCCTCCGAGAACAATAACCAGGATCCATCCTTTGCAGTCCGGCTAGCAGCTCTTCTCGACAGAGTTCATCTTCGGGGGATCTCCTTCTGGAGATGATGGAGAGTGAAACCCCACTAGCCTCTCCGCCTCATGGGGCGAGCGAGCCCGAGGTGTCGTCACGGAGGAGTCCAGATTTGCCAAGGCCAGAAGCTAGTACTTCGGCCACCCTGAGCCCGGAGCGTTTGGCTCCCACGGGGGTGATAAGAAGGGTCAGGCACAGTTCGGCGACCAGCCGGACATGCTGACAGGCCTTCTGGAGCAAGCTGCTCTCTCGGAGGATCACCGTTCATTAATAAGCACGGTGCTTGAGAAGATTTCATCCGCCATAAGCGGGTTGAACGAAGCTTTTACGAGCCTGCTTAGAGGCTTTGAGGTATGTAATGAAATACGCAATTTTTTGACTATGGCGCACGCGCTGGGTGTGCTCCATATGGATAGTAGCCCCTGAGACTCTGGTTGCCAGCCCTAGGCGGTAAACGGAGGATCACATTGTTGAGTACTGATCACACTATATTCATGCACAGGTGGCTAAGGGTCCGGCAGCCGACTGGTCCGTTGAAGTTGCCGAACTGAGGCGACAGATTGAAGTTGTGGATGCCGATATCACACTTGTGAACGAGCGGCTTAACGAGTCACAAAGTATGTGCTCTGCTTTCCTTGTTTTTATAGGAAATATTAAGAGTAGCATAATGTTAATGTGATATGCTTGGACTGTAGGCGGAGCTGCTGCCGTGGAGGCCCTGAGGGCGGAACTTGCCCTAGCCAAGGAACAAGCTCGGGCTAGCAATGCGGCTGCCCTAAAGGCGGCCGAAGAGTTGAGAGCCGAACAGGCTGCTCATCACCGAAGCGAAGATAAAATAGCCGAGATGGCTGTGGAGCTGAAAAACGCCGCCAACCGGTATGAGCTCCTTGAAAAAGAGAATCAGGCTAATTCGGCTTACCTGAAGAAGGCCCTTGATGCTGCCAAGGAGACGCGTTCCGGAATTAGGGATGCGTGGGAGGAGCTTCAATAGGATGGAGAAATCGCGGCTGGAAACCCCTATTTGAGCGTCAGTTTGAAAACTTCATAAGTAATTCATACTAAATCAGAAAAATGCAAATAAGATACCAAAATATTCAGAAAAACATCACCTATATGTCAGTGTCAGTTGCATTCATGAAAAAAGTGTTGGAAAGTGCACATCCGAGTTTTAGCTCTTTTTATACCACCATGAATAGTAAACTCTAAAAAATTCAAAAAAATATTCAAAAAACATATGGTGGCAAAGAACGACAAGTGTTCGAAGTGCTTGCCAAGTTTCATCAGGGAACGACATTGGTGGAAGTCGTGGCAAAAAAATAATCTATTTTGGAGTGCTGATTGTTTTTTTGCCGCGACACCCATGAATGTTATTCCCTGATGAAACTTCGCAGGCACTTAAAACATTTGCCACTCTTTGCCACCATAAATTTTTGTGAATTTTTTTGAATTTTTTAGAGTTTACTATTCATGGTGGTATCAAAAGAGCTAAAACTCAGATGTGCACTTTCCAACACTTTTTTCATGAATGCAAATGACACTGACATATAGGTGATGTTTTCCTGAACATTTTGGTATCTTATTTGCATTTTTTTGATTTAGTATGAATTAGTTATGAAGTTTTCAAACTGACGGTCAAACGGTCAAAGGGCAAAAGCATAAGAGGAGCAATGTGACTTGGACAGAACCGGTGACTTTTGGGAATTAGGGGTAAAATAGACGAGTGGGACACAACTAGGGGCATAAATCTAATTATCCCAACATTAAGTGATTCGTCAAAACATTGAAAGACTTTGGATATTTGTTGCACTACTAATAATGAATCACCAAAAGCCTCAATATGTGTAGCACCTATGGCAAGCAACATCTCTAAGCCGAATAACAATGCTTCATATTCGGCTTGATTATTTGTGCAAAAGTATTCTAAGCGGCATGAGGCTTCAAAAACAGCACCATGAGGAGATATATAAACAATACCAACACCTTGGCCATTGCTACAAACCGAACCATCAAAATATAATCTCCATGGTACTAATGAGATAAGGTTTATATCAATATCATGCTTGTCATCAATCCGATGCTCAACAATAAAATTAGCAATAATTTGGCCTTTCATGGATTTCAAAGATTCATAAGCCAAATCATATTCAATTAAAGCATAAGCCCACTTGCCAATTCTACCACTAAGAATTGGTCTATGCAACATGTATTTGATGACATCGGTTTGACAAGCTATAATGCAAGTACTAGGCACTAGATAATGTCTCAATTTTGTGCAAGCATAATATAAGCATAAGCATAATTTCTCAAAAAATGTATACCTTATCTCGCGTCCAATAACCGCCGGCTCAAATAAGTAATAGCATGCTCCTTTCCTTCGGTCTCTTGAGTCAAAACGACACCAATAACACCTTCTTCCGCTGCAACGTAAAGTCTAAATGGTTCCCTATGCCTGGGCGCTTTCATAACCGGAGGAGTGCACAAATATTTCTTAATCATATCAAACGCATCTTGCTGTTTTGCCCCCCAAGTAAAATCAACATCATTCTTTAACCGACGGAAAGGAGTAAATGCATCAACCTTCCCTGATAGATTGGCTATGAACCTCCTCAAATAATTGACCTTGCCAAGGAATTTTTGCATATCTCTCTTGCATGTTGGAGCCTCTACTTTCTGTATAGCTTCTATCTTTTTGGGATCAATTTCCACGCCATCTTCATGAATAATGAAACCCAAAAACTTCCCAGCCGATACACCAAAGGCACACTTCAAAGGATTCATGTTCAACCCATATTTATTCATTCTTTCAAAAGCCAAACGCAAATCGGCTAAGTGAAATTCAAAAGCATCCGATTTGACAACAATATCATCAATATAAACCTCAAGTATAACACCAAGTAAATCATGAAAAATTAAATTCATAGCCCTTTGATACGTGGCACCAACATTTTTTAATCCAAAGGTCATCACTGTCCACTCAAACAAACCAAGGAAACCTGGACATCGAAAAGCCATTTTGGACATGTCCTCTTCGGCCACAAAAATCTGGTTATAACCCGCATAACCATGAAGAAAGCTAATGACCTTATGTCCAGAAGCATCATTAATAAGCATATTGGCTATTGGTATAGGATACTCATCTTTAGGTGTAGCTCTATTCAAATCTCTGAAATCAATGCACACCCTCAACTTGCCGGAGCCTTTCTTCTCTACTGGTACAATGTTAGAAATCCACTCGGCATAACTGCAAGGTCTAATAAAATTAGCTTTAAGCAAACGACCGATCTCTTCCTTGATCCGGTCATACGTTTTTGGATTAAACTTTCTGGCCGATTGCTTGTATGGTCTAAAACCGGCCTTTATAGGTAACCGATGCTCCACTAGCTCTCGGCTTAAACCCGGCATCTCATGATATTCCCATGCAAAGCAACAAACATATTCTTTCAATAGCTCGATTAACTTAGCCTTATGATCGGCTCTTAAATTTTCATTTACAAATGTCGGCCTAGGAACTGAACCATCTCCTATATCTATCTCTTCTAATGGATCGGCCAATGTAAAACCTTGCCCTAATTTATCCATATCATCTAACTCTTCTATGGACGCATACATATCGTTCTCATTGCACCGATATTCTACAAGACGCTTTTGTAACCACTCGGAGTTAGGATCCATTTAAATACATCATACCTTGGAGCCGATTATCGCCAACCGACTTTAAATAAACGGGCATGAAACCACTTTTTGTGGCGCTAAGAAAATCATATTTCTGATAAGTCACGCCCCGTCAAGCAAGTAGCATTGGGATGTTGCCAATCTACCGATGCATTGGCCAAAGAAACAGAAGCCGAATTATCCGCATGAATGACTTCTACTTCATCATCAACGCATTGAATCAAAAACTGGTGCATAGTAGATGGCACGCATTGGTTCGCATGAACCCAATCGCGGCCTAATATCACATTGTAGTTACCTTGCACCTCGGCGACAAAGAATGCGGTAGCCAAAGTTTTGCTTCCCACCGTAAGCTCCACATACATCACACCTTTGGCTTCAGTTTTCTCTTTGCCTTCAAATCCATTAAGCACCATGTTGGTCTTTATTAACTCTTCATCACGCAGCCCCAATTTTTTGAAGACCGAATATGGCATAAGATTCACCACAGCACCACCATCGACAAGCATTCTAGCAACCGGCGATCCATTAATATGACCTTTAAGGAACAATGGCTTCAACTGCGTCACCGGTTCTTTTGGCTTTTCGAATATAACATTTTTAGGACCAAAATCTAGCTAAGCTACTTCCCCTTCTTCATCTATAGCACGAAATTCAGCGGGTAAGTAATACACCATATTAATATCCATACCTTCATGAACCGGTGTAGACTCATAATCAAGCATTTCATCTCCTTCCGCAAGCATGTCCACTGACTCTGAAATATCTTCAAGGGAAGAGGAAGTAGTAGGCAAAGTGGACGATGTAATAGTAGCCGCATCATCCTCCGTTGGTGGTGTAGGTGTTGCTATGATCAGTGGAGAAGCTGCCATGTTTTCCTTTTGCTTTGGCCTCCACACTTGTTTTGGGGGTACCATGGGATGACTTTCGTTGAATAATTTATCCCTTAGCTTTTCTGCTTCTTGGTCTTCCTTCTCATGACTTCTCATGCGCTGCAATCTCCTTTTTTGCGCCTTGGTCAGACCGAAAGGACACCACTTAGGCTGAGTATATTTTGGATCCCTCGACTTGGCCTTGCTTGTGTTAGCTTCATGATCATTAGCCATGGGGCTTTGCTGGACCGCAGCCGCATCTTTATTAGAATCAGCCGGATTATCAACAATAATCGGCTCTTTGATTATTAATTCTTTAGTGCCTATCATAATAGTTTCACCACTAGCATTCTTCTCCTTTTGCTTGCTAGGCTCTGAAATTTCAGCACTTGGTGATTTGGCACGCCACACTTGCCGGTTGACCCTTTTTTGATTATCTTGCATTGGCCGATTGACACCATTGTTCAAATGGCCTTGTGTGGGATAAGAAAGCCTCTCATGAACAGGCCTCCTTGGTTCTGCCCAACCTGAATGAAAAGCATAAGGGGCCATTGGGGGTGCCCCCATCCTCCATTGAAGCCTCCCATGTAGTATGGCGCATAGGGGGGCAGCGCCATCCATGGTCCTGGTGCCCATGACCCATATGTCCTTCCGTGATGCTGAAATTCTTCCCTCGGAGGTGATCTTGAGCGCTTCAAATTTGATGACCGGTTAGAGCTAGAACCAGTCGCTTGATTGACATACTTGGACAACAACATATCAAAAGTTGGCTTGATTCTCTTGCGCTGCATTTTAGCTTCATTTGTCTTCCACTTGCCAACCTCTAGACTCTCGGGCTTAACAAATTTGACATGAGTGTTCTCTTGCACTTGTGGTTGCCCCCCGAGTGTAGGATTGTTGATGGTGATCTTGATTACCTCCTTGCCACCGGGTTGCTTGTCAAGCACCACTTGTCTCCCCAAGACCTTGTTGCTCTCCTCATTTTTCCCGGGCTCACCAACGACAATATTATTTTTATTAGCTGATTCGGCTATGTTGGGCTGAATTAACATCTTCTTCCCCTCCCAATCATTGGTGTCCATTGGGAAAGGCTGCTTATCAACTTGCATCTCAGAAAAATTCAATCGTCCGTCATTAATGGCCGATTGTATCTGTCGTCAAAAAACATTACAATCATTAGTAGCATGAGAAAAAGAATTATGATACTTGTAATAAGCACGCCGTTTCAGCTCTTCGAACGGCGGTAAAGTATGAGATATTCTAATAATCTTGGCTTGCAACAAAGCATCAAATATTTTATCACGCTTAGCAATGTTGAAAGTAAATTTCATCTCTTCATCATGATTCTTATGAACCGGCTTTAAATCATTGCAAGTAAACGGTTCGGCCTTAGATGGCCAAACAAATTCAGCAGCATAAATATCACCCTCATCGTCCGAGTGGTCACTATCATACTCAACCATATTCACCTTGGGACGATCAGTTTTATATCTATGCACCTCTTTAAGATCTTTGCTTCGGCTTTCTTGAGCCAAAGCCCTTTGCAAGACTTGGTTGATATTTAAAAACTCGTATCCTTCTAGCCTTTCTCTAATGTGAGTTCTCAAACCACTAAGCACAAGATCAACCAAATCTCTCTAGGTTATCACCAAACTATGGCACCGGTTTTTCGAACCCCTAAATCTTTTGACATAATCGGAGACCGATTCATCATACTTTTGCTTAACCGATGTAAGATGGGATAGTTTAAGCTCATTGTCACCACTTTAGAAGTGATCATGAAACTTTTGCTCCAATTGAAACCATGTAGTAATAGAACCGGGTGGTAATGCAGAAAACCACGAGAAAGCGGTACCAGTTAAAGATAAAGGAAAATAACGTACTTTCCACTCGTCTCGTGAACTTGCCTCACCTAACTGTGCCAAGTATTGACTAACATGCTCCCATGTAGTCTTTGTTCCCTCCCCGCTAAATTTAACAAAATCTGGAACTTTATATCCGGGAGGACATGGCACGGCATCAAAAATTTCTAGATATGGTTTCCTGGAAATTCATGGTTTAGGTAGTTCAATCCCACAATGCTCTCGGAACATCCTAGACATTTCCTCTCTGACATTAGCCAAAATATCACTCGTATTGAGTGACGTTGCGTGTGGTTGTGGCGCATGGTGAATATGATTTCTAATAGTTGGTACAGTGCTAGTCGGAAGAAATGGTGGTGTGTATGTTGTACCATAGTTCAGCAGCAATCCACTTGGACTTGTCGAACCATAACCTAGCAATGCAGTTGGATTCACTGAACTTGGTGCGTTCATGACAGGATTAAAGGGTGGAGCAACAAGTTGGTTTGTCTAACTGTGATAAGAATTCAACAGCACGGGCGGCACCGATGAAATAGGTAAAGTTGGACTAAAGTTTTCCACACCAGCAGACATACTACCACTACCATTATATGATTAAGGAGTATTATTTCGAGCAATATTATTGTCTATGATAGCTTGGTAAATAAGATCATTATTCTGAGCAATAAGAGTAGTAATTTCAGCCGACTGTTCAGGAGAGAAGATTTTGCTTACAGCCGGTTCTACGTGCTCATTGTGAAGAGGAGGAAACTTGATTTCTTCAATTGAAGTGATGTTGCCTTGGCGATCCTTTTTGAACTTAGCAAGGAACTCCCGCATCTCCTTCTCCTCACGCGCCTTCTTGTACTCCTCAAAGAGCTTGGCGATGCTCTACCGATAATTCCTCAAAATTGGGCTTGATGATGTTATCGGCATCCACTTCAGATGGCTTGGGAAGATCGACCATGATGGATGATGATGATTGCTCTTTGTTGCCCAGCGGAGTCGCCAAAAAGTGTGTTCGCACACGAACACGTCACGTGTACCCTCGATGCCGGGGGTAATGCACCGCAGCTCACGTCGAAGGAGTCTCACCGGAAGCGCGATTCGCAAGTCGTTCGGCGAGAGCTTTTGAGGACCCGAAACCCCACACTCCCTGGAGGCACCCCGTCGGGGAGTGCGGCGGCTATGGGCTGCCCTAGGTCGGTCAAGCCGCCCCTAGAGCCTCGGTATTCGCAACTCTCCAACGCAAAGAACAACAAAGAACGAGGGAGAGACAAAACGTAGATGAAAAAAATATTAGATGTGTTTTTTGCGATTGTGTGTTGTTCAATCGGCCGTCACCTCTCATCTATTTATGAGGCAGCTGGACTTCCCGTACAAGAAAAGGACTAAAAATTCCGTTCAAAACATAAAAGCCCTAACGTAACTCGGACAGGAGTCTTTGATAATTTCTCGGACTAACTCGGTCTCACCGATTGGTTCATTTCGGTCCCACCGAGTGAATGTTGCCAACTCTCTTTATCCTTCTGTAATTTTTTGGATCAACTCGGTCTCACCGATTAGTTTGCTTCGGTCCTACCGAATCAACATTGCCAACTCTCTGGTAAATTTTCGGACCAACTCGGTCTCACCGATCAAATCAACTCGGTCGGTCCGAAATGACTCTGTAGCTTTTGTTTCTGACCTTGTTTTGCCTCTACAAGTTGCATACGACCTTGGATTAAGACGGGTTTTATATCAAAATCCACCGTTTCGACGAGACACACAACTTTCATGTTGGAATGTTTTCCATCAGAGGCCGTCTTAATCGAGTTTCATGCCATTATTTAATCTGGTATCAACATGAGCATCTCCGAACTTGTCACAACTATTACATCTGAGCTCCGCTATAGACCATCTTCATATCCATCTCGATCTTCTTAAAGAGATCCATTCAGAGGTGACCTCCAGTAATGAGTTTGAATTAGTCTTGATGGAACCTATGCTAATTTTATGACTGTGCCACTTTTGAGCGTCGCCAGGAGGTATGGTCCTAGAGGGTCCCAGAGCTAGGGGAGGCGACTCTAGAGACACCCCAAGGCGAAATTCCAGACGCCGGGCACATAGGGCGCAAGATCCCTACAGATTATGCTGACGAGAGCCGCAGCAGGTCGGGCTCCCAGCCAGACACTGTACTGGAACCTCCAAAGGTTCCGGATTTGGGTAGGCAGCCCCTCGCTAAGGAGGACGAGCCGGCCGTGCCGATGACTTCCGTTGCGCTAGAGGCATCGGATAGTCTGCTGGAAGTGCTTCACGTCACTTCCATGGATGAAGAGCACCGTACTCTTATGAGTGCGGTGATTCAGAAGGTTCGGTCCGCCAAAAGCGGATTGACCGAAGCCTGTACCAGCCTCCTGACAGGCTTTGAGGTAAGTAAAAAGTGTGAGAAGTTATCACCCAATATACAATAGCCCCTGATACTCTGTTTGGTGTTCGAAAAGAAAAGCCAAACGGAGGTTCAACTCAAAACCGTAGGAGTCTAATAGTATGTGTCTATGTGAATAAGCAGGTAGTGCTACTTGCCGCTGCTGCCCGCACAGCCGAGGTCACCGGACTCAAACGGGACCTGGAGCAGGCCGAAGAGGAGCTCAGCCTCACGAAGAGGCAGCTCAAAGAGAACAAAGGTGAGTGATACCCCGTTCACATATCATATAGAGGAGATAAGGCGGCCACGACCGAAGTGGCGGCCCTGAAGAAAGCGCTATCCGAGGCCGAAGATAAGGCGGCCACGGAGCGCATTGAGCGTGAAAGGCAAGATGCTAGGGTGGGCGAGGTACAGCAAGAGCTCCAGGAGCTCGGCAAGAAGTTCGAGTCCCTGGAGTGTGACTTCAAGACGAAAGAGTCTGAGCTTGCAAAGGCCCTTTTGAGCATGAAAGGCGCCAAGGCCTAAGCCCAAAAGGCCCAGTAGGAAATCCAGGCGGCCCAGAAGATAGCGGCGGGTAAGACATTCATTATGCAAAGCAAGCATCTCGGGTAGGGGGTCCCGATCTGTGCGTCTAAGGCTGATGGTAACAGGAGGCAAGGGACACGATGTTTTACCCAGGTTCGGGCCCTCTCGATGGAGGTAAAACCCTACTTCCTGCTTGATTGATCTTGATGATATTAGTATTACAAGAGTTGATCTACCACGAGATCGTAGAGGCTAAACCCTAGAAGCTAGCGTATGATGATTATGATTGTCCCTCTATGGACCAAACCCTCTGGTTTATATAGACACCGGAGGGGGCTAGGGTTTACACAGAGTCGGTTACAAAGAAGGAGATCTAAAATCCGGATCGCCAAGCTTGTCTTCCACGCAAAGGAGAGTCCCATCCGGACACGGGACGAAGTCTTGAGTCTTGTATCTTCATGGTCCAACAGTTCGGCCAAAGTATATAGTCCGGCTGTTCGGATACCCCCTAATCGAGGACTCCCTCAGTAGCCCCTGAACCAGGCTTCAATGACGATGAGTCCGGCGCGCAGTTTGTCTTCGGCATTGCAAGGCGGGTTCCATCTCCGAATACTCGAAAGCAGAGTAAGGATTGTGTCCGGCTCTGTGAGATAATTTCCGCACACCCCCATGGAGAACATAACACTTCAAATTTGATCTGCTGATAAATTTTTTTACGGTGTGTCCTTATGCCGTGGCCTGGCCCAACATGAACCGGTTTTTCTTGGCCTGCCTCGATATGCGTTGCGAGGCGTTTCATTGGCACGCCTTGCCAAAGCAGAGATCGTGTTCCCCTTATCGTGGGATCCTCCATCAATACGGGCGCGTGCAACCCCACGACGCCTGTTGGCATGACTCCGTGTTTTTAGGTAAGTCCCAAGCGGTTACGCTGAGGACGCTTGATATTCACCCCCTTTATAGAGGGGCCGAGGCCTATCCCTCTTTTCTACCACGCTTGCGCCTTTTCGCATCTCGAGTTCCAACAACCGAAGCCCGAGCTTAAGCACTTCGGATCTTCAATCATGTCCGGATCCAACCTTCAAGGCCGGTGGATGGCCTCCTCTGTCACAGAGGAGGACATTGCGAAGCTTAGGGAGGTCAGATATCTGACCGCCGACACCAAGCACAGGCTTCCTGCTCCAAGGCAGGTCATTCCTACTCCCGAGCCCAACGAGAGCGTCGTATTTGTTTCTCACTTCCTCCGTGGCTTAGGCTTCACTCTTGATCCCTTTGCGAGAGGGCTCATGTTCTATTACGGGCTAGATTTTCATGATCTAGCTCCGGACGCCATCCTTCACATCTCATCGTTCATCGTCGTGTGCGAAGCCTTCCTCCACATCACCCCGCACTTTGGCTTATGACTCAAGACCTTCAATGTGAAGCCGAAGATGATTGAGGGGCGACACACGGAGTACGGAGGTGATGTAATAAGCAGGAACGCTGACGCACCATGGCCAGAGGGCTTCTTCCCGGAGGTGTCCGAGCTATGGCAGCGGAGGTGGTTTTACGTCACGGCTCCCAGAGGCACAAAGTGGGTGGCTGCCCCCAACTTCCTTTCGGGCCCTCCACCTCAACTGGCGTCATGGGCCAATGTGGGATTAGATTGGGGGCCTGCTAATGATGTACCAACATTGCAGAGCCGCATTAGGGAGCTTCTTGAGAGGGACATTAGCCTTGTCAGTGTAATTCAGGTAATGCTAGTCTGACGGATCTTGCCATGCAAACGCCGGCCTCTCCGGATGTGGGAGTTCAATCCGGGAGGTCCGCGGACTATTCTGCACTTCTTCGGCATGACGCTCGAAGGGATGTGTAAGTTATTCTTTGGAACACAAGTAAAGTGTCCGAACACCACCGAGGATGCGGGCCTGAGCTGCAACCGCCCAGATACCCGAGTAAGTAACCCAGAAACCGAACACTTCATTTATATTTATCATAACATTTGTTCTGAAAACCATCTGCGGCCAGGAATGGCTCAGCAAGGCGAAGAGAATCAGGTGTCCGGCGCCACTTCCCGAAGGCTCGCCTAGTCCTGCCATAGCCAAGATGCTTAGTCATGTGCTAAGTCAAGTGCCCTCGGGGAAAGATGAAGGGAAGAACAGAGAAGCAGAACTTCACACATTGCAGATCCAAACCGGGGGAATTACTGCCTCCACGAAGGAGGATAGTCGGGGAGGGGAATCTTGGGTCTCCTCCCCCTGCGGGAAGAAGAGGGCCGCCTCCGAAGACTTGGAGATGGAGGTGCCCAGACAAGGGAAGAAAACTTCACCAGGGGGCCCTTCCCCGAAGGGTGCCCTCACCGTGCCATGCCCGCAAACGGGCCATCCCTCAGCTGAGCTGTAAGTTAATCGTAAATAAAAAGCTACTTCTCCCTCCTCCGAGAACAATAACCAGGATCCATCCTTTGCAGTCCGGCTAGCAGCTCTTCTCGACAGAGTTCATCTTCGGGGGATTTCCTTCTAGAGATGATGGAGAGTGAAACCCCACTAGCCTCTCTGCCTCATGGGGTGGGCGACCCCGAGGTGTCATCACGGAGGAGTCCAGATTTGCCGAGGCCAGAAGCTAGTACTTCGTCCGCCCTGAGCCCGAAGCATTCGGCTCCCACAGGGGGTGATAAGAAGGGTCAGGCACAGTTCGGCGATCGGCCGGACACGCTGACGGGCCTTCTGGAGCAAGCTGCTCTCTCGGAGGATCACCGTTCATTAATGAGCACGATGCTTGAGAAGATTTCATCCGCCATAAGCGGGTTGAACGAAGCTTTTACGAGCCTGCTCAGAGGCTTTGAGGTATGTAATGAAATGCGCAATTTTTTGACTGTGGCGCACGCGCTGGGTGTGCTCCATATGTATAGTAGCCCCTGAGACTCTAGTTGCCAGCCCTAGGCGGCAAATGGAGGATCACGTTGTTGAGTACTGATCGCACTGTATTCATGCGCATGTGGCTAAGGTTCCGGCAGCCGACCGGTCCGTTGAAGTCGCCGAACTGAGGCGACAGATTGAAGTTGTGGATGCCGATAGCACACTTGTGAACGAGCGGCTTAACGAGTCACAAAGTATGTGCTCTGCTTTCCTTGTTTTTATAGGAAATATTAAGAGTAGCATAATGTTAATGTGATATGCTTGGACTGTAGGCGGAGCTGCTGTCGTGGAGGCCCTGAGGGCGGAACTTGCACTAGCCAAGGAACAAGCTCGGGCTAGCAATGCGGCTGCCCTAAAGGCGGCCAAAGAGTTGAGAGCCGAATAGGCTGCTCATCACCGAAGCGAAGATAAAATAGCCGAGATGGCTGTGGAGCTGAAAAACACCGCCAACCGGTATGAGCTCCTTGAAAAAGAGAATCAGGCTAATTCGGCTGACCTGAAGAAGGCCCTTGATGCGGCCAAGGAGACGCGTTCCGAAATTAGGGATGCGCGGGAGGAGCTTCGACAGGCCGGAGAAATCGCGGCTGGAAACCCCTATTTGTTGCGGATGAAGTTCTTAGATCCAAAGTACGCTCCTCTGGATCGACGCTGGAGCCGTGCAGACGCGTATGCGGATCTGGCGAAGAGTACGGCTGATGCGGCCAAGTTTTTCGAGGAGAAAAAAGATGATGAAGTGGAAAGGATGTTCTGGTCGCAATTCAGTGCTCCAACATGCCCGTTGCCATTGAGTGAGGATGGTTGCTGTGGCCGAGCTCCATAGGTTGTCCGGTCTTGCAATGAGGTCTGTAATAGACCATCTATGGCCGAAGGGGCCGAAGCCAGACAATTATTTTGGTTTAGTGCAACAATTCCTTGGTGCCATATCGTGAATCGATGCCATGAAAAGGTCGGCGTGCATAGAGGGTGCACGGATGGCTCTTCCCTGTGTTAAAGCATATTGGACAGATATGGAGGCCACCATAATTGCGACCCAGAATCCGGCGGGAAGCCAGGACACAGTCGAGCAGTACTTGGAGTAGGTAACAGAGGGTGCTCGTTTAATAGAGGCTCAGTGCTCCAAGAATTTCATGTTCGAGTGACAAATCGTTTCATTGTAAAAACAATTTTATTTTAATTATGGAGGCTATGTTTATACTTTTCGCCCGAAAGTGTTATTGTGCCTCCTGTGCGGCCGTTTAGTGTATGTATGTAATCTAAAAGTTAGCAGTCGTTGGCTTCAGCCCCCACGCATACAATGCGTGGGTGTTCGCAAGAATATGCGTAATCACACTTGATCCAATGTCTTGGTCCATTAAGGAGGTGATCGCACGTCGAACTAGGCAACCGAACTATATAGCTTTAACACTTTCACTTAGCCATAGGAGTTTGACAGTGGGGCTACTATGTAGCCCCTGGTACCTTTGCGTGCATCCGAATACGGGCGCATGTGTACATGACCGGGAAACGGTTCTTCGTTAATGCGGAGGAATCCTAAAGATTCCAATGAGTCCTCGAGTGGTTGACCAGTCTCTCGCTATATCATGACAGTCAGTTTTCGGCTTTCTCTACTGAGGTGCTCATCCGGAATAACCAGGGCACAATCGCAGTAGTTCTCCTTTCGCCGCCTTAGCCAATAAGAACGGAACGTAAGGCGGCAAACACAGGAGCCGGGCAAACCCAACATTTGACCAAAGACATGATTCAGAGCTGATGCATATAAGGTCAAACTCGCGACAGCAAACACTCCCAAAGGTGACTTTAGAACATATACTGGGCGGGATAACGCCCTTTATTATGAACCCTGTATTTCCCGGTACGTGCATTAGTATGTCGTGGAGAAATGCCAATAACGGCAGTATCCCCTGTGGGTGTAGTACCCATGGGATGTGTAAGCAACAAGAGACAATAAAGAAGGTTTACACAGGGGCTTAATCTAAAGAGAAACCTTTGAGCGGGTCCCTGCCGCACATCTGCGCCTTTGTCTCCGTTGTGCTGTGTCGTGGGAGGGTATCGCACGAATGGTGTCTATAAAAAGGAAAACTCATGTAGAAGAGTATGACGTAAGTGTGCGAAGAGTTGGCTATTATCAATGGATAACAGAAGTGTAAGACATTGGCCTGTTAATAAGGTCAAGCCAAAAGGTGGGCTTTTTGAATATCTGTAGCCCCTGGTGTCCTTTATGGGATTACATGTATAGTGCCCAGCTCAGGTTTATCTGGGCTGCCGGACTCGTCTAACCGTGTCCGTGGTCTTAATGACCGATCTTGCATTCTAATATTAGAGGCCGCTTAGTGTCCAGCTGCTAGAGCCGTCGCATACTCTTCCGCGCGTAAGGAACGCTCTGTATTTCCGTTAACAGTGATGATGCCACGTGGACCGGGCATCTTGAGTTTAAGGTAGGCGTAGTGCGGTACTGCGTGGAAGTGTGCGAAGGGCGTTCTCCCGAGCAATGCATGATAACCACTTTGGAGGGGGCGATGGTGAAGAGTAGTTCTTCGCTTCTGAAGTTGTCTGGGGAACCGAATGTCACCTCTAGTACGAGGGAGCCCCTGCAGCAAGCTTCAACGCCTGGTATCACCCCTTCAAAGGTGGTGTTACTTTGGCTGATTCTGGATGGGTCTATTCCCATCCTGCGGATAGTGTCCTGGTATATTAGATTGAGACTACTGCCGCCGTCCATGAGGACGCGAGTGAGATGGTATCCGTCGATTATTGGGTCAAGCACCAAGGCAGCTGATCCTCCGTGCCGCATGCTAGTCGGGTAGTCCCTGTGATCGAAGGTGATCGGGCAGGCCGACCAGTGGTTAAGTTTGGGGGCGACGGGCTCTACAGCGTATGCGTCTATGAGCGCGTGTTTGCGCCTTCTATTGGGTATGTGAGCCGCGTGGATCATGTTTACTGTTTTTACCTCTGGTGGGAATTTTTTTCGTCCCCTGATAACCCACAAGTGTAGGGGATCACAACAGCTTTCGAGGGTAAAGTATTCAACCCAAATTTATTGATTCGACACAAGGGGAGCCAAAGAATATTCTTGAGTATTATCAGTTGAGTTGTCAATTCAACCACACCTGGATAACTTAGTATCTGCAGCAAAGTGTTTAGTAGCAAAAGTGGTATGATAATAAAGGTAACGGTAGCAAAAGTAAAGATAATAGTTTTTGGGGTTTTGTAGTAGTTGTAACAGTAGCAATAGAAAAGTAAACAAGTGAAGAACTGTAGGACCTTGAAGTATGTCTAGAGGGGGGGGGGGTGATTAGACTACTTGACCAATTAAAAACTTAACCTTTTCCCAATTTTAGAGTTTGGCAGATTTTAGCTATCTTAGGACAAGTCAAGCAATCATCACGCAATTCAAGCAAGCATGCAAAGAGTATATAGGCAGCGGAAATTAAAGCATGCAACTTGCAAGAAAGTAAAGGGAAGGGTTTGGAGGATTCAAATGCAATTGGAGACACGGATGTTTTTGGCGTGGTTCCGATAGGTGGTGCTATCGTACATCCACGTTGATGGAGACTTCAACCCACGAAGGGTAATGGTTGCGCGAGTCCACGGAGGGCTCTACCCACGAAGGGTCCACGAAGAAGCAACCTTGTCTATCCCACCATGGCCGTCGCCCACGAAGGACTTGCCTCACTAGCGGTAGATCTTCACGAAGTAGGCGATCTCCTTGCCCTTACAAACTCCTTGGTTTAACTCCTCAATCTTGTCGGAGGCTCCCAAGTGACACCTAGCCAATCTAGGAGACACCACTCTCCAAGAAGTAACAAATGGTGCGTTGATGATGAACTCCTTTCTCTTGTGCTTCAAATGATAGTCTCCCCAACACTCAACTCTCTATCATAGGTTTTGGATCTGGTGGAAAGAAGATTTGAGTGGAAAGCAACTTGGGGAAGGCTAGAGATCAAGATTCATATGGTAGGAATGGAATATCTTGGTCTCAACACATGAGTAGGTGGTTGTCGGTGTCAAAACCGGCGGATCTCGGGTAGGGGGTCCCGAACTGTGCGTCTAGGCAGATGGTAACAGGAGACAAGGGACACGATGTTTTTACCTAGGTTCGGGCCCTCTCGATGGAGGTAAAACCCTACTCCTGCTTGATTGATATTGATGATATGGGCAGTACAAGAGTAGATCTACCACGAGATCAAGGAGGCTAAACCCTAGAAGCTAGCCTATGGT
Organism: Triticum dicoccoides; assembly: GCF_002162155.2. NCBI lineage: Eukaryota > Viridiplantae > Streptophyta > Magnoliopsida > Poales > Poaceae > Triticum > Triticum dicoccoides. The sequence goes on along the minus strand of NC_041389.1, from coordinate 214,367,531 downwards.
ATGATTGTTGTTCGTCCTACGGACTAAAACCCTCCGGATTATATAGACACCGGAGAGGGCTAGGGTTACACAGAGTCGGTTACAATGGTAGGAGATCTACATATCCGTATTGCCAAGCTTGCCTTCCACGCCAAGGAAAGTCCCATCCGGACATGGACGAAGTCTTCAATCTTGTATCTTCATAATCTTGGAGTCCGGCCAATGATGATAGTTCGGCTATCCGGGCACCCCCTGGTCCAGGACTCCCTCAGTAGCCCCTGAACCAGGCTTCAATGACGACGAGTCCGGCGTGCATATTGTCTTCGGCATTGCAAGGCGGGTTCCTCCTCTGAATAATTCATAGAAGATCGTGAACACCAGGATAGTGTCCGGCTCTGCAAAATAAATTCCACATACCACCGTAGAGAGAATAATATTTACAAAGTTCAATCTGCTGACGTATTTCGTGGCGTGACGTCATACCACGGCCAAGCCTTTACTCGAATCGTTTTTATTATTCCACCTCAGCGCGTTTAGCGAAGTGGTTTCTTTGGCACGTCTTGTCGAATCAGAGATCGTGTCCCCTTATCCTGGGATTCTCATCAATACGGACGTGGGTAACCCAACCGCGCCCGTTGGCACGCCTCCTCCATCGAAGGCGAGTCCCAAACGGCCACGGGGACGGCTCTTGGTATTCTACCCCTTTATAATGGGACCAAGGCCCGTTCCTTTTCTTCAATCCCAATCGAATCCGCCCCTCGCCTCGAGTTCCAGCTCCTAAGGTTCCAGATTCGGGCGCTTCAGACCTTTAACAATGCCCGGCTCCGACCCACAGGGCCGGTGGATGCCCTCTTCCATCACGGAAGAAGACGTGCTAAAGCTGAGAGACGCAAGGTACCTAACCTACGAGATTTCGCATAGGTTACCCACCCAAGGGAAAGTCATTCCCACTCCCGAGCCTGGTGAGAGCGTCGTGTTCGTGTCTCACTTCCGTCGGGGTTTAGGCTTCGCGATGGACCCCTTCATGAGGGGGATCATGTTTTATTACGGGCTGGAATTCCATGACTTGGCTCCGGAGTCCATCCTCCACATCTCCTCGTTCATTGTCGTCTGCGAAGCCTTCCTCCACACTACCCCTCACTTCAGTTTGTGGCTTAAGACCTTCAACGTGGAACCGAAGATGATCGAGGGGCGATAGGCAGAGTGCGGAGGGGAAGTTATAAGTAAGAGGGCCGATGCTCCATGGCCCGAGGGCTCTTTTAAAGAGGAGCTCGGCTTGTGGCAACAGGAGTGGTTCTATATCACCACTCCCAGGGGTAGCAGGCAGGTGGCGCCACCCGCCTTTCGCTCGGGCCCTCCACGACGGCTGGCGTCATGGGTCAACAAAGGGCTTGACTAGGGGCCGTCCAAGGATGTACCAATATTGCAGGACCGGATTCGAGACCTCCAAGAGAGGGAGATCAATCTGGTCATAGTGACGCAGGTTATGCTGATTCGGCATCTTCTGCCCTGCAAACGTCGCCCTCTCCGCCTGTGGGAATTCAATCCGGAGGGACCGCAAGCTCTCCACCACTTCATGGGCGCGACGCCTGTGGAGATGTATAAACTGTTCTTCGGATCACAAGAGATGTGTCCGGTCTTGACCGAGGATGCAGGTCTGAGTTGCAATTGCCCGGATACTCAAGTAAGTAGTTCATGTGCCCGTACGTGCTATCCGTACATTTATCATAGATTTGCCTTTTAACCAGCTATCCCTTGAACAGGAGTGGATAGAGAAAGCAAAATTGATACGGTGTCCGGCCCCCCTCCCTGAGACCACGCCGGATCCCGTGTTAGCCAAGATGCTGGAGGTTGCGCCTTCAGAAGAGGGCGAAGGGGAAAACAGGAAAACTACCGCCTCCGCTAAAGAGGCTCTCAAGAAAGGGGGAATCAAGAATCCCTCCTTCCAGGGGGAGAAGAGGACCGCTTCTGAAGATCCGGAGGCCAAGGCCTCAAAGCGGGGGGAAAAATCTTCACAGGAGGGTCCCGCGCCAGGAGAAGCCCCGGCCGCACTATTTCCCCAAGGGAATCAGCCCTCCAGCGAGCCGTAAGTAGAAAAAGGGGAGTTTTGTAATAAGGGACATCCCTGTTTTTATTTCTGAGTATAACCGAAGTTCTTACCTTGCAGTTCGGATCTCAGCCCTTCTCAGCAGAGCTCATCTTCGGGGGATCTTCGTCCGGAGATGATGGAGAGCGAGACGCCTCCATCTGCCGCACCGTCAGGCGGGGCGGACGACCCTGAGGTGTCGTCGCGGAGGGTCTCCCCGAGTCCGGCAGGGCCGGAGAGTTCGGCGCCAACTGGTGTACGGCTGGAGGAGCTGAAGGATCTGCTCGAGAGGGCGTCTATCTCAGAAGATCACCGTACATTAATGAGTATGGTGATTGAAAGGATTTCATCCGCTGAGAGCGGGTTGCATGAGGCCGTCAGAAGTTTACTGGCGGGGTTTGAGGTACGTAAAAATGATATACCTTTTGACAGTTTTGCACATAGAGTGCGCCCTGTATAGATAGTAGCCCCTGAGACTCGGTATGTTGTCGAAAGCGACAGCGTGCCGAGGATCATAATCTCAGTTATAAGGTGTCGCCCTTCCTGTACAGGTGGCGGGGCGTTCGGTGGCCAGCCGGACTGATAGAGTTGCCGAACTGATGCGGCAACTGGACCTTGCGGATGCGGACATCGCGTTGGTCAATAAGCGACTTGACGAGTCACAAGGTATGTGGCTTTTCCACGGACACCTGGTAACGGATCTTGACGCCCATGCCTTACTACGTGTATGCTTAATGCAGATGGTGCCACTGCTATGGAGGACCTTCGGGCAGAGCTTGCCCGAGCCAAGGAGCAAGCCAGAAAAAGTAATGCGGCCACCTTGAAGGCGGCTGTCGGTGTCAAAACCGGCGGATCTCGGGTAGGGGGTCCCGAACTGTGCGTCTAGGCGGATGGTAATAGGAGACAAGGGGCACGATGTTTTTACCCAGGTTCGGGCCCTCTCGATGGAGGTAAAACCCTACTCCTGCTTGATTGATATTGATGATATGGGCAGTACAAGAGTAGATCTACCACGAGATCAAGGAGGCTAAACCCTAGAAGCTAGCCTATGGTATGATTGTTGTTCGTCCTACGGACTAAAACCCTCCGGTTTATATAGACACCGGAGAGGGCTAGGGTTACACAGAGTCGGTTCAATGGTAGGAGATCTACATATCCGTATCGCCAAGCTTGCCTTCCACGCCAAGGAAAGTCCCATCCGGACACGGGACGAAGTCTTCAATCTTGTATCTTCATAGTCTTGGAGTCCGGCCGATGATGATAGTACGGCTATCCGGACACCCCCTAGTCCGGGACTCCCTCAGTAGCCCCCGAACCAGGCTTCAATGACGACGAGTCCAGCGCATTTATAGTCTTCGGCGTTGCAAGGCGGGTTCTCCTTCAAATTCCATGTGCTTGCCGAATAGTGTCTAGTTCCCTTACAAATGTTGTGCTCCTTGGCTTCCACGCCCAATAATGGCCCTCTTCCACGCGTCGCACGAATGCGAAAAGCCTGGGTATCTTTTATGTTTTACCCCCTAGCTGCGCAAATAATCTGCCTATAAGAGAGACAAGAATCCAGATCCAAATCAGACCATCCTCCTTCCGCGAGTACTCATCGGAGCGCTTCCGGCCGAAAACCCATTCCATCATGGACCGCCGATGCGGCTCCTCCTCTCGCGCTCCCAGCCCTCCGCCAGGAGATTGGAGGAGATGTTCAGTTCCGCACAACGAGCTGGTGAAGCTTCAAGCGGAGGGATATCTCCCTCCGGCCTTTATGGTCCCGGTTCAAGCCGGGCTGGCCACTTACAAAGGCGGGAAGCAAGCGGAGGCCACCCCTAGCCCCTCTAAAGGAGAGCGGGTGTGCTTCGTCCCCTATCTAATAAGGGGGCTTGGATTTCCCATTCATCCGTTCCTCTGCGGGCTTCTGGAGTTCTATGGACTCCAGCTCCATCACCTCACGCCCGCCTCTATTCTGCACATTGCGGGCTTCGTAGCTCTTTGCGAGCTATTCCTGGGCATCGAGCCCCATTTTGCGCTGTGGAAGAGGCTATTTTGCCTTGTACCCCGTTCTCACGAGGGGTCAATATATCAAGTGGGCGGTGCCGAAATATGGCGCATCGCCGGGACCGGATATCCATCCGGAACCCCAAAGAAGGCGTCCGAAGACTGGCCTTCGGAATGGTTTTATGTAGAAGACGCTCCACTGCCGGACCCAGTTTGGATCGGCCTCCCGGAGTTCAGCAAGGCTCCTCTGAAGAAACGCCTAAGTTGGCGCCCGCGGAGCCCTCAACTGGAGGAAGACAAGGGCGTCCATTATTTGATGGGTCGGATAAGGTTGCTGGCCCATTCCGGATTGACCATGATTTGAGTCATGGCCACGTGCATAATGCGGGGGGTGCAGCCGCTGCAATATAGGGGCCACCCCATGTGGGATTTCAACGGGGAAAATGATGCCACCTGTCATGGCTGCAAAGGGCCGGGATCGGCCGAAGATCTGGTGAAGATTCTGTCGGGCCTGTACAAGGGGGAGAAGGAGGACTTCCTCCAGACGAGCCCATTGAATGGGTTCTCCATGAATAACCCTCGGCGCTGGGTAAGCGGACATTTTATTTATTCGACCCGTGCTTTCGAAGTTAAGTACCTTACTTTACGATTTCGACGCAGGAGCTGCGTCGGGAGGTGGAGGGTATATGCAGTCTGGCTCCACAACCCGAGGATCCAGGAAGATCCCTTGATCCAGCCTCCGAAGAGGATTCGGACATAAAGGTGGAGCTAATTGACGGGGTGTTCCACCAAATCAGCATGGACAACGCTCTAGTCGCCATTACGGCTGACTACCCCGGCTTGTTACCGGCTTCCCAGGTACTCATGACCGAAGTCCTGACACCATTATTCCATCCTTACGCATTCCTGACCACCGTATACAATGGTGTTTTGCAGGAGGTGCCTTCAAGGCGGGAAGCCGAGCCCGCGGCGGCTGACCAACAAGGGTCAGCCCGACCCTGCAGATAGAAGAGGGGTGCGGTGCGAATCGAAACGTCACCGCAACGGCATAGCTCGCGACCATTATTTAGGAAAAGATTCCTAGGGGGTGTATTAATGCTCATGACTTTTTCAGGAGAAAGAGCGCTCGCTGGACTGTGCCCGGCAAGGTTGCCACCCAAGCCTCCGCCAGCCAGGCTCCAACACCTGGTCTGGAGGGGGAGGCGAGCGCAAGGCGCGAGCCGGATACTCCTCCAACGGAGGATGCCGACAGGCTGTCCGCCACCAGGTCTGAGGTGGAGAGCGCCATGAACCATAGGCGCCGCCGGACAGTTTTTCGTGACGCGTGTTTCTCCCCTGAGGCGTTGAATGCCTTTAACGCGGGAGATGCGCACCTCTGTGCTGCTCAAGATGGTTTGACCAGAGCCACGGAGCAGTATGTAAAAGACATACGGGTAAGGGATTATAATAGCGGTATATGCCACTAGCCCCCGAGACTTAAAGTAGTTAAAATAACTGATTTAAGGATCTTTTAATGTGCAGGATCTTACAGAGAAGAATACCCAACTGTCCCAGGAGCTACAAGAGTGCAAGGCCCAACTTGAGGCCGCACTCGCTGCCGCAGGAGGAGACACAGAGACCCCTCCTGGTAACACATTATTTCAAAAAGATAAGCGGTGTGCGGCGTGCGTGTAAGTCTGACAATGATATTGCAGATGTTGCCGGACTGGATCCGGACAAGCAATACCTACTGCGCCAGCTCAAGGCCGGCGAGAGGGTGCTTATGAAGGTCCAGCAGGAGAGGAACAAACTCTAGGATGCCCATACCCAGCTTGGGGAAGAGCTGAAAGGTGTTCGGGCCAAGCTGTCTGGCTCCGTGAAGGAGAATTAGCGGCTTCTTCGCGGCATCTATGGTAAGTGCTTGAGCGAATTCTTTTGAAAAGAAGAGTTCGGCGAGGAAGCCTATTGACAGAAATATGTCGATAGGTGCGCTCACAGGTCGCCCTGCGGAGAAAATGCCCGGTTCGACGGGTGACCAACTTGCCGAGCTGGTGCAACTGCTCGAACGTGTTCGGTAGGCGATGAGTGGCGTCGTCCAGGCCCTATGGCCATCCGTCTCCCTACCCGAGGGCCTTGGGGAGCTTGCGGAGAAGCTTCAGGGAGCGCGGCAGCGCTTCCGTTTATGGAAGATATCCGCCTGCCATCAAGGTGCCAGGGAGGCCTGGGCCATGGTGAAGACGGGGTACAAGAAGGCGACCACATGGCCGAGGTCGGACCTGTGGGGCCCGATGGGAAGGAGATCCCTGTGAGCTTAGTATACGGCCAAGTAGAGTTGGCCGCTAAGTATTCCCAACGGGACTGTAAATTAGACAGCCTGTTAGACGGGATTGAGGAGGAGTACAACCAGTCAATTTGACGATGTATTTAAAATGACATGTAAAATGCCTTCTAGCCGGATTGTAGGTCGTTTGTCTTTGCCGACCTTTTCGCTTCGACCTCGGGACCCTAGAGTCCGGAGTGTGTCCGAATACCTTCTCGGTTATGACAAAACCGGGGCATGCATGGAGACTAGGCGTAGGGGTCATTAGTGCTTTATCAGACAAGTGCCCAACTAGTTATGTTATATTACATGGTTAGTAAGAAACATCTTCCAGGGAGAATAGTTCCGTTAAGGGTTCCTTTCCCTGGGAGGCATGCCCTAAAGTGCATGTCCGGACTGCGAAAAAAGCAGGAAAACATCTGGGGGCAGATAGATAAATGTGTCAAAAATCATCTTTCTAGTCACTGACCGAATATTCTCTTAAGAACGCTAGCTTTCGGCTTCACCTAGTCTGAGGTACACATCCGGCTGACCCGGCAGTAACAATCGCAGAGGTGCTCCCTTTACCTCCTAGCCGAACAATCGGGAACGTAGGGGAAAGCACAGGATCCAGGCAACCCAGCTTGGCCAAAACTTAAGTCATATTGATGCATATAATGGTGAATAAAAGGTACATGTGGAAGTTTGACACATGTGCTGGGCATGAAGCCCTTATAAGTAAGCTTCTGTTAGAGAAGCCCCCAGGTATAATGAGTGCAAATAGCACATCAGGTGTGTGCGAACAATGTGCAAATAGGCACTCAAGGGTTTTTATGAAAAAGGTAGGAGAAGAGAGAGAAACAAAAGACAGCTGAAGTGTGAAAATGTGGAGGAAGGAGACCAACTCTTAGTCCGGCGCTAGGCGTAGAATCTTCGGAGGTGGGCTGCGTTCCATGGGTTCGGCTCGAGTCGGTTGTCCTATGCATTCCGTAGACGGTATGCTCCTCCGGTCAGGACTTGGTCGATGATGAAGGGACCTTCCCATTTGGGCTTGAGTTTGTCCTTTTTCTTGTCCAGCAGGCGTAGAACTAGTTCGCCAACATTGTAAGTTTTAGCCCGTACTTCTCTGCTTTGATATCTTCGAGCCTGCTGCTGATAGAATGCAGAACGGGCCTTTGCCACATTGCGTTCCTCCTCCAATGCGTCCAAGCTGTCCTGCCGATCCAGCTCGGCTTCTCTTTCTTTGTACATGCGCACTCGAGGTGAGGTTTGAATTATGTCGCAGGGCAAAACTGCCTCTGCGCCGTATACCATAAAAAATGGTGTGAATCGGGTTGTACGGTTTGGCGTGGTCCGCAGACCCCAGAGTACGGAGTCGAGCTCCTCTACCCAGTGCGTGTTAGATTCCGTAAGGGACCGCACTAGCCTGGGTTTGATGCCGCTCATTATTAGACCATTTGCTCGTTCCACTTGACCGTTGGTTTGAGGGTGGTAAACTGAAGCGTAGTCGAGCTTAATGCCCATATTTTTGCACCAGAGTTTGACCTCGTCGGCCGTGAAGTTCGTGCCGTTATCGGTAATGATGCTGTGGGGGACACCGTAACGGTGTACTACCCAGGATATGAAGTCTATCACTGGTTCGGACTCTGCCGTTTTAACTGGCTTAGCCTCTATCCATTTGGTGAATTTATCCTACAAGGGCCCGGGCTGCAGCATGGTGTCCGCCTAGTCCGGCATGAATTTCAGCCAGATGGTTTCGCCCTTCCTCTTTAGAGATACACCTTTGAAGGACTCCGGTTGTGCTTTTCTTATAAAGTTCTCCCTCGTGGACCTTGTTGGCTTTAGATCACCGAACTATGCAGCAGGCCTCATTTTGGTCTTCGGGAAGTTCCTGCCTAATTAAGTAGGCTAGGAATGGCTCTGTCCACTGGGCGATTACTGTCATTATTTTGTGGGCTGAAGGTGTTATTTCATCGGCTGAGCCGCCGATTATGTCAGATTGTTCTGTGTTGGGTGGTGCGGTTGCTTCCGGGTTGTTATTTCTGGACTCCTCTTCCCATAGTACGGATGGCTTAAAGAGCCGTTCCAGGAAGATGTTTGGAGGGACAGCATCGCGTTTCGCGCTGATGCGTGCCAATACGTCGGCTGCTTGGTTATTATCCCGGGCTACGTGGTGGAATTCGAGTCCTTCGAACCGAGCTGACATTTTTAGGACAGCGTTACGATAGGCCGCCATTTTCAGATCTTTGGCGTCAAAGTCTCCATTTACTTGGGATATTGCAAGGTTTGAATCCCCGCGCACCTCTAGGCATTGAATGCCCATGGAGATTGCCATCCGGAGGCCATGTAGGAGGGCCTCGTATTCGGCTGCATTGTTGGAGTCTGTGTACATTATCTGAAGTACGTATTGGACTGTGTCTCCGGTTGGGGACGTTAATACGACGCCAGCCCCCAAGCCGGCCAACATTTTGGAGCCGTCGAAATGCATAATCCAATTGGAGTATGCGCCGTACTCTTTAGGGAGTTCGGCTTCAGTCCATTCAGCGACAAAGTCAGCCAAGACTTGCGACTTTATAGCTCGCCGAGGTTTGTAAGTTATATCGAATGGTAAGAGCTCGATGGCCCATTTTGCAATCCTACCCGTCGCGTCGCGGTTGTTTATAATGTCGTTGAGGGGCACTTCGGAGGCCACTGTTATCGAACACTCTTGAAAGTAGTGTCGAAGCTTCCGGGATGCCATGAACACCGCGTACGCTATCTTTTGATAATGCGGGTACCGGGATTTGCAGGGAGTTAAGACAGTGGATACGTAGTACACTGGTTTTTGAAGAGGGAATTTATGCCCTTCTGTTTCTCGTTCAACGACGAGCACCGCGCTTACAACTTGATGTGTTGCCGCGATATATAACAACATCGGTTCGCCCAGGTTAGGCGCAGCCAGGACCGGATTTGTTGCTAATATGGATTTTATTTCTTCGAGTCCGGCAGTGGCAGCATCCGTCCACTCGAAGTGTTCGGTGCGCCTGAGGAGGCGATAGAGGGGCAATGCCTTTTCTCCCAAACGGGAGATGAAGCGGCTTAGAGCCGCCACGCATCCAGTCAATTTTTGTATTTGTTTGAGGTCTTTTGGAATATCCAGCTGTGACAGAGCCCGGATCTTGGCTTGGTTTGCTTCAATTCCCCTACTAGATACAATGAAGCCCAGGAGCTTTCCGGCTGGTATGCTGAAAACGCATTTTTCCGGATTCAGCTTAATGTCATATGCTCGGAGGTTGTCGAATGTGAGCCTCAAATCGTCTACTAGAGTTTCGACGTGTTTGGTTTTGACGACGACGTCGTCTACATATGCCTCTACTGTTTTGCCGATCTGGGTAGCCAGACATGTCTGAATCATGCGCTGATATGTTGCGCCGGCATTTTTGAGTCCGAAGGGCATCGTGTTGAAGCAGAATGGTCCATATGGAGTAATGAATGTCGTTGCGGCTTGGTCCGCCTCCGCCATCTTGATTTGATGGTAGCCGGAGTATGCGTCAAGGAAGCACAATGAATCGTGTCCTGCAGTAGCATCGATTATTTGGTCGATGCGGGGAAGGGGGAAGGGATCCTTTGGGCAGGCCTTGTTGAGGTCTTTAAAATCGACACATAGGCGCCAGGATTTGTCCTTTTTTGGTACCATTACCAGGTTTGCTAGCCAGTCCGGATGTTTGATGTCTCTGATGAATCCGGCTTCCAGTAGTTTGGCTAGCTCTTCTCCCATTGCCTGTCTTTTGGGTTCGGAAAATCGCCGAAGAGCCTGTTTGAGTGGATTGAATCCTTTTAGGATGTTTAGGCTGTGTTCTACCAATCTGCGTGGGATTCCTGGCATATCTGAAGGGTGCCAGGCAAAGATGTCCCAATTTTCCCGAAGGAATTCTCGTAGTGCGGCGTCTACATCAGGGTTCAACAGTGCCCCGATGGAAGCCGTCTTTGGTGGGTCCGTTGGATGGACCTGGAATTTGACTATTTCATCCGCTGGTTTAAAGGAGGTGGACTTGGATCTCTTATCGAGTATCACATCATCCCTATTCACCGTAGAGCGCAGCGCAGTGAGTTCCTCCGCTGCTAGGGCTTCGGATAGTGCCTCCAGGGCTAATGCGGCTGTCTTGTTTTCGGCGCGGAGTGCTGTGTCCGGATCACTAACGAGAGTGATTATTCCGCTGGGCCCGGGCATCTTAAGCTTCATGTACCCTTAATGGGGTATGGCTTGAAAAATTGTGAATGCCTCTCGTCCTAATATAGCGTGATATCTGCTGCTGAACGGGGCCACTTGGAACGTGACCTCTTCGGACCTGTAATTGTCCGGCGAGCCGAACACCACATCAAGTGTGATTTTTCCTGTGCAGCATGCTTCCCGGCTAGGGATTATTCCTCTAAAGGTTGTGCTGCTTCGCTCAATGCGGCTCCAGTCTATTTCCATTTTTGAAGAGTTTCCTCGTAGATGAGGTTTAATCCGCTGCCGCCATCCATGAGTACCTTGGTAAGACGAAAGCTGTCCACTATTGGACTGAGGACCAATGCGGCTGGTGCTTGGGCTGTTCGGAATTTAGGTTCGTCGCTGGCGTTGAAGGTGATGGCCGTGTCGCTCCATGGATTTGTTGTTGCTACTTGGTAGACTTCGGCGAGGCTGCGGATTGTTCGTTTCCACATATTATTTGATGTGAAAGTCTCGAAGACTGTTGACACCGTACTGGTACTGTTGGAGTGCCTCTCCGGGGCTAGAAGCTCTTTGCCACTTTTGGCCACCTGCCGCAGTATCCAGCATGCTCGAAGGCTATGTGTTGGAGTGGCATCTTCTGTATTGTGAATTTTACAGGGTCCGCTGAGCCATCCCTCCAGTACGGTTCCGTGCCCTTTATGGGGTTTTTGCTTTTTGGTTTTTGTACCTGGTGCCTGAGTGTGATGCACCCTTTTGTTTCGGACTAGGGTTGTATTCGGGGCCGGATTTTCCCAAAACTTAGTTTCGGTTTTCCAGAAACTCTCCATTGCACAGTACTTTCGTACTATGGACGCTAGATCGACGAAGCGTGTAATTTCACGATGACTGACGGCGTTCAAGATTCCCTCGTCCATGCAATTATTGCAGAAAATTGAAATTGCGTTCTCCTCTCGGCAGTCCTTTATCCTGTCCATGACCAGGAGGAATCTGGCCCAGTAATGATGTACTGTTTCAGCGGGCTCTTGCCGGATTTGAGATAGATCGCATATGTCTGGGTGGGTGGGTGGAATTGAGTCCGGAACCCTACCCATCTCGAGGCTCAAGGGCCGAAAAGTTTCCGAATTTGGAAGCTTGGATTGCTGGACGTTGTCCAACGAGTCTGGTCCGATGCCTGACTTTAGGTTCAGTGCTTGATCGACGTCCGTCCCTCCGCGGGAATCCGGCATGGAGGGTTCGGGAGTTCGGACATGACTAGTTTTCAATACAGAAGAAGAGTCACCGCATTGTTCCTCTACCACCGCAATGTGGTGGGTAACCTGGGGAGAGTTAATCTCTCTCAGATCGGTTTTAAGCCCAATCTGATTGTAGTCTGTAGCGACTCCCAGGGCGGCGATGCGATCCAAGAGCTCGTTTACGGACGAGAGCTCTATTGGATCTAGCTGCTCGGCGAATTCTTAGTTGACGTGAAGATTGCTTTTGATGACCCGAGAGGTCGTCGTCGAAGCGGTGGCCGAACAGGCGGTCATGAGAAAACCACCTAGCCGGATAGTTTGGCCGGCGGCCAAAGCTCCTTTGGTGATGGTTCCGTCTTTAAAGACGGGAAGAATCATCCTTCCTGATCGCGACGGCACAGAGGAACTCTCAATGAAAGCACCAATGTCGGTGTCAAAACCAGCGGATCTCGGGTAGGGGGTCCCGAACTGTGCGTCTAGGCAGATGGTAACAGGAGACAAGGGGCACGATGTTTTTACCCAGGTTCGGGCCCTCTCGATGGAGGTAAAACCCTACTCCTGCTTGATTGATATTGCTGATATGGGTAGTACAAGAGTGGATCTACCACGAGATTAAGGAGGCTAAACCCTAGAAGCTAACCTAAGGTATGATTGTTGTAATGGTTGTTCGTCCTACGGACTAAAACCCTCCAGTTTGTATAGACACCGGAGAGGGCTAGGGTTACACAGAGTCGGTTACAATGGTAGGAGATCTACATATCTGTATCGCCAAGCTTGCCTTTCATGCCAAGGAAAGTCCCATCCGGACACGGGACGAAGTCTTCAATCTTGTATCTTCATAGTCTTGGAGTATGGCCGATGATGATAGTCCGGCTATCCGGACACCCCCTAGTCCGGGACTCCCACAGCGGCCGAAGAGCTAAAAGCCGAACGGGCTGCGCACTGCCGAAGCAGGGAAGAAATGGCCGAAATGGCCGTGAAGCTGAAGGATGCTACCGACTGCTGTGAGTTTCTTGAAAGAGAACGCCGAGCGGAGCGAGAGGACCTGAAAAAGGCCACTGCCGAAGCCAAGGATGCCCGTTCCGTGATGAAGGCTATAAAGGAGGAGCTGCATCAGGCCGGGGATATTGCGGCTGGAAAGCCCTTTCTGCTGCGTAGGAAGTTTACGGACCCGAAGTATGCTCAGTTGGGCCAGTTGTGGGGTGCAGAGGATGCTTATCTAGATTTGGTGGCGAGTGCGGCGGATGCAGTCGTGCATTTCCGAAGCCAAAAGGATCACGGGATGGAAGAGCTTTTTTGGTCTCAATTCCATAATCCGGAGCGTCCACTTCCGTTAACCGATCGGTTGGCTGAGTGGGCTGAGCTGAACAGGTTGTCCGAACTTGCCATGAAGGATGTCGTGGCTTATCTGTGGCCAAAAAGGCCCGAGCCGAAGAGTTATTTTGGCTTAGTGCAGCAGTTCCTTGATGCGGTGCCGCATATCAAGGCGATGAAGCGGTCGGCATGCATAGAGGGTGCACGGATGGCACTCGCCCGTGTCAAAACAAACTGGGCAGAGATGGAGGCCACCGATGTTGCATCCCGGGATTCGGACAGAAGCCGATTACCCGCCGAGCACTATTTTGAGGAAGTCCTGTAGCGCGCTCGTTTAATAGAGTCCCAGTGCTCGAAAGACGTTATGTTCAAATGACATGTATGATTTGTAAAACCATATTTATAATATAAGGGCTTTTTATACTTGTGCGTTCAAGTATTGAAATATCTCCTATGCGGCCGTTAATGTATATGTATATAACCTGAAAGATGGCAGTCTTCGGCTTCAGACCCCACGCACATGGTGCGGGGGTGTTTGCAAAAAAAAAGCGCATTTTCACACTTAATTCAACGTCTTGGTCCCGTAAAGGAGGTGATAGCGTAGCAAACTAGGCAACCGGACTATAATGCTTTATCACTTTCACTTAGCCATAGGAGTTCGAAGGTGGGGCTACCATATAGCCCCTGGGGGCACCGCGCTATCCGAACTCGGGGCGCGTGTGTGCCTGACCGGGAAACGGTCCTTTGTCAAAGCGGAGGAATTCTAAACATTCCGGTAGACGATCGAGTGGTTGACCAGTCTCTCGCTATATCCTGACAGTCAGTTTTTGGCTTTCTCTACTGAGGTGCTCACCAGACCGAACCGGGGCACAATCGCAGTAGTTCTCCTGGTGCCGCATTAGCCGATAGAATGGAACGTAAGGCAGCAAAACACAGGAGCCGGGCAAACCCAACATTTGACCAAAGACATGATTCAGAGCTGATGCATATAAGGCCTAACTCGAGACGCCGAACACTCCCTAAGGTATTCGGTCTTTATGAAAAACGGGCAGAACGATGCCCTAAGCCCCTAGTGTCCAGGTACGCATGAAAACTGCTGGCGCGGCCGATGCCAAAACGCCAGCCTCCTCCTCGGTTATGGTAAGAAACCGGGGGATGTGTATCAACAAGAGACAGTAAAAAAGGTTTACGCAGGGTCTTAATCTGAAGAGAATCCTTGTAACGAGTCCCTGCTGCATGTCCGTGCCTGTGTCTCCGTTGTGCTGTATCCTAGACGGGTGTAGCACACTGTTCATCTGTAAAAGAGAAGAACTTAGTTTGAAAAAAGATCGTGCGAAAAATGTATTTAAAAACAGAGTATGATTAAAAAATGAATAAAATTGAGCTTTATTGGCTCTTATTGTTCATGTGTGCAGCCCCTTGTAAAGGGGTATGCGGCTAGTAAGCCCCTTGTTTATTTATACCGGACTCGCCCAACCGTGTCCGGGGTCTGAATGGCCTGTTTTAGGAGTTCTGATCAGTAAAGCCGGATTAGTGTGTGGCTGTCAAGGCAGTCTCACGTTCTTCTCCGGTCGAGGAACACTCGAAGTTACCCTTTAATGAGATGATACCGCGTGGACCGGGCATTTTAAGTGTAAGAGACGCGTAATGCGGTATTGCGTTAAAGCGGGCGAAAGCTTCGCGTCCCAATAGTGCTTGATGGCTACTTTTAAATGGGGCGATATGGAAGATTAGCTTTTCGCGACGGAAGTTGTCAGATGAACTGAACACAACTTCTAGTAGTAAGGAGCCCGTACAATTGGCGTATAGGCCTGGCGTCACTCCTTTAAAGGAAGTGTTACTATGTCAAATTTTGGTAGGGTCTATCCCCATTCTGCGGATTGTGTCCTGGTATAACAGGTTTATATCACTGCTGCCATCCATTAGGACTTGTGTAAATTGTAGTCCGTCAATTATAGGATCCAATATCAAAGCGGTCCATCCTGCGTTTCGAGTACTTCTTGAGTAATCCTTATGGTCGAAAGTAATTGGTTTTGACATCCAGTTTCAGGACTCCGCTGGGGTGGACCGTGCGACACGTACTTTAGTAGGCGCCGCCCTATTTTTCCTTGTTATCACTTGAAGTGAATTCACTGTTTTGACTTCTTGTGGGAAATTCTTTTGTTTTCCGGCGCTCTGCTTGTGGGGTTCATCATCGTCCTCACTTGGTGTGTCGATCCCCTTGTGTCCGGCATTGAGTCGGCCGTACTGCTTGAAGACACAACAATCTATGTGGGTATGGTTTGCAGGCTTCCCGGGGGTACTGTGGATTTGACATATCCTGTCCAAGATTTTGTTGAGGTTGGATAGCTCGTCACTGTTGTCCTTAAGAGGCAGTGTTTTGTTGTTCGGCCGAGAGCTTTTGAACCCGGCATTGACTGCCGTGTTCTTTGGGCCATTTTCCTTAGTCCAGCGCTTGTCTTTTCTGCGTCGTGGTTTCCCATCTCCATCCCTGACCTCGGATGTACTCGGGTCGCTGGTGCTGCATCTTGCCAGCCAGCTGTCTTCTCCCGCGCAAAAGCGGGTCATGAGGCTTGTTAGCGCGGCCATTGTCCTTGGCTTTTCCTGGCCGAGGTGTCTGGCGAGCCATTCATCTCAGACGTTATGTTTGAAGGCTGCTAAGGCTTCGGCGTCCGGACAGTCGACTATTTGGTTCTTTCTGGTGAGGAACCTGTTCCAGAATTTGCGGGCTGACTCTCCGGACTGTTGAGTTATGTGACTTAGATCGTCTGCATCCGGAGGGCGGACATAAGTCCCCTGAAAATTTGCCCGAAACGCATCCTCGAGCTCTTCCCAACTTCCAATGGTATTTTCAGGGAGGCTTTTGAGCCAATGCCGGGCTGGCCCTTTGAGCTTGAGGGGTAGGTATTTTATGGCATGGAGATCATCTCCTCTGGCCATATGTATGTGTAGGATGTAATCCTCAATCCAGACTCCGGGGTCTGTTGCTCCGTCGTATGCCTCTATGTTTACGGGCTTGAATCCCGCTGGAAATTCATGATCCAGTACCTCGTCGGTGAAACATAGGGGGTGTGCGGTGCCCCTGTATTTAGGTGTACCGTTATTTTTGAACACTCGACATGTTGTGTTGCTCCCTGGAGCCTTCTTTCTTGTCCCATAGATGGACCTGACCGGGCCATCCTTTTTGCAAGGGTCCTTATGTGGATCGTGTGCCGGCTTGTGTGCGGCGCCACTTGCCGCTCTTTGCTTGTCATGTGATTGTCTATCTGACCAGGCGGCCTCTTTGTTTTTTGACTTTGGGGGCTCTACGGCCTCCTCGTCAAATTCGGGCAACAACTTGCGCTTCGGGTAGCTCTTTGCTTGGTGACTATCGCCGTATTTATCTTCGGTCTTGAGTACTTTGCTCCATCTCATTCTGAGTACGTCTTCCACTGTTTTGAGCTTCCGCTTCTGCTTCTTCAAACTTCTTGCAGTGGCGACGAGCCTTTTGTGGAGGTTCTTATGCTCCGGTGATGTGTCCGGTGTGAGATCATCTGGACTGTTGTTTTCGCCAGGGATGGGTTGCTCGTCCAATTCATCCCGTTCGGACGGTTGCTTGGTGGCATATTCATCGTCCACTGGTTCGCCCTGCTCTACGGCTGGGTCTGTATGGGTGCTGTTGTTATCGAGGCGGGACTTCGGGCGGCGCTTGCGTCGCTGTTTTGGCTTTTTTCGGGAGAGTTATCCTTCGCCGCGTCCCGTTGTTCCTCGTTATAGCTTCCTTTTGGTGTATCCACCATGTATACATCGTAAGTTGAGGTGGCTTTCTAGTGCTCTGTGGGCACTGGTTCTTGGTCGTCTCCGGCATCGTCATCCATACCGTCGATGTCTTCGGAGTCGAAGTCTAGCATGTCGGTTAAGTCATCGACAGTGGCTACGAAGTGGGTGGTGGGTGGGCTTTGAATTTCTTCGTCGTCCACATCCCAACCGTCCTGGCCATAATCCGGCCAAGGCTCCCCTGACAAAGAGAGACACTTTAGCGAATTCAGGATGTCGCCAAAAGGCGAGTGCTGAAAGATGTCCGTAGCGGTGAACTCCATCACCGGCGCCCAATCGGATTCGATTGGCAGGGGCTCGAAAGTTTCAGGGTTCGGATAGGAGTCCGGCAACTTGAAGTCACGAGCTTCATGAGGGACGGGGTCGGTATTCGGCTCCATCGCCGTAGAGGTAGCAACCCCCGAGGCGGTGTCTAGCCACCCATCCTCGATTGGTGCCGTCTGCTCTGAACCAAGGGTCGGAGCAGACTCTCGTGCGGCCTCCAGGGCACTGTCCGGCAGCAGAGTCAAATCATGCCCATCGTGACAGTGCGGCGCGCTCGGCTGTGGCTCGAATCCATCGAAGATCAAGTCTCCGCGGATGTCGGCCGTATAGTTCAAACTTCCAAATCTGGCCTGATGGCCAGGGGCGTAGCTTTCGATCTGTTCTAGATGGCCAAGTGAATTGGCCCGCAGTGCGAAGCCGCCGAATACGAAGATCTGTCCGGGGAGAAAAGTCTCACCCTGGACCGCGTTGTTGTTGATAATCGAAGGATCCATCGGGCCTATAGGTGACGACACAGAGGAACTCTCAATGAAAGCACGAATATCAGTGTCAAAACCGGCGGATCTCGGGTAGGGGGTCCCGAACTGTGCATCTAGGCGGATGGTAACAGGAGACAAGGGACACAATGTTTTTACCCAGGTTCGGGCCCTCTCGATGGAGGTAAAACCCTACTCCTGCTTGATTGATATTGATGATATGGGCAGTACAATAGTAGATCTACCACGAGATCAAGGAGGCTAAACCCTAAAAGCTAGCCTGTGGTATGATTGTTGTTCGTCCTACGGACTAAAACCCTCCGGTTTATATAGACACCGGAGAGGGCTAGGGTTACACAGAGTCGGTTACAATGGTAGGAGATCTACATATCCATATTGCCAAGCTTGCCTTCCACGCCAAGGAAAGTCCCATCCGGACACGGGACGAAGTCTTCAATCTTGTATCTTCATAATCTTGGAGTCCGACCAATGATGATAGTTCGGCTATCCGGACACCCCCTAGTCCAGGACTCCCTCAGCGGTTCTCTCTCAGAAATGGTAAGATGGAAGTGTAGGTTTGTTCTGATGGCTCTCTCCATGAATGAAGAGGAGGTGGAGGGGTATATATAGCCTCCACACAAAATCTAACGTTACACACAATTTACCAAACTCGGTGGGACCGATTCAACAGACTCGGTCGGCCCGATTTAGTAAACCTAGTGACCGTTAGGATTTCCGGTGGGACTGACATGCAACTCGGTAAGTCCGATTAGGTTAGGCTTAGGGCATAACGTAATCTCGGTAAGACCGATTACACAAACTCGGTGAGACCAATTTTGGCAATAATCTTTCCAGAGAGTTGGTCAGGTAAACTCGGTGGGACCGATTTGCTCTTTTCGGTGAGACCGAAATGTTACAAAAGGGAAACAGAGAATTTACATTGCAATCTCGGTGGGACCGATCGCTCACTTCGGTTAGACCGAACCGTTACAAAGGGAAACAGAGAGATTACAAACCCATCTTGGTGAGACCGAGATCCCTATCGGTAAGACCGATTTGCCTAGGGTTTGTGGCAGTGGCTATGACACTAGAACTCGGTGGCGCCGGATAGGAAGAATCGGTGTGACCGATTTTGGCTTTAGGTTTAGCTCATTTGTGGATGTGAGAAAGTAGCTGAGGGTTTTTGGAGCATATCACTAAGCACATGAAGCAAGAGGCTCATTAAGCAACACCTCATCCCTCCTTGATAGTATTGGCTTTTCCTATAGACTCAATGTGATCTTGGATCACTAAAATATAAAATGAAGAGTCTTGAGCTTTTGAGCTTGAGCCAATCCTTTGTCATTAGTATTTTGAGGGATCCACTTTCATCATCCATGCCATGCCATTCATTGAGCTTTCCTGAAATAATAGTCTTGGAATAGCATTAGCTCAATGAGCTATATGTTGTTATGAATTACCAAAACCACCTAGGGATAGTTGCACTTTCAAGAACAATATGTGAAAAGCTCGTAGGCAATGGATCAGTGATGGATAATTATGTCGGATGCGATTCCTCATGTAATAGCTATAACATAGGGTGACACAGAACTAGCTCCAGTTCATCAATGTAATGTAGGCATGTATTCCGTAAATAGTCATACGTGCTTATGGAAAAGAACTTGCATGACATCTTTTGTCCTACTCTCCCGTGGCAGCGGGGTCCTAGCGGAAACTAAGAGATATTAAGGCCTCCTTTTAATAGAGAACCGGAACAAAGCATTAGCACATAGTGAATACATGAACTCCTCAAACTATGGTCATCACCGAGAACTATCCTGATTGTTGTCACTTCGGGGTTGTCGGATCATAACACATAATAGGTGACTATAGACTTGCAAGATAGGATCAAGAACACACATATATTCATGAAAACATAATAGGTTCAGGTCTGAAATCATGGCACTCGGGCCCTAGTGACAAGCATTAAGCATAGCAAAGTCATAGCAACATCAATCTCAGAACATAGTAGATACTAGGGATCAAACCCTAACAAAACTAACTTGATTACATGGTAAATCTCATCCAACCCATCACCGTCCAGCAAGCCTACGATGGAATTACTCACGCACGGCGGTGAGCATCATGAAATTGGTGATGGAGGATGGTTGATGATGATGACGGCAACGAATCCCCCTCTCCGGAGCCCCGAACGGACTCCAGATCAGCCCTCCCGAGAGAGATTAGAGCTTTGCGGCGGCTCCGTGTCGTAAAACGCGATGAAACTTTCTCTCTGATTTTTTTCTCCCCGAACGTGAATATATGGAGTTGGAGTTGAGGTCGGTGGAGGTCCAGGGGGCCCACGAGATAGGGGGGCGTGCCCTATAGGGGGGGGGGCGCCCCCTGTCTCGTGGACAGGCCGTGGGCCCCCTGGTGTATTTCTTTCGCCCAGAAATTCTTATTAATTCCAAAAAGTGCCTCCGTGGATTTTCAGGACATTCCGAGAACTTTTCTTTTCTACACATAAAACAACATTATGGCAGTTCTGCTGAAAATAGCGTCAGTTCGGGTTAGTTTCATTCAAATGATGCAAGTTAGAGTCCAAAACAAGGGCGAAAGTGTTTGGAAAAGTAGATACGTTGGAGACGTATCATCCCCCAGTGTTCGGCTGGCGAGGCTCATCCTCGTCTTCACTTGGTGTTTCCCTTCCCTTGTGTTCGGCATTTAACTTGCCGGCCTGCTTAAAGACCCATCATTCTCTGTGAGTGTGGTTCACAGGTTTTTCGGGGGTGCCATGAATTTGGCACAGTCTGGAAGGACTTTGTTCAGGCCGGACAGTCCCTCTTTGCTGCCTTTAAATGGCTTCTTTTGTTGAGCGGGTCGAGAGCCCCTGAATCCGGCATTGACCATTGTGTTGTCCAGATTTTCTTCCTTGTTTTGACGTTTGTTTTTATTGCACCGAGGCTTCCCGTTGCCATCCCTGATTTTGGATGTGCCTGGGTCGCTGGTGCCTCTACGAGCCAACCAGCTGTCTTCACCCTTGCAAAGGCGGGTCATAAGGCTTGCTAAGGCTGCCATTATTCTCGGCTTTTCTTGGCCGAGGTGTCTGGCGAGCTATCATCCCGGATACTGTGTTTGAAGGCTGCTAGGGCTTCGACATCCGGACAATCGACAATTTGATTCTTCTTAGTGAGGAATCTATTCCAAAGCTGGCGGGCGGACTCTCCGGGCTGTTGAATTATGTGACTTAAATCGTCCGCGTCCGGAGGTCGGACATAGGTTCCTTGAAAATTGGCCCTGAAAGCATCCTCAAGTTCCTCCCAACTTCCGATTGAGTTTTCGGGGAGGCTTTTCAACTAGTGCCGAGCTGGTCCCTTCAACTTGAGGGGAAGGTATTTGATGGCATGGAGGTCGTCCCCACGAGCCATGTGGATGTGAAGGATAAAATCCTCAATCCAGACCCCGGGGTTTGTGGTTCCGTCATATGCCTCTATGTTCACGGGTTTGAAACCCTGTGGAAATTCGTGGTCCAGTACCTCTTCGGTGAAGCATAGAGGGTGAGTGGCCCCTCTGTATCTAGACATGTTGTGGCATGCTATTGACCGTTGTTGTGTCCGGTGCTGATTCCGAACTAGTACTCGATCAGTCTGATCGTTTTGGTGACCATAATCCTGCACCAGAGCGTGTCCTCTAGATCCATAGATGGACCTGGTCGCGCCGGCCTTATTATCCAGGAGCTCACGTAAATCGTATGCGGCGTCAGTAGCTGCTCTATTGCGGTCATGAAGTGGTTGGTCCGGGCTACTGGATGTATTGTTCTTCGGCGGAACGGCCTCATCATCGAATTCTGGCAGCAGCTTGCGCTTTGGATAGCTCTTTGTGTGGCGATCATCGCCGTATTTTTCTTCAGTGTCTAGCACTTTATTCCATCTGCGATTGAGCGTTTCCTGTGCGGCCTTAAGCCTGTGCTTCTGCTTCTTTAGACTTCTCGCAGTGGCCATAAGCCTTCTGTGCACTACAAAAAAAAGACACATCCTTGACATTTTGGGCCGAATGAAATTTTTTTCTATCATACATATGACACTTCTATGACGATAATTGTGACAAAACCCGGTATCATCATAGATGTGGTGGGCTCCTACTTCTATGACAAAAAATCATGACAGAAAATGGGCTTTTCGTCCTGTGTGGGCCGGAGACGCAGCTGCATGACATTCTTTGGGCCGTCCATGACGGAAAAAACCGTGGTAGAAGCGAGGGGGAGGAAAATTTCGGGGAGTTGCCGGTTACGGTGGGAGGTCGGGGGCCGAGCGATGCGCGTTTCTCTCGTACACGTGCGAGGCGTTGGCTCTAACTGAACCCGAGCGAGGCGATGGGCTCTAACTGAACCCGAGTGATTGCACTGCAGGCTACGCGTTACTGAACCCGAGCTATCGATCGATGGCTGTTAACTGAACCCGATCGAGCGATTCCTTCGCTACTGCTGCTAACTGAAGCCGATCGATTGGATGAACAATGAGCGTTGCAGGGGGGGTTGGATGAACAGTGAGCGGTGGCGTTGCCTCTGGATGAACAGGACGCCGTGGTGTGGAGGGCTGGATGAATAGTAGACGGTGGAGGGTGGTTGAACAGGACCCTGTGGTGTGGAGGGCTGGATGAACAGTAGACGGTGGAGGGGTGCCCGTGGAGGGGTGGTTGAACAGTAGCCGGTGGAGTAGCGCGCGGTGGAGGCTGATGAACAGGAGCCCGTGGAGGCTGGAGGAGGTCGATGGTAGCCCGTGGAGGCTGGAGGAGGTCGACGGTGGAGATGAACAGTATCCCATGGAGTCCAGTTTTGCAGTACGCCACACCCCTCCCGATGAACAGGACCCCCGTTTCGACCGTAGCGCTCCAACACAAGTCCGTTTCATCCGTTTTGCGGTACGCCACACCCCTCCCGATCAACAGGACCCCCGTTTCGACCGTAGGAGGTTCGTTTCCTCCGTTTTGCGGTACGCCACACCCCTCCCGATCAACAGGACCCCCGTTTCGATCGTAGGAGGTCCGTTTCCTCCGTTTTGCGGTACGCCAGGCCCCTCCCGATCAACAGGATCCCGTTTCGAACGTGGCCGGTCGAACACAAGGCCGTTTCCACCGTTGTGCGGTATGCCAGGCCTTGTTTCCATCGCCTGTTCCGTCCAAGCCCTCCCGATGAACACGGCCACGCATTCCATTCCGACCCAGCCGTTGGCTCCCCATGAACATGATGACGACACTGTTTCTCCGTTCTGACCCAGCCATGTACATATGCGCGAGTAGGCGTTCGAGACCCTACCCATATGTACGTATGTGGCTGTATTTTCTTTCTTGCACCCTCGCCGCTGTACGTACGTGTACATGCTACGTGCGCGCCTCTACTACGACACGTGCGTGCCGCTACATCGACCAGTATGTACGTACACGTTCGCGACCAAAATGACAACACTACGTACGCTTCGACCAGGTGGGTCCCGACTGTCAGGCACTTCCTTGCCTGCGAAGATGTAGCTGGTAGGTCCCAGCAGACAGGGGGGCGAATCATTTTGTTTTTTTTGCCCGGACGCACTTCCTTGCATGCGAAGATGTAGCTGGTGGGTCCGAGCAGTCAGGGGGGCAAATCATTTTTTTGCCCGGACGCACTTCCTTGCATGCAAAGGTGTAGCTGGTGGGTCCCAGCAGTAAGGAGGGAAACATTTTTTTCACGAAATACGGTGCCCGTCTGGTGGGTCCTTGCTGTCAGGTGGAGGAATCATTATTTTCTGCGTAATAAGGAGGCACTTCCTTGCTGCGGCCGTGGACCCAGCTGTCAGCCTCTCCACGTACAGCCCATGTCCGATGGAAGTCGTTCCTTGACCACGTTGACCACGCCGCGCCGAGAGCACCAGGGCGGTGGACGACGGCGAGGCCTAGGAAGGGGATGGCACGGAGCCGGTGAAGACACGGCAGTGGATGCCCACGCGGAGAGGAGTATGAGTATTCACTCGTTCGGCTGCCGTGTGAGGCTGCCGTCGCCGCAAGGCCTGGCCAGCGGTGGGAATAGTAGGGGGCGGTGAGGCCTCCGTGGCAGCACAGCTGGCCACGGGAGGCAGGAGCAGGCGGCACCACCGCCGCTGCTTTGGGCGGCTGGAGCAAGAAGACCAGAGGTTGAAGAAGCACTACGGTCGTTGGATGGACATCGTACGGTCACTGGAGCTAGAATCGTTCATATTGACTAATTTCACAAAGCCCTCCGTCCCCGTCAACTTAGTAGGCCCACAAGTCAGCCTCCCACCAAGGTGGGTCCCGGCTAGCAGGGGGAGTATTCATTTTTTTTGTGCGTAAAGAGGCACTTTCGGTGGGTCCGAGCTGACAGTGGGGGAAACGGTTATTTTCGTGAAATACGGAAGCCCGTCCAGTGGGTCCCAGCAGTCAGGGGGGAAACATTTTTTTCGCGAAATAAGGTGGCTCGTCCGGTGGGTCCCTGCTGTCAGGTGGAGGAATAATTATTTTGCGCATAATATGATAGAGGCAAAGGTGTCCCATCTTTCGATGAGATGATGGATATCGCTTTGGTGGAAGTCGACTTTGACGATCCGACTACGAACGTGCGAGGACGTCGCGCCTTAGCAATCGCTAAACCAACTCCGAGAGGTTATTGACCACGCCGGAGCACGATCAACCTGACCACGAGGGTCTGTTTCCTGCGAGCAAACAAAGAACAAGCAAGAAACTAAGATTGCAATCTAGATATTGCGAATATAAGATGAAAGCTTTATTGATCAAGGTGGGGTTCTGTGACGCCTTTGTCTGGTCGTTGAACACAAACGAAGTACGCGAAGTTGCAGCTATGGCGAACTTTTAATCTAAACAAAACCCAAAGTCTAAACGATGCCCTAAGGGCTATATATATGGAGGAAGAGGGGGGGGGGATTTCGTGGCCCTTGGTGGAGGGGTCCGAAATCAACCCTATCTCTTGTTTCCCCACACATACGGACTCTAAAAATAGCCTATACTTATGTATTTCGAAATTACATGGGCCTGGCCCAATAATAAGGTGACGCAGCACCTAAAATAGCCTCGGGACAAAATTTATGAAGTGGCATCTTGTATATTTCGTCCAAGGCTTCATGCACCCATTATGGTGGCTTCAAAGTCCTGAAATCATCACTTGTAACTCCGTTCTTGTTTCCCTTGCGCATGCCATCATCTCCATGCTTGTTCTTGCTCCAATGTTCATCCTTCTCCAAGCTAGGCCCTTCATTTGTAAGCAAAACAAATGTATCCAATTTAGGCAGCATCATATTCTCATGAACATTAGAATCATTACCAAGAAACGGAAGTACCTGGTAATTTAGTTGGCGTGCACGAGCTCTAGTAATTGGTCCAGTATGTATAGCAGCAGGGGTTGTGGGTGTAACAATTGTATTGATGTCCTCATCATCCTCCCCTTCTTGAAATGAAGTCGTCCTCGACGGAAGTTCATCTTCCTCACCCAAATAAGGCTTCAAATCTGCAATGTTAAAAGGGGGACTAACCCCAAAATCTGCAGGCAGCTCAAGTTTATATGCATTATCATTTATTTTCTCTAACACCTTAAAGGGACCATCAGCACGTGGCATTAACTTTGATTTGCGCAAATCAGGAAATCTATCCTTACGCGAATGTAACCAAACAAGATCTCCAGGTGCAAACACAACATGTTTTCTACCCTTATCTCCAGCAAGTTTATATTTAGCATTCATGCGCTCAATGTTTTCCTTAGTTAACTCATGCATTTTTAAAATCAATTCAGCACGTTGTTTAGCATCAAAATTAACCTTCTCCGAAGATGGAAGAGGCAACAAATCAATAGGTGCACGAGGTAGGAAACCATACACAACTTCAAAAGGGCACATCTTAGTAGTAGAATGCAATGAACGATTATAAGCAAATTCAATATGAGGCAAGCATTCCTCCCACATTTTCTTATTATTCTTCAAAACAGCCCTAAGCATAGTAGACAACGTTCTATTGACTACTTCAGTTTGTCCATCAGTTTGGGGGTGACAAGTAGTACTAAAAAGTAGTTTAGTCCCCAACTTAGCCCATAAACATCTCCAAAAGTGGCTAAGAAATTTAGTATCACGATCTGAAACAATAGTATTTGGCACACTGATAGAGGCAAAGGTGTCCCGTCTTTCGATGAGATGGTGGATTTCGCTTTGGTGGAAGTCGACTTTGACGATCCGACTACGAACGTGCGAGGACGTCGCGCCTTAGCAATCGCTAAACCAACTCCGAGAGGTTATTGACCACGCCGGAGCACGATCAACCTGACCACGAGGGTCTGTTTCCTGCGAGCAAACGAAGAACAAGCAAGAAACTAAGATTGCAATCTGGATATTGCGAATATAAGATGAAAGCTTTATTGATCAAGGTGGGGTTCTGTGACGCCTTTGTCTGGTCGTTGAACACAAACGAAGTACGCGAAGTTGCAGCTATGGCGAACTTTTAATCTAAACAAAACCCAAAGTCTAAACGATGCCCTAAGGGCTGTATATATGGAGGAAGAGAGGGGGAATTTCGTGGCCCTTGGTGGAGGTGATAGAGGCAAAGGTGTCCCGTCTTTCGATGAGATGGTGGATTTCGCTTTGGTGGAAGTCGACTTTGACGATCCGACTACGAACGTGCGAGGACGTCGCGCCTTAGCAATCGCTAAACCAACTCCGAGAGGTTATTGACCACGCCGGAGCACGATCAACCTGACCACGAGGGTCTGTTTCCTGCGAGCAAACGAAGAACAAGCAAGAAACTAAGATTGCAATCTGGATATTGCGAATATAAGATGAAAGCTTTATTGATCAAGGTGGGGTTCTGTGACGCCTTTGTCTGGTCGTTGAACACAAACGAAGTACGCGAAGATGCAGCTATGGCGAACTTTTAATCTAAACAAAACCCAAAGTCTAAACGATGCCCTAAGGGCTGTATATATGGAGGAAGAGGGGGGAATTTCGTGGCCCTTGGTGGAGGGGTCCGAAATCAACCCTATCTCTTGTTTCCCCACACATACGGACTCTAAAAATAGCCTATACTTATGTATTTCGAAATTACATGGGCCTGGCCCAATAATAAGGTGTCGCAGCACCTAAAATAGCCTCGGGACGAAATTTATGAAGTGGCATCTTGTATATTTCGTCCAAGGCTTCATGCACCCATTATGGTGGCTTCAAAGTCCTGAAATCATCACTTGTAACTCCGTTCTTGTTTCCCTTGCGCATGCCATCATCTCCATGCTTGTTCTTGCTCCAATGTTCATCCTTCTCCAAGCTAGGCCCTTCATTTGTAAGCAAAACAAATGTATCCAATTTAGGCAGCATCATATTCTCATGAACATTAGAATCATTACCAAGAAACGGAAGTACCTGGTAATTTAGTTGGCGTGCACGAGCTCTAGTAATTGGTCCAGTATGTATAGCAGCAGGGGCTGTGGGTGTAGCAATTGTATTGATGTCCTCATCATCCTCCCCTTCTTGAAATGAAGTCGTCCTCGACGGAAGTTCATCTTCCTCACCCAAATAAGGCTTCAAATCTGCAATGTTAAAAGTGGGACTAACCCCAAAATCTGCAGGCAGCTCAAGTTTATATGCATTATCATTTATTTTCTCTAACACCTTAAAGGGACCATCAGCACGTGGCATTAACTTTGATTTGTGCAAATCAGGAAATCTATCCTTACGCAAATGTAACCAAACAATATCTCCAGGTGCAAACACAACATGTTTTCTACCCTTATCTCCAGCAAGTTTATATTTAGCATTCATGCGCTCAATGTTTTCCTTAGTTAACTCATGCATTTTTAAAATCAATTCAGCACGTTGTTTAGCATCAAAATTAACCTTCTCCGAAGATGGAAGAGGCAAAAAATCAATAGGTGCACGAGGTAGGAAACCATACACAACTTCAAAAGGGCACATCTTAGTAGTAGAATGCAATGAACGATTATAAGCAAATTCAATATGAGGCAAGCATTCCTCCCACATTTTCTTATTATTCTTCAAAACAGCCCTAAGCATAGTAGACAACGTTCTATTGACTACTTCAGTTTGTCCATCAGTTTGGGGGTGACAAGTAGTACTAAAAAGCAGTTTAGTCCCCAACTTAGCCCATAAACATCTCCAAAAGTGGCTAAGAAATTTAGTATCACGATCTGAAACAATAGTATTTGGCACACCATGCAAGCGAATAATTTCACGAAAGAACAAATCAGCAACATTAACAGCATCATCGCTTTTATGACATGGTATAAAGTGTGCCATTTTCGAGAATCTATCCACGACAACAAATATGTTATCCCTCCCTTCTTTGTTCGAGGTAAACCTAAAACAAAGTCCATAGATATATCCTCCCAAGGAACACTAGGTACAGGCAAAGGCATATATAAACCATGAGGATTGAGGCGTGACTTAGCTTTTTGACATGTAGTGCAGCGAGCAATAAAACGCTCAACATCCCGTCTCATCTTTGGCCAAAAGAAATGTGTAGCAAGTACGTCCTCCGTCTTCTTCACGCCAAAGTGTCCCATTAATCCTCCTCCATGCGCCTCCTGCAACAACAAAAGACGAATGGAGCTAGCTGGAATGCATAGCTTGTTAGCACGAAACACAAATCCATCGTTAACAACAAACTTGTTCCACATTCTTCCTTCTTTACAATTATGCATTACATCTTTAAAATCAGCATCATGCACATATTGATCTTTGATGGTCTCCAAACCAAATATTTTGAAGTCAAGTTGTGAAAGCATAGTATAGCGACGAGACAAAGCATCAGCAATAACATTTTCTTTTCCCTTCTTGTGTTTAATGACATAAGGGAAAGTCTCAATGAATTCAACCCATTTAGCATGTCTACGATTCAGTTTAGCTTGACTTTTAATATGTTTCAATGATTCATGATCAGAATGTATAACAAATTCTTTGGGCCATAAATAATGTTGCCATGTTTCTAAAGTCCGAACAAGAGCATATAATTCTTTATCATAAGTAGAATAATTCATACTAGGCCCACTCAATTTTTCAGAAAAGTATGCAACAGGTTTGCCATCTTGTAATAACACACCTCCTAATCCAATTCCACTAGCATCACATTCAAGCTCAAAAGTCTTATTAAAATCAGGAAGTTGGAGTAAAGGAGCATGTGTCAACTTATCTTTCAATACTGTGAAGGCTTCTTCCTGTGCGGTACCCCAAAGAAAAGGCACATCTTTCTTTGTAAGCTCATTGAGAGGTGCAGCAATGGTGCTGAAATCTCTCACGAAACGCCTATAGAATCCAGCGAGGCCAAGAAAACTCCTCACTTGTGTGACCGTTTTGGGCTGCGTCCAACTCTCAATAGCTTCAATCTTGGCTTTATCAACTTCAATTCCCTGTGGAGTAACAACATAGCCAAGAAAAGATACTCGGTCGGTGCAAAAGGTGCACTTCCCAAGGTTACCAAACAAACGTGCATCACGTAGAGCAATAAAAACAGCACGTAAATGTTCCAAATGTTCCTCCAAAGATCTGCTATAAATCAATATGTCATCAAAGTAAACTACCACAAATCGTCCAATGAAAGCACGAAAAACTTCGTTCATTAATCTCATGAAAGTACTAGGTGCATTAGTTAACCCAAAAGGCATGACTAACCACTCATATAATCCAAACTTAGTTTTAAATGCTGTTTTCCATTCATCTCCCAATTTCATACGAATTTGATGGTAGCCACTACGCAAATCAACTTTGGAGAATATTGTAGAGCCACTCAATTCATCAAGCATATCATCTAGCCTAGGAATAGGATGACGATAACGAATAGTAATATTATTAATGCCTCTACAATCAACACACATACGTGATGTACCATCCTTTTTCGGCACTAGAATAATAGGAACAGCACAAGGACTAAGGGATTCGCGTATATAACCTTTGTCGAGAAGCTCTTGTACTTGACGCATAATC
Organism: Triticum dicoccoides; assembly: GCF_002162155.2. NCBI lineage: Eukaryota > Viridiplantae > Streptophyta > Magnoliopsida > Poales > Poaceae > Triticum > Triticum dicoccoides. Next base: position 214,337,951 of record NC_041389.1, on the reverse strand, counting down.
TCCTTCGTCTCCTCTGGATTGGTACGGTATGGTGCACGGTTTGGCAGTGAAGCACCGGGAATTAAGTCAATATGATGCTCAATCCCTCGAATAGGCGGTAATCCCGGTGGTGTCTTGTGGAAAAACGTCAGCGAACTCCTGCAAAATGTTAGTGACAGCAGGAGGCAAAGAGGAAGGCACGTCCTCGAATGAAAATAATGCCTCTTTGCACACAAAAGCATAGCAAACAGATTTGCTGAAATCTAGCTCATCAATATCAGATTTGGTGGCAAATAAACATGCACTTTTCAATTTAATTTCAGAAGCAACACTAGATGGTTTATTATTAGGCTTCATTTGTTGCTCAAATTCTTTTGCCACAATCTGATTTTCACTCTTATTCTTCTCCTGTTGTGCTTTATTAGCTCTATTAATATCATCTTTCAAAATGGAATCAGGAGTCATAGGAAGCAAAGTAATATTTTTATCCTTATGAACAAGAGTATAGTGATTGTTTCTACAATGGTGTACAGAATTTTTATCAAATTGCCATGGTCTACCAAGTAATAAGGAACATGCTTGCATAGGTACCACATCACAATCAACATAATCAGCATATGTAGAGATACTAAAATGCACACGAACAGTACGTGTTACCTTAACCTTGCCGCTGTTGTTGAACCATTGGATGTAGTAAGGATGTGGATGTGGTCTTGTGGTGAGAGAAAGCTTCTCCACCATCTCCATGCTAGCCAAGTTGTTGCAGCTCCCTCCGTGATAGAGGCAAAGGTGTCCCGTCTTTCGATGAGATGGTGGATTTCGCTTTGGTGGAAGTCGACTTTGACGATCCGACTACGAACGTGCGAGGACGTCGCGCCTTAGCAATCGCTAAACCAACTCCGAGAGGTTATTGACCACGCCGGAGCACGATCAACCTGACCACGAGGGTCTGTTTCCTGCGAGCAAACGAAGAACAAGCAAGAAACTAAGATTGCAATCTGGATATTGCGAATATAAGATGAAAGCTTTATTGATCAAGGTGGGGTTCTGTGACGCCTTTGTCTGGTCGTTGAACACAAACGAAGTACGCGAAGTTGCAGCTATTGCGAACTTTTAATCTAAACAAAACCCAAAGTCTAAACGATGCCCTAAGGGCTGTATATATGGAGGAAGAGGGGGGGAATTTCGTGGCCCTTGGTGGAGGGGTCCGAAATCAACCCTATCTCTTGTTTCCCCACACATACGGACTCTAAAAATAGCCTATACTTATGTATTTCGAAATTACATGGGCCTGGCCCAATAATAAGGTGACGCAGCACCTAAAATAGCCTCGGGACGAAATTTATGAAGTGGCATCTTGTATATTTCGTCCAAGGCTGCATGCACCCATTATGGTGGCTTCAAAGTCCTGAAATCATCACTTGTAACTCCGTTCTTGTTCCCCTTGCGCATGCCATCATCTCCATGCTTGTTCTTGCTCCAATGTTCATCCTTCTCCAAGCTAGGCCCTTCATTTGTAAGCAAAACAAATGTATCCAATTTAGGCAGCATCATATTCTCATGAACATTAGAATCATTACCAAGAAACGAAAGTACCTGGTAATTTAGTTGGCGTGCACGAGCTCTAGTAATTGGTCCAGTATGTATAGCAGCAGGGGCTGTGGGTGTAACAATTGTATTGATGTCCTCATCAATTAGGCTTCATTTGTTGCTCAAATTCTTTTGCCACAATCTGATTTTCACTCTTATTCTTCTCCTGTTGTGCTTTATTAGCTCTATTAATATCATCTTTCAAAATGGAATCAGGAGTCATAGGAAGCAAAGTAATATTTTTATCCTTATGAACAAGAGTATAGTGATTGTTTCTACCATGGTGTACAGAATTTTTATCAAATTGCCATGGTCTACCAAGTAATAAGGAACATGCTTGCATAGGTACCACATCACAATCAACATAATCAGCATATGTAGAGATACTAAAATGCACACGAACAGTACGTGTTACCTTAACCTTGCCGCTGTTGTTGAACCATTGGATGTAGTAAGGATGTGGATGTGGTCTTGTGGTGAGAGAAAGCTTCTCCACCATCTCCATGCTAGCCAAGTTGTTGCAGCTCCCTCCGTCTATGATGACGCGCACAGAACGTTCCTTCACAACTCCCTTGGTATGGAACAAATTGTGCCTCTGATTTTGCTCAGCTTGTGTGACCTGCACACTCAAAACACGTTGAGCAACTAAACATTCATACCTGTCAGCGTCTTCAGGAGCGATGTATTGCGTCTCATGATCAGAATCATCTCCACCATGTTCTTCATGTGTAATAAGAGCCAAAGTCTCCTCATCATAGTCACTAGCGGACTCATATCCACCATCCGCGGTAGCAATCATCACACGCGGAGATTTGCATTCTCTCGCATAATGACCTCCTCCCTTACAACGACGACAAATAATATCACTTGTGTGCCCTGTTGATGCCATGGAAGAAGAAGAACGCTGTGCAGGCCCCGCAGGTGTGCTCTTGGCAGATAATGGTGGTTGTGCCTGTTTTCTTGTATCACGGCTGGAGGTGGCACCGGATGGAGGTGCTGGTGCAGTTGAAGTAGAAGATGCACGTGGTGTCCATGATGAAGGTCGGCCTGCAGAAAAGTTAGTTCGCCCCAATGCTTGTCGATCCTGCACTTCACGTTCAGCTTTACAAGCAAGATGGAATAAACGAGTGATATTAGTATACTGCTTATAGTCTAGAATGGTCTGAATCTCTCTATTTAATCCACCCAGAAAACGTGCAAGCATAGCTTCATTCTCCTCAACAATACCACATCTAATCATGCCAGTTTGTAATTCCTGATAATATTCTTCTACAGAATTTTTTCCTTGTCTTAAACGCTGCAATTTTTGAAGCAATTCACGTTGATAATATGGTGGAACCCAACGCGTACGCATAGCAGTTTTCAAAGCAGCCCAAGTAGTTGGAATAGGATATAATCTACAATGTTCAGACCACCATACACATGCAAAACTAGTGAAAGCACAAACGGCAGCAGCAACTCGTCTCTCCTCAGGATATTGTAAACATGTAAATCGTTGTTCAGTTTCTAACTCCCAAGTAAGATATATATCAGGAACATATCTACCCTCAAATGGTGGAATATTCAATTTCAGTTTAGGAATATGGACATCATCTCGTACCTGAGGTGGTGGTGCAGGCCTACCATTACGAATATATACCTGAGGTCGACCTGCTGGTGGTGGTACAGGTGGCTGCACGTAGTGTTGATTTTGATCAACCTCATCCTCAAAGTCTCCCACATAAGCATCCTCCTCCGCATCAGCAGCAGGAGCCACAGAAGTATCAACAGCAGCACCAACAGTTTGGCCAAACGCAAGAAGAACACGGCTTGCTCGGCGGAGGTCTGCTTCGCGACGTGGAGGTAGTCGTTGTTGTTGTTGTTGTTGGAGAGGTGCGTTAGCTGCAGCGGGTGGTGGTGGTGGAAGACGCGCGAGCAATTCATTAAACTTGTTATCGAGCTTTGTTTCGAACGTCTTCTCAAAGCCAGTGATCTTCTCCATGGCCTCTTCAAAATTGTTCAGCACATCTTGCACCTGTTCAGTCATCATTTGCTGAAACTTATCATGAAGCTCCTTGTTCGATAAATTCTCCCAGTCAATCTCGTCGGCTTGTGATCCTGGCATGGTTAGCAGTAATAGAAACACACAAGAATATGATCCTACAGACTACGAACAAGTGGTGGTGGTGGGTGTCACAAATCCGTCAAGCAAATCTCAAATTCTTACCAGTTCTTACCCAGCAGCAGGCGGTGATCGGCAACCGTTGTAGTCAAAAACTCTCAAAGCTTGGATAGAGCAATTACCAGGGAGAGTCAAACGCACGACGTAGATGTATGTGGAGCTGGGAAGGCTTATAATATGGTAGCAAAAAGGGTCAGCAATAATCAATTCAGAGATGCAAAGTTGAATAAACGCTCAACGACGGTACTGTGCTGGTCCTAGGCTAGACTGTGCTAGAGACGCGAGCCTAGAACACTAACAAAATCACGGCGCGGCACGTAAACAAGGGAAAAGCACACTCTGGAATTTTTTTTTCGCTCTTTTTTTTTGCGCTCTTTTTTTTTCTGCGCTGCTTTTTTTTTTTGCGAAAAATCACTATAATGGCGAGTGTCTCAAAACTCTTCTTAGCTCAAACTGACAGGATGGGCATGAAATTTTTTTTGACCAAATTTTTTTTTTGACTTCCCGGACCCAAAAACTGGAAACGGGTCAAAAAAAAACTTCCTATAATGGCACCTGTCTCAAAACACTCAGAAACACCTAAAAATAGGATAGCCAGAAATTTTTTCGAAATATGCGTTTTCGAAAAATTTTGGGCCTAAACGGAGCGTGGCTACCCGACTCTTTTTTTTTCCGAAACCTACTCCGGCAAGGAAACACGAATCGGAATCGAGATGGATCTCGAAAACAAACCTAATATGCAAGGAACTCGGATTGGTGGTGGATATATGGTGGTGGTATATGGCAGCGGTGGTGGTAGCGGTGGTAGTATATGGATATGGATCGGTGGTGGTATATGGATACGGATTCGGAGCGGTGGCGGATAAGCGGTGGTGGTTGATGGCAGGGGCGATGATGATGGTGCGGCGGCGGCGTGACAACTTATGACCAGAACTCGAAACTCTAAAAGACTAGACTCTAAGACCAGCAACTAGACACGACGATGCAACCGCAAATTCAACAAAGCAAAACCCTAAAAAGATTATGCAAAGGCTCAGATTGGTTCGGATATGATGAACTAACCCTAATTTTTTTTGTGGCTTTTTCGTGGACTGTAGGTATGAAGAACAGACTCGATCTAAACTACGAAAAACTGTAAAATCTCACCGAGCAACCTGGAAATTTGATACCACTTGATAGAGGCAAAGGTGTCCCGTCTTTCGATGAGATGATGGATATCGCTTTGGTGGAAGTCGACTTTGACGATCCGACTACGAACGTGCGAGGACGTCGCGCCTTAGCAATCGCTAAACCAACTCCGAGAGGTTATTGACCACGCCGGAGCACGATCAACCTGACCACGAGGGTCTGTTTCCTGCGAGCAAACGAAGAACAAGCAAGAAACTAAGATTGCAATCTGGATATTGCGAATATAAGACGAAAGCTTTATTGATCAAGGTGGGGTTCTGTGACGCCTTTGTCTGGTCGTTGAACACAAACGAAGTACGCGAAGTTGCAGCTATGGCGAACTTTTAATCTAAACAAAACCCAAAGTCTAAACGATGCCCTAAGGGTTGTATATATGGAGGAAGAGGGGGGGGGGAATTTCGTGGCCCTTGGTGGAGGGGTCCGAAATCAACCCTATCTCTTGTTTCCCCACACATACGGACTCTAAAAATAGCCTATACTTATGTATTTCGAAATTACATGGGCCTGGCCCAATAATAAGGTGACGCAGCACCTAAAATAGCCTCGTGACGAAATTTATGAAGTGGCATCTTGTATATTTCGTCCAAGGCTTCATGCACCCATTATGGTGGCTTCAAAGTCCTGAAATCATCACTTGTAACTCCGTTCTTGTTTCCCTTGCGCATGCCATCATCTCCATGCTTGTTCTTGCTCCAATGTTCATCCTTCTCCAAGCTAGGCCCTTCATATGTAAGCAAAACAAATGTATCCAATTTAGGCAGCATCATATTCTCATGAACATTAGAATCATTACCAAGAAACGAAAGTACCTGGTAATTTAGTTGGCGTGCACGAGCTCTAGTAATTGGTCCAGTATGTATAGCAGCAGGGGTTGTGGCTGTAACAATTGTATTGATGTCCTCATCATAATAAGGAGGCACTTCCTTGCAGCCTCCATGGACCCAGCTGTCAGCTTCTCCACGTACAGTACTCTTCCGATGGAAGTCGGTCGTTGACCATGTTGACCACGCCGCGCCGACAGCACCAGGGCGGTGGACGACGGCGACACCTAGGAAGGGGACGATGTGGAGCCGGGGAAGACGCAACAGCGGAAGCCCGCGCGGAGAGGAGTACGAGGGTTCACTGGTTCGGCTGCGGTGTGAGGCTACCATCGCAGCAGAATAACAGGGGGTGTGGGTGAGTGGAGGGATGGCCTGGCCAGCGGTGGGAGTAGTATGGGGGCGGTGAGGCCTCCGTGGCAGCACAGCCGGCCACGGGAGGCAGGAGCAGGTGGCACGACCGGCGCTGCTTTGGGCGGCTGGACCAAGAAGACCAGAGGTTGAAGAAGCACTATGGCCGTTGGATGGACATCGTACGGTCACTGAAGCTAGAATCGTTTATATTGACTAAGTTGACAAAGCCCTTAGTACGCTCCAACTTAGTAGGCCCATAGGTCAGCCTCCAAAACAGTGCGCCCCAGATGTCAGGGGGAGGAATCATTTTTTGGGCGGCCGAAGCTAAGAATATCCGAGATTGAAGAAGAAGCACGACATCCGTTGGATAGATATCCAACGGCCACTGCTGCTAGAACCGTGTGTTGACTATAATAACTTGACAAAGCCTTGCATACGCGTCAACTTATTTTTTGGGACGCGTCACTTAGTAGGCCCACAAGTGTGTGGCAGAGAACTTATAGCCCATTTGCGTTTTGTAAGAATGTACAGCCCATTTCTGAATTCTAATGGAATTTACAACAGCCCATTTACAGTTTGTTAAAAGTACAGCCCATTTTCTAGGTAGGATAATGATTAATAATTTCAACCAACCGTTGAAGACAGAATTCAATAAAATTTCCCACATTTTGATGGGATTCAAAATATTTTTATCCCGAAATTTATAGTCAGATTAAATATAAATTTGTATTATGTAAAAATCCAACGAAACATTGCGCGCACAACAATGAAAATTTAAGATTTTCAAAATCCATAAATAATATTTTATAAACTAATTTCGTGTTTGGTGCATTTTTTTAAAGTTACTGCCCAGTTTTTATAATTACATCCTATTTATTATTTTTTAAAGCCCATTTTCCTGTTAAGCCTAATGCATCCCTCCTAGGAAAGATTTGCAGCCCAGCGGGGCGGAGAATAACAAGTTGACCTTGCCTGGGAATTCCTCAAAAAGACGTATAGCTGGGCTAGCCATTTTCATCTTGAAAAAATTAGTATCTGGGCTGGATATCTGGCCTGGGCTAGACGGGACACAGCCCGCCCAGTTAATATCCTGCTCTCCTCTGAACAACAACGAAATCATCGCCAAGAAAAACTCTGCAGTGCTCACGCCTCAAAAACACAAATACTGCTCGAGCTGCTTGGTCCCAGCTGTCGGCCGCACCTTGTGCAATTCTCTCGTTTATATTGACTACATAGGTTGACAATGGTGTGGGACCGTGATGTCAGGAAACCAGGAGAAAGCCAAAAAAAATATAGTTGTACTTAATAAGGAGGCACTTGCGTACGTACGGCCATGGCCCTAGTGGGTCCCTAGTGTCATCCAGTCAAAATAAAGTCATCTCCTGGATCCTCATGTTCGTTCACCATGTTAATAATGCTCGGCGCCACGGCAAGCGCAACAACTCGAAGGACAACGGAGAGGGCCTCGCGGGCCCTACGGAGGTCTGGTACAGCGCCCGCTACTCATTCAGGAAGCCAGGATCATCGGACACCTATGAGCACCTTCGAGAAACTGAGACGGCATGAAACGGTAAGGCCGCGCTTGGGAGCTCTGGTTTATTTCAAACCTGTATTAACATACAAGTGTAATTTACTCATCATCGGAAACAACGCATAAAATATAGGCGTAATGAAACCGAGGGCCCGAGGTCTGTAAGTAAAACCGACGGGTTACGCGTGTAATTTGAGAGACCAGTGTATATTTTACGAGCACTGCTATATGGACGACATTACCAGACGGTACATGCACGACGTGCGTATCATGCCATCCATGGGCAAGGCTGAAACAGCAGCTAACGGCTGGATTGGCAAGCGTCCGAGTGTCGTTCAACGTTTTTGTCGTGTGTGAAGTACTTCCGATATTTTACTAGTCGAAATCGACCAGACAAGCGCCTTCGCCCGAGACCATCTGCTTTAATTTACAAGCGTAAGTTTTACAAGCGGTTTTGGTTGGAAAACGATGATCCAATCACGGCCTAATATCATGAGTTGGTCGGAAGATCATATGGTTTCACGTCTAACCTACCCGACATGTCGTATAGGCTATGAATGAAACATCAGACGATGAACTTCTTATGCACGGAAACAACAGAAAAGGATGATCTTCTTAACAAGCAAATCACTGGTATTAGATCGACATGCAAAACAATACGAAACAATACAAAGCATTATTCTCAGGAGGCACGGTGAACAGCTCGTGATGCCGCATGCCACAACATTCCAAGCTCAACTTTGCAATCAAACACAAGGCCTGGCATTACATAGACAATATTCAGAACAAACTCTTAACACAGGAATATCTCAGCAGAGTAACTATTTACTTCTAAACTGAACACAGGAATAGGAAAAAACACTCGATGCTGCTCACAGCAAGGGCGTCCCACTCAAAAATATCAAATGCATGTCTTCTGGCTAACATCAATAAGCAAATTTTGACAAGGTTTTCCAATTCCAATATATTAAACTAACATCTTCTTGCTAACATCAATGATCAAACTTTGACAAGCTTTTCCCGTTCAAAATATGTAATGCCTATGATCGGGTCCTGTCGTAGCTTCTTGTACTTGTTTGGGCACTTTTTGCCCAGGGCACTCCATGTGTTGTTAAATTGTCAATGGTCTCTGGAGACTAGTCATGTCACCGGTGTCTAATAATACTCTGTAAAGCTTCTTGGTCATTCCTTCTGTAATGTACCGCAAACAGTGACTGCTTCTTTCTGCAAAATGGAACGACCAACTGGACCCAGTAACGCAACAGTTTGCCTTGGACACGTTGGCTCCTTTTGTGCAGTTCAACTAAAATCAAAGTCGGAATAAAACCGAGCTTTAATTTTGATATCCCTGTAAGCAACAATAGGTATAAGGGAAACAATTACTGAGAAATAACGGTTGATGACTTGTCTTAATGGGAAACAACGCAGGAGAGTAGCAATTCTCCATCAGTGTGATTCATTCATATTGACTGAGACATTATCTTAACAATGCCTTGTTTCAACATGTATAACGAACGACAAAGCAGAAAGTACCATTCCTAAAACAATGCAACTGATTCATTTTTAAAGAGACATTATCTTAACAATACCTTGGTTAAACATGTAGAAAGAACTACAAAGCAGGATAGTACCATTCCTAACAAGTGTTGCAATTTTGAACTAAGATTCAGTAGTTAATTAATTCTGAGAGTGGCATTGCTTAATTTTACCAGCGGCATTAGATTAATGAAAAGCATAAACAGTTCTAGGGGAGAGTGGGCGCAACAACAATATGTGCTTCCATCTACTTATAAAGGGGGTGATGCAGAGTTTGTTGTAACAAAGCAACAAGCATCATGTCTGGGTTGGTCCCATTTTTGTTCACTACTTAATGGGAAAAGACAGCAATACAATAGCTTCAATTCAACATTTATTTAAAACAGTACCAATACAAGTAGCACAACATCTCAAAGCACACTGCACAATCATGTGGATGAAGGCCTGTACTGACCTTTCATGAGAACACCAGGATAAAATACAAATCTGCCAACACGAATAGGAAATCCAATCTCGTTTGTGCAGTTGCACTGAAAAGCAAAGTGTTTCGCGTAGCGAAGCAAAATGTCGCAACAGCAACAGGTTGAATAGATATCCCTGTTTAAACAGAGGCAAAAAAGGAATCAATTACTGGCTAATAAAGGAGGATGAAACATGCGGCCACAAAAATGGTAATCCCGCCAATCCCTAACAAGTGTTGCAGTTTTGAAATAAAATTCAGTAGTTAATTCTGAGAGTGGCATCAATTACTGGCTTATAAAGGGGGGTGATGCTGAATTTGTTGTAACAAAGCAACAAGCATCATGTCTGGGTTGGTCCCATTTTTGTTCACTACTTAATAGGAAAAGACATCAATACAATAGCTTCAATTCAACATTTATTTAAAACAGTACCAAAACAAGTAGCACAACATCTCAAAGCACACTGCACATCATGTGGTTGAGACCAAGATTTGAAACAACTCGCCACGAAAACTGGAAACAAATCTCGATCTCCTTTTGTGCAGTTCCACCAAAATTAAGCAAAGTCACCGGTGAGACATTCAAGTTGAACTGCACAAAACACTCTTATAACATAAGTGTTTTGAGTAGCGAAGCAAAATTTCGCAATAGCAACAAGTTGAATCAATACCCCTGTTTTAACAGAGGCAAAAAAGGAAACAATTACTTGCCAATAAAGGAGGATGAAACAAACGGTGACAGAAAGAAGCATCTAACTTATCTTGGATGGAAAACAAAGTAGGATAGTAGCATTTCTAAAACGGTTGCACTGATTCATACTAACAGAGACATTCTGGTGAAACAACATTCATTAAAAAATGTAATTTACTTTTAACAGTGGCATTGCTTCAATTTTCCGGCGTTATTCTTAGATTAACAACAGCAAAATAGCTGTATGGGACATGCTAGCACCATGTGCGTCCACACGTATAAATGGGTGATGCAGAGTATGTAGCCAAGCAGCATATCTGTGTTGGTCCCATATTTGTTCTCTTTGAACTTTTTTCCTATGTGAGGGCAGCAAATCTAGTCCTGCACAAACTACCCGACCCCCCCTAGTTTCTTTCCCTTTTCAACAAAGAGATCGGTTCCTTACAGATGTGTGTACTGGGTTACCCCCTTTTTCCCTTTTCGACCAACAAAGCGGCTGGATAGCCAGTCTATACTACTTTTCCTCCCTCCTTTCCTCATTGAACCACATCCTAGATTCATGCTCCACCCCGCCGCACCTTTCTTTCCTCTTTGAACCAAGACCTAGATTCGACTACAGATCAAAAAAGATCCACATGCAGCTAGAGCAACGACGGTTTCAAAGAAACTTATACCTTAGGGTCGTCGGGATGTGGCAAGGCGTGCGGCGGGAGGCCGGATCTGCCCACACTACGTACGACAGTGAGGAAGAAGGGGTCGGTGGCCCTCCCGCACAGGCGTTGGGTGAAAGAGAACAGCGCAGCCGGCAGTGGATTGCCTCCCTCACCGAAGGCAATAGAGTTAACACTGCACCTCCTCCCCTTCCCGGTGCGATGGGATACGGATGCCTCCTTCACCAGCTGTGAGGGGGGAGAGAGAGACAAGAGGCCAACGCAGTCTTGTTTAGATATGGTGAAGAGAGGGTGAGAGACTGTGAATATAGCAAACCCTAGCAAATGAATGCTGAGCCTCCAGCGTGTAACATATATGTATTGCGGCGATCGTGTGGAGAGTGCAAACCCTAGCGAACAAGCACTGAGGCTCCCGCTTATATATATACTAATGTAGTAGGGACTAAGCTCCGGTGCCTTCACCGCATCTGCTTTTGGTTGTATGACAGGTGAGCCAGCCACATTTTGGGCCCACCTGTCATAAACCCAAAGGCAGGTGCACTAAGTCAATGAAGCTGCGTCCATATAGTACTCTCGTGTGTTTACGACTAATATATAGTGGAGTGGTTTTCTTATTCTCTCCATAACAATTGTTTTAAATTGTGTAAGTATGAAAGGAAACTCTTTATTTAATGTACAGTGAAGAAAACTAGTACTACTTCCGATGAACTAACGATCCACGCCCACGCGTCCTGGTCACACTTCCTGTCCTTCACGTGTGGTACACTACCCTCCCTTAAGTGAACAACCACACATGCGCCAAATTATCGGAAACATGTGAGAGTGTGTACAAATAAAGAATTTTAATTTTAATTATCGGAAAGGTTTAAGAGTATTACAAGGTTTGACTTCAGTGAAATCTAATATGCGGAGTAAATAAAAATGGAGGGCTACTACGCCCATCCGGGTTTTTAGTCCACACCATTTTTTATATCAAAGTTCATAGCTGGACAAATAAAATTACAGGGGAGCTGGAGACAAAGTTGTGAGAAAGCTTAGAAATCAATACAAAACTTATGCTCTTAGTACCAACGTCGATCCTTCTTCGAGGAAACATTTGGTTCATAGCCAATTGTGTGATAAAATTGCACCAACGTGAAAGACGACTGCGTCTCCAACGCAACCAAGGTGAACTGACGAAGGATATCATCTTTGTGCGTAACAAGCAAAGAGCACTGATGGAAGACAGCTTGTTTTTCATTGAAAATTGATCAGCTTCACCAGCCGACGCAACCATGAGGCGCAACCATGAGCATCGATAGGTCATCCTGGTGATGCATCATCCATTTGGCATCAAGTTTGGGTGAGGCACCTATGAAGTTTGACAAATCCTCACTGTGGTCTGTTTCTTCTCAGTAATCAAGCTCGAGGAAGGAAGAACCACGTGGCAAAGGACAGTGAAGCGGAACAACAATGGCCATCCAATTTTGTGCAATTCCACTAAAATTGAGGAAGACATGCCCGGGTATTGAGACACGCATCGTTGTTTCCAAAAATATAAAGAAGGGTTAGCAACGACATCTCAATTGTCAATAAGAATTAATGAAAAGTACACTGATAGAGGCGGGGGTGTCCCGATCTTTTGATGAGATGATAACTATCGATTTGGTGGAGCCGACTTTGACGATCCGACTACGAACGTGCACGACGTTGCGCCTTAGCAATCGCTAAACCAATCTCCTGAGGTTATTGACCACGCCGGATCACGATCAACCTGACCACGAAGGTCTATTCCTGCAAGCAATCGAAGAACGAGCAAGAATATGATAAAAGCAATCTGAATATTGCAAATATATATGAAGTATTGATAATGGTGGGGATCCGTAAGCGGTCTTGGTCTGGTCGTTGGACACAAACGAAGTACACGAAGTTGCAATGGCTAACTTTTAACTAAACAAATCCCAAGGAAAAGCTACTAGATGGATCTACTTATATAGGAGCAAGGCGTGGCGGCCAAGGAGGTGGGAGGACGTCCCAAGGCAGCCTAAAACTAAATCTAGGTCGTACAAGGCCAATGGGCCCAAGTGGAGGTGATGTAACACCTTTGGACTTGTAGTTTGACTCGGATTCTGCTACAGCATCAGATTGTTTCGTCCACAACTCAACGCTCCGGACGAATTTGAAGGTGATTCCAATTGGGTTGGAAAGTGCACGAAATCTAGTTTCCAACAAAAATAGAATCACCCAATTCGGAGTCCGTATGAAAAACTTGTGTGCGTTTTGAGTCAGGTATGTCTGTGCAGTCCGAATCTGAATCCAGAACGTGAGAGACTTGGACTCTATCTTCTCTTGGGCCAAAAGTGACGTGAGAGAACTTTTTGGACAGCAAATAAACATCTCTTTCTTCCTTATCTTCATATGTGGATTGTACAAATGTCCCATACACCTGCAATTAGACAAAACACAAAAGTGTGTGAAGTATTTTTGTTCTGGATAACATAAATAGATTATTGAATAGTTTGCACTAGAAATCACCTGACAAATATGCATATATGCAATATTTTTGGTCATATCCAAGGTAGTCATGTCCTCATCATCCTCCCCTTCTTGAAAATAAAGCCGTCCTCGGCGTTGCTTAATCTGAAATGTGGCTAACAAAAGAGACAAGGTGTACATGTTGTATATGTATATGTCATCCATTTTGACTTCCCTTGATTTTTGCATATATGACACATGAATAGATGAGTAACTTGCATAGTTCATAAAATCTAAAGCCAAAAAATTAGCACAAGAAGTAGAAGGCATGAAAATATTGCAACTCAGTTTGCACATATAAGTGAAGCTCTTATTCATTTCAAAAGATTGACAATGTTCATCATTAAACCATCCCAACATTGGTGAATAAACCTTACTTGCATCAAATTTACATGCTACAACATGCTTAAATAAGCGAACATGCAATAAGTCATTCAACACAGAATCATCACCAAGATTAGAGGTCATATCAAAATGATTAAACATTGGTTCTTTTGCATCAATAGTTAATTCAATGGGTGCACTCAAAATTGTTGGTATTTCAGTTGTTTGATCACATGGCAAAGTCAAATTATCAACGTAGTCCTCTAAAATAGGTGGTGTGATCAAAGTAGTGGGTAGCTCATCAGATGGTGCATTCAAATTGACAAGGCATTCATCATTCTCATGTAGAGATGGAAGATCAATACCTTTGTCATTACCTCTTATGATCAACTCAGATGATGTAGCCACTCTCGGGGGCGATGTGTCACATGGTGGAGGTGATGTAGTCCTGACAACAACGGATGTGGTTGTCATAGTATGCCTAGTAGTTGAAGGAACAATCATATCAACTCTTGGAATGTGCATCGTGCGCTTGTTCTCCTCGTGGCCAACACGTCGTTTTATTTCCTGTTCAGCTTTGCAAGCAAGATGAAACAAATGGTCCATAGGATAACACTCTTCATGAATTAGTATCTCTTGAATATCACGGTTTAATCCTCCCCAAAATCTATCCATAAAATCATCTTCACCTTCTTCTAAAGAGGAATGCAACAAGGTAGTTTGTAAATCATCATAATATTTTGTTACAGTTTCACTACCTTGTTTTAAGTGTTGCAACTTCTTAATCATGTCACGAGTATAATAAGCAGGGACGAAAGTATATCGCATGGCAAGTTTCAAATCATCCCAAGTAGTAGGTATATAATTAGGGTGTAACCGACAAAATTCACTCCACCAAACCAAAGCATAACCAGTGAAAGAACCAACCGTAACCTTAACCTTTTTATGTTCATCGAAATTATGGGAAGCAAATATATTTTTATGTCGAACTCCCATTCTATATATAAAGCAGGTTTAAAACGGCCATTAAATGGTGGTATAGATACATTAACCTGATCATGTGCATTTGGATGTTTGTGCACCTCTCGTGACGGTTGTGGTATTTGCAAAGGTGGTGGCACATCTCCCGCGATCGACAAAGCCCATGAATTGACTCTTGATCCTGTCATGATTAGTAGAACAAGAAACAAAACCCAAAAATAATGTTCCTATAACTACTAGGATGTGGTGGTAAAACGCTCACAGTAAAGCAAATATCAATGTCTTACAAGTTCTTACCATGCAGCAGGCGGTGATCGGCAACCAGCGGTGTCAAGTAACTCCGAATATTGAGTAAATCGATTGCCAGGGGAGCGTACGTATACACGGTGTAGAAATATGTGGAGCTGGGTTGGCTATATATGGTAGCAAAAGATTAGCAATAATCAATTCAAAGATGCAATGTTGAATAAACGCTCAACGACGGTACTGTGCTGGTCCTAGGCTAAACCGGACTAGAGACGCGAGCCTAGAACACTAATGAGGTCACGTCGTAGCACAACTAGCATCAATGAAGGATACTAAGTAGCTCTTGACAGCAAGATATAAGTGAAGATCACAAGGACAGTGAAAATAATGATGAAAAACAACTGCCAAGCAGGATATACAACAACTCTCTCTCCAACTTTCCTCTTGAAAATTTTGAGACAATTTTCTGATAAATTCTTTCAAAGAATGCTACTAACTCAAGCTTTCCAATGCAAAAAGAATCACTCAATTTCGAGTTGATATGAGGAGTCAAAGAATTCTAAAACTGGCCTGAAAAATTGGAACAAGCTGTGTTCACGAACTTCGGAGGGCAAAAAGACCTATTTAGAAGCCGATTTTGAGGTGTCAAATATTGAACTAGCTTCTGCCACTATTTAGATGCGGCTCGTTGCTAGCTTCAATTTGAGTACTCACGGAGTCAAAACGGATTTCGTATGAGGAAGATACACCTGTTTTACTGAACAGTGCGCAAAACAGATTCCAATCCGAATTCAGGTACGCGATTGATTCTAGATAGATCCAATTTTTTTTTCTTCTCTCTTTTTTTTCTCACCCTTTTTTTTCTTTTTCTTCTCTCTCTTTTTCTTTTTTTTCTTTCCTTTTTTCTCTTTTTTTTTCTCTATCTTTTCTTTTCTTTCCAAGACAAACTAGATAAGATGCAGATTGGATCAGGCGAAGATGTGAATGACCTCAACTATGATTATGACAATGAACAGTGCGTAGCACATGGTGGAAATTAATAGATGGGATGGTGGACAGTGGAAGGGATAATGATGCAGCGGCGGCGTGACTAATGTGAACAGAACTCGAAACTCTAAAGGAACTAGACGCTAAGACCAGCAACTGACACGACGATGCAACTGATAATTCAACTATGCAAGCAATGAATAGAAAATTGCAAAGGCTCAGACTGGCTTGGATAAAGGATGAACAGATCTAACTTTTTTTTGTGTGGCTTTTTCTTGGACAATAGGTAAGAAAATAAATCTAATCTAGGAAAACTGGAAATTCTCACCGAGCAACCTGAAAACTGATACCACTTGATAGAGGCGGGGGTGTCCCGATCTTTCGATGAGATGATAACTATCGATTTGGTGGAGCCGACTTTAACGATCCGACTACGAACGTGCACGACGTTGCGCCTTAGCAATCGCTAAACCAATCTCCTGAGGTTATTGACCACGCCGGAGCACGATCAACCTGACCACGAAGGTCTATTCCTGCAAGCAATCGAAGAACGAGCAAGAATATGATAAAAGCAATCTGAATATTGCAAATATATATGAAGTATTGATAATGGTGGGGATCCGTAAGCGGTCTTGGTCTGGTCGTTGGACACAAACGAAGTACACGAAGTTGCAATGGCTAACTTTTAACTAAACAAATCCCAAGGAAAAGCTACTAGATGGATCTACTTATATAGGAGCAAGGCGTGGCGGCCAAGGAGGTGGGAGGACGTCCCAAGGCAGCCTAAAACTAAATCTAGGTCGTACAAGGCCAATGGGCCCAAGTGGAGGTGATGTAACACCTTTGGACTTGTAGTTTGACTCGGATTCTGCTGCAGCATCAGATTGTTTCGTCCACAACTCAACGCTCCGGACGAATTTGAAGGTGATTCCAATTGGGTTGGAAAGTGCACGAAATCTAGTTTCCAACAAAAAAAGAATCACCCAATTCGGAGTCCGTATGAAAAACTTGTGTGCGTTTTGAGTCAGGTATGTCTGTGCAGTCCGAATCTGAATGCAGAACGTGAGAGACTTGGACTCTATCTTCTCTTGGGCCAAAAGTGACGTGAGAGAACTTTTTGGACAGCAAATAAACATCTCTTTCTTCCTTATCTTCATATGTGGATTGTACAAATGTCCCATACACCTGCAATTAGACAAAACACAAAAGTGTGTGAAGTATTTTTGTTCTGGATAACATAAATAGATTATTGAATAGTTTGCACTAGAAATCACCTGACAAATATGCATATATGCAATATTTTTGGTCTTATCCAAGGTAGTCATGTCCTCGTCATACACCAACAAACAGAAGCATCATAATTATATCTTGATGGGAACTAAACCAGGATACCCGAGAAAAAAAGTATTTCTTCATTTAACCAGTGATAGTACTACCTCCATATGGACAATGACCGCACAACCACCATGTACTTTTTGTCGAAACAACATGTATACCTCCACCGAGGCATAAATCAGGACAACTTTTCGAGTGGCATTTCCTCTATAATAGTACTAGTAGGTGATGTTGGACCAGCCGACGAACCCTAAGCTACTATGCATGGGGAGCTGGGGAGTAGTCGCATAGAAGAAAACCCGCACGCACCGACCTGGGGAGCTGGACCAGTACAAGAAGTTAGACCTCAGGTGGGCGAGATGTCGTTTAGGCGGGCGGGCGGGATCTACCCACACGACGGCAGCGAACCAGGGCGCGGAGGATCGTCGTCCGCGCCAGCGCCGCCTCCGAGAGGACGATGCGCATCGGCTCCCTCCATCGCCGACGGCGACAACGTCAACACTGCATCTCCTCACCTCCCGCAGCGGACGGGATTCAGCCGGATCTGTGACCACCGGTGAGGAGAGAGATAAAGTGGACACTGTCATCTTGTTTTGATATGGAGAGGGTGAGAGAGTGAGACGCGAGAAACTCTATCAAACAAGAGGCTATAATGGAGTAAAAAAATCTCTCCATAACAGTGGTTTTAAATAGAATACGCGTGTTACCGGAAAAAAGAAACGAAAACTGACGGACAATTTTTTAAGGGTCTGTCTAGGACACATCTAAGTTGATGTCCACTCTGTTTGTAGTCTATTTTTTTGTCCTAGTTTTTTTGTTTCTTGTTGCTACATTATATACTTGTGGGAGCTTAGATGTGATATCCTTGAATAACATCTAGATGTGAATTAGACAAACTGATTTTCGAACGTACCAAGAAAGAAAACTCGACCAAAAACACGCCCCCGCTTTCAGGTCGTGAGAGTCGTCGCGCACACACACATAGACATAGACATGCATATCCGTGTTTACGTAAAATTCCATTTCCATCTCCATCTCCAATCATATTTGTCCAACTGGCACATTATTTACGTTGTTAATTATATACGCAGCAATATTAACGTACATCATCTCTTGTTTGCGCACGTCCGGACCGCTACCACGGCCGGTCCTGACCAACCCGAACCCTCTTCATCACCCGTGTGTGCTTCCCGCCCGAAACGGCCAGTGCTGCATTCATGCCCGGCCAGAGCGGACGCGACCTCTCACTGGCGCCGGCATTGAAGCGGCACGCCGGCCGAGAGAGCGTCGCCCATGCCGCTTCTGGGTGCACGCGGCTGCTCCGCGTTCAAAGGTCGCAATAGCCGGCTACAACATGCATGTAAAAAGTTCTTGGGAGTCCGTGCTACAGCTAGCTGTCCTCGCCCAACTCGTTAATCTCTTCCAGTAGTGCTAGTAGTACTCCATGGCGCGATCCATCGACAAGGAGGCGGGAAAGTTATTGTATACTCGGTTTGTGGTGAGTGGCATGCCGAGCGACCGTGTGGGGTCGAGCCATGGAGGAGGGTGAGACACGAACACGACAGACGTGATTTAAACGTTGGTTTTGCTCGATGGCGCGATCCAACGAAACGAAATGCTGGTTTCTCTCCGTTTCCATTTTTCTCCGGAAAACGGAAACTTTCCACCCCATTTTCATTCCTATTCGAAGGTTTCCCCGTTACAACATTCCATCAAATACAAAGGAAAACTAACACGCATGCTGATGCATCTCAATGATTCACAGATCATATCCAATATTTACTTCACAACTAAAGAAAAAAGTTGTGAGAGCGTGTACGAAAGAAAAACTACTGATGGGGTCACTACGACTTAAACCCTAAACATGATTTAATTCCCTGGCCAGGTAGAACCCATCGAAGGAAAGACGGCTGGCACCCTCGGATCATACGATACTTTTGTGAAGTTGCACTAAAATCGACCTGAGCATCCCTGATGGCAAAGATATTGAAGAAGTGTGATTAGAATAATAGTACTGGCACTAGTTCATGAGACATAAACTCATCACAAGTAGAAGCCGGTAGAAGTAGAGAAAGATCGACATGAGATGGAGCTACGGCAGTGGAGCAAGCCGGCTCCAAAAGGAAGAAGGACTACCTGGGACGTCAGGCTGTAGCTAGAAGGGCGGTTGGGACGCGACATCGGCCCATACCGTGGTGACCCCCGATTGGGATGCATCGACTATGGGTTTTCTCCCTCGCCGATGTCGACCGCGTGTACGTAGAACATTGTTCCCTTCCCCCAGCTGCGGGATCAGGCCCGTCGTTCTATGCTTGTGAAGAGAGCAACCTTAGCAAGCAGGCTTGTAGCTTAGGCTCCTGCTAGTGTATATATAGTGGTTTTCTTTTTCTCTCCATATCAACCATTTTATATCGCGTACGTGTCATTAAAGAGTGAAATGATGGTTGCTTCTTCCGACTAACTTACTGTGTGATTTGACTGCTCCTTAGTGGCCCCTACACGTACTTCCCCTACATGTATGCAATAGTCACACGTACACATGGACGCAAAAATGCGAGCGACGCCCTAATTCATGCATGTCCGAGCACACGATGGAACACACAAGGTCACGCTAAGTGCTCAACCTACATGTGCATGCACACACATACTCAGTCAGGGTGAGCTAGTGACCATATAAACACCGGAAAATATATATATATTGAGCGCAAAGAGCGTATTATGAAGTCCACTGACCGTATTTTTACAAATATACAGTGATAGACGGTGTATTTATCTCGTTTGAAATTAATCCATATTAACCAGAGACGAGGCAGTATGGACTAGCATTACTTTGGCCTTGTTTGGATACTCTAACTCAGTTAGAGGTTAGAGTTAGATTCTAACCCTAAACTAACCGTGAACTAACTCTAGCCAAAGAGGTGTTTAGATGACAGGGTTAGATGGGGCGCGGATACGGCGAGGCGCCTTCACGGGCGTTGCGAGAGGGAGGGACGAAGAGGACGAGAAGCTTCGAGGAAGTGGCGAGGGATTTGCTGCGGCAAGAGCGAGACAAAAATGTGTTTTTTAGTGCTCCAGAGAAGAACTAACCCAAATAAGCACCTCTTGGGTGGGTTAGATTTTTTGGATGGGTTAGATGCTTCTAACCCAAACTAACCCTCCTGTTTGGATACTTTTGGATTAGTTGAGTACAAACTAACCCAAACTAACTCTAACCCATGGATCCAAACAGGGCCTTTGCTGTGTCCCGTCAACTTGCCGAACGAGGAGAAGGTTGCAGGACGGGAGAAGCTTGCGCGCGGTGGCTCACAGGACAAGGAGAAACTTTTGACTAATGCAAGCTCTCCCTCGCTCAGGCGGTGGACGTGCAACAGTTAATTCGGTGTCAGATTGCCAGAAGCATACACTATACTACTAGTGCTACTATTGTTCGACTTCCCGAATAGGCGAACAGCCAAGTGCAAAGTTTACTAGTACCAGTACTACTACTATAGTCTATAAAGGTACGTACTATACTAGTACTAGGAACCGGATGGAGGAGCTTCTGCACTCTTATTATAATTTTAAAATGTGATAAAGCAATCTTCAACACATTTGGTTGTCTTCGAGGATTCTCGCATGTGATAATGGAAGTTGATTGCATGGAACACTCGCCACAATTCTCACTTAATTCTGGCTCATATCCTGTTACAAGTAGTAGCGCTCGGTAATATTTCCTCTTTTTTTGTTATTCAGCATGTAAACAGGTCAGCAAACCTTGCGGCGCATCTTCGTGCGAACCGTGCTTGCTGCACTTTGAATGTGGCCGAGAGCTGGCTTGATGAAACACCTCGCTTCCTACTTCTTTTTTTGCGGGGTACCTTGCTTCCTAGTGACCAGTGTCTTGGCTGGTCGTCCTAAGAATGCTTATATATATGAATAAAGCTCTCTCATTTACCCGCAAAAAAGATTAAGCCATATCAACCGGAAAGGAGGGAGTATGGACTAGCACTACTTTTTGGTGTGTCCCGTCAACTCGCTGAACGAGGAGAAGCTTGCAGGACAATGTGAAGCTCGCTTACGCCTTTTGACTAAGGCAACCTACCCTCGGTGGACATGCATCAGTCCATTCGGTGTCAGATTGTCAGAGGCATACACTGTAGTACCCAACATGCGGAGTACCATCATTGTTCGACTTCACAAAGAGGCGAAGAGCCAAGCACAGTAGTACGAGTAGTGAGCGTCTGTACTCTTAATTTTTTTATTTCTGATAAAGTACATGTTTATTCCGGAGAAGGGCGGAAAATGGCAGCCCAACATGTAATGAATGATATCGATCAACCAACCATGCTCGAATATATCTTGGCCTCCATGCGAGCCCGTCTGTGTGTTCTCGCTCCTCGTCTCTCTCAAGGAACAGCGGGTTGGCTCTTTGCCGTCAATTGAGATTGGTTTGCTCACACTCCTGTCCCACATGTCAGTGATATGCCAAGAGGAGGTGCGTTGACCGACTGGCCATACGCGTACTTGGTTTTGCACCTTCATACTACTCCTCCCTCCGTCACAATTTACAGGGCGCGCTTCATTATGATGCATTTCTCTCAATGCATTTCCACCACAGAGATACTTTAGACGCGTTTGGTTTAATGCTCAATTAATTAGGGCGTGGTAACCGCAATCAAGTCCACAATTTTCTCTCCATGTACTCTGTACTACTACGGAGTGGAGTAAGTGCATGCATGTGTGTACCCGGGGTGGAAGCACTGCATGCATGTGTGTACGCATTATTCCCTCTTGTAATAGATGTCGTGCTATAACTACCAATGCTATTTTTCAGGCCGATCGCTAGTCGCCTTGGTCCCACAGATCTTTTTTCTTTTTTATGAAGCATGCTGTATAAACAGTGACGGATGGAGTAGTATGAGCGGATTCAAAGAAGAGCGTATTGATGGTTGCTTCTTCGGAGCAACTTACAGTGGGAAAGGTGGGGCTTACGATTTGAGTGCTCATTACTCACTATTAATGCGGCGCAACGACCGGGCTGAGCCTCCCATGCGGTTGTGCACTACCCCCTCGGTTCTTAAATATACTCCGGAGTACATTTGTCTTTCTAGAGATTTCAACGAGTGACTACTCAAATATTTGTCTTTTTAGAGATTTCAAATGGACTGGCACATACAGATGTATATACATATTTTAGAGTGTTGATTCACTTATTTTGCTCCGTATGTAGTCACTTGTTGAAATCTCTACAAAGACGAATATAATATTTAGGAACGGAGGGAGTACACATACGAAGCAAAATGAGTGAATCTACACTCTAAAATATGCCCGTTTGAAATTTGTAAAAAGACAAATATTTAGGAACGAAGGAGTATAATTTTGTGCATGGCACATGGACCCGGATGATGAAGAAGCTTCTGGCAATGCTATCAAGCTTCCATCATTTGTTTACATAATTTACGTACTATACAAATAATTTTCCAGCGAGACATGAAATTGTACAATGGTGTGAGCTTTCAGCTTTTGTTTCGCGTGTCTTGCCATCGATGCTCTTTCGGAAACAATAAAAAACTAACTTGCTTGCTAGTGTATGTCAATTATTAGCAGATCAGAGCTAATAATTACATCACAACTGAAGACAGAGTTGTGAGAAGGTGTTAAATTAAAATTGATCCATGCTTTCATTGGCAGCAACGTCCCCCCAGCTCTGTCTACATCAACAAGGCATGTTGGGAAAAAAGTAGCTGTCTGGAGCATGCAACATTCCAATCATTTTGTGCAGTTCCACTAAAATAGAGCTGAGCGTCCCTATTCCAAAGATATTAAGTGTGATTAGGATAATAGAGGACTGCTGATGAAACAATAAACACATAAATAGAAGTCGGTCGCCTTGAAGTCTCTCTTAAGACTAACTAGTTGGAGAAGATTAGGCCCGGAGTTGGATGAGGAGGATAGAGCAAAACCAATCTCCCTTTGTGCAGTCGCACTAAAATGTAGAGACGTTGCCCATGTGACATTTTAGTACAACTGCATAAAACACTCTTAAGAAAAAAGTGATTGGTGCAGTTCACGAAAAGGTCACAATAGCAACGAGGTGAAATGGACAGCCCTGTTTGCAAAAAAGAGGTAGAAAGGAAACAATTACTAGCCAATAACAGTTGATGATACATGCGACGACAAAAAAGAAGCATATTCCTTGCCCTAAGGGAAGATAACAACATGGTTGTGTTTGTCTAAAACGGTGTGAGGACGAGAATGCAATATGGAAAGTACGCTGGACGAGCTACGTTTTGGACAAAGAACTATGGAAGATCCACATGTAGTGATGTGGGAAGACGGGCAATGGAGCAAGGCCGGAGGGGATACCTGGAGGTCGTCGAGATGTAACTAGGTGAGCGGCGGCGGGCAGAATCTGCGAGCAAGTGGAATAGGCCCTGCCGCGCCGGAGCTTGGTCAGAGAGAACGGCGTGTACCGCAGATCGGGACGTGCTGCCTCGGCGCCGTCGAACGGAGAAATGATGCACTTCCTCCCTTTCCCCCGGCGAACAGGATGCGGCCGGATCAGTGAACAATAGTGAGAGAGAGAGGCCACCGCACTCCCTTTCCCCCGGCGGACGGGATGCGGCCGGATCAGTGACCAACGGTGAGAGAGAGAGGCCACCACAGCCTTGTGTGAGATACTCTGAAGAGCGACAAACCAGACACGCAAGGCTCCATTGTATATAGTGAGCGGACTACCTTTTTCTCCATAAAAATCGTTTTATATTCTGTGTACGTGCCATTGAGCGCTATAACTTTATTTAAAAATAACGCGGCAATGCATCAAGTTAAACTTTGTTTCGTGCAGGCATGGTACACGACCTCCCTAGGTAAACAACTGCTACAGGCGTTCAAATTAGCAGGTGGGCTGCCATTTCGTAAAGAAATGAGCTCCACCGTGTACCCACGCGGGTGTGGCTGGGCACGAAGCGTGAGTACGTGCACGGTGCACCTATTCTCTTCTTGTGTATGTACACCACCTACGTGGGGTTGTGTGAGAGAGATACAAACCTAGAGAGATATAGTGTGGGGGTTCTTGAGAG
>NC_041389.1:214211512-214313177 GCF_002162155.2 Triticum dicoccoides | reverse complement strand
GGTCAATCAAAAAATGTAACATATGCAATGTGTGTGAAATAGAGTCCTGGATATAACATATATATAGAGGGGGCGATCCACGAGAAGAGAGTGGAGGTATCATCGGCTTGAGGTGTCCATAGAATCGAAAAGAGGGATGATGTGTGTGTGTGTGTGTGTGCGCGCGCGCGATCGATAAAGAGTGCCATCGAATTTGTGTGTGTCCACGTCAAAGATATAGAGTGGCTGGCCTACTGGAATGTGAGAGGGGACATGTTTAGTTTGTCTCTGTGGCATGGATACCTACCTGCAGCGCTCGACTATTGGTGTGTGTTGGGGGAAGAGGGAGGCCCAATTAACTATAGAGGTACAATGGCTGGTATATGTGTGAAGGAGGAGAGAGGCCTACCTCATGTATTAAGGAGATCGATCTGCCTCATGTATTAAGGGAGATCGATCGGCATCCATGCATATGTGCAGGAGAGGAATAAGGTTGGGAGAGAGACAGAGCTAGAGTGTTGGATGGGGTGGTAGTGGAGGTGCTTCTAACAAATGGTGGGATAGGCTTGCTAGACAAACGGAGGGCACGCCCGCAATATCAATAAGAGAGGAGATGGTTGCCTGTTGTCTGTGCACGTGCGTGTGAGAGACGGGTCAGGAGGCATGCACGAATGATGAGGGAGGACGATGTGGCTGTGGTAAGCAGACATAACTACATAGGAAGATCAATCGCCCTTTGTTAGAGAAAGGAGAGACATAACTTGTGAGGTACGTCGATCGATGGGCGGGTAGTTAAAGTCGATCTAGGTATACGTTGGGAGATCGATCGGTATACATGCATGTGTGTGTTAGAAGCAAATGAGGCACGAGGAGAAGGATAGAGAGAGAGGGATGCATGTAGGAGGTGGTACGAGAGGCATACTATATCGAGCGGGGAGGAGTGTGCGAGTACAAGAACGATGAAAAGAGTGGTAGGAGTGAGGCATGGACGGTGACAAGAGAAGAG
The DNA here is from genome assembly GCF_002162155.2 of Triticum dicoccoides. Taxonomy (NCBI): domain Eukaryota; kingdom Viridiplantae; phylum Streptophyta; class Magnoliopsida; order Poales; family Poaceae; genus Triticum; species Triticum dicoccoides. Next base: position 214,312,192 of record NC_041389.1, on the reverse strand, counting down.
GGGAAGCTTGTGTTTGTGCTAGGCACACCTGGCTAGAGAGGCATATCGATCGATGTGTGCCGTAAAGAAGGAGCTGGGGGGCCTACACACACCGTGGGTGAACGACCTAAAGTGAAAAGACGAATTTGCGCGATGGAGCTAGAGAATGTTGAGGGAGGGTGAGAGGGATGCGGGCGTGTGCATGCACAAGAGAAAGTTAGCGCTAGCTACAAAGATAAGAGGGTTGTGTGGGTGTAAAAGACGAATAGAGATCATATATACTTCATTATAAAAAGCAAATTCAGATATTTGAAGAATTTATCATAGTGTTTTAAACCGACGCATGTGTGAATATATATAATGGTGATACACATGGTGTGTTTATGAACATGTTATACTACATTCAATATATTTTATCTCTACTCTTATAAAAAACAGAGTTGTTGATGATGGTGTGCCTGCCATCCTGCATTATAGGCCGTCCGATTTATATCTGGCGGACAGCAAGGAAACTATAATGGTTGAAGTTGGCAACAATCATGATTGTAGATTCTTATTGAAATAGAGAAACAAATTCAAATTTAGTTCGAATTGCAGCGGTAGTATAGACATTTGGAATGCACTAAAATGTTGGTATGAGTAGGTTACATGCATTATACAGCAAGCGAAAAAATTTAATCGGACATAACATGGATTCATACTCCCTCCTTCCATCTATATAGGGCGTAATGAGATTTTTAAGACCGCCTTTGACTATTGACAAGATTAATAGTACATGACATGCACAATGTGAAAATTATATCATTGAAAGAACCTTTCACAGACGAAGTTAACAGTGTGCTTTGTGTAAGTTGCATGTCATATATCATTGCTCTAATATTTGGTCAAAGTTAGCATCGAAAAATGCATTAGGCCCTATATAGATGGAAGGAGGGAGTAGCTTTGAATAGCATTTGTATAGTAAAACGGGGCAAGACTCTCTCTTTGTGTGGTGTGAATAGTTTCATTTTTTTCATTTTCTTTTTGGTTGAGGGAAGTGTGAATTAATTTGGTACGTACAAGTACAATATTACTACATGTTAGGCTTGTCCCTAAAATTCAACCCGCGTCTTGTTATATCCCGAAAATTCAGATATCGTGCTCCCAAAACTGGCGCCTTCACAACCCGCGCCTCGCTATCCCGAAATTACAATGCGCGTGAAAACTCCCTCCAGCTGCCAAATCCCGACACGCGAAACCCCTTCTAACTCTGAGCCGAAAGGGCCGCTAGTTCAAATCGGTGGGGGGTACTTTTGTAACACACCCTACATTTTGGACAAGCGCGTCCCTAAGTCATGCTTCACCCCCTCCCATCGCCCCCTTTTCGCCATTCGAAATCCCAGGCCGCCATAACCTCTCCGCTCCAGCCGCAAAACCCCACCCTCCTTCGTCCGCCACATCACCGCTGCCCAGCCGGAGCCTCTTCCCCAACGACGTCGTCCACCGCAACAGCTCGACATCCCTCGTCCACCTCCCCGGATGAGGATCCGTCGTCCATCTCGCCGTCCCGCCGGTTCAGCCGCCCCATCCTCCACCTCCAAGGATCTGCTCTGACGATCGCCTCGTCTATCGCGGTTGCTCCATCCCCACAGCGCCGCCTTAACCTGCTCCACCGGAACCGCAGCATCCTCATCGACTCCTCGGACGAAGCCGAGGCCTACTCAGCGCCACCAAAGAGGTTGTACACTCATCGCATCGCACCTTCTCCTTAATTCGACCTCCCGGCGCCGACGGTGCTCCATCCCGCACCCCCATGGAGCGGCTACCTTGAAGCCGGCTGCGCGGGCGACATCTCCATGATGGCTCTCCCCCAGTGCGAGGCCCCTTCGGCGGCAGCGTCCATACCAGCCGGATCTGCTGCTGCTACTCCGGCTCTCGCTCGCTCGCTCGCGCTGCTGCTGCTGCTCCGGCTCTCGCTCGATCGCTCGCTCACCCAGCTGCTGCTGCTGCTCTCCCCCTCGCTCGTGCTGCTTCTCTACTCTGATTAAGCCACACTTCAATCGACTGAATCGACTTTTGGGTCAGTCGATTTTCAGGGGTTGGGGGGCTCGCCGGAGTTAAGGAAGAACCACCCGCGGCGGGGACGGGGGCTCGCTGGAGAGGTACCCCACTATCTATCTTAGGGTTCAGGGTGGGGCGGGGCGGGGGGCCTAGAGGGCTGGCCGGGGCGGCGGTGGCGAGTTGTTTCGGGGCGGTGAGGCTGCGCTGGGGCCGGCGGTTCGGCCGGTGGTGGCAGGTGGCTCAGGGGGGGTGCAGGTTGAAGATGAACTGCAGGCCCTCCCTAAACTACATGTCAAGTGCCTCTCTGCTACCATTGCATTCAGTTTCGACAGTAGCATTCAGATTCCACAGTAAATTTAAGTTTCAACAGTTAAGTTCAGAGTCAACAGTTTTTACCTCATCTGTTGTAGTCAGGTGGTTTTTGGTGATGTTAATTTTACATCCATTTTACATCATCTATTGGAGATGCTATTAGAATCCCACTTGAGATTGACGATGTCTGTCTTGTGCTGCTTCAGCCTTGACGTCTTACGGCTCACCGGAGCTGCTCCAACGACAGAATGATCCATCACAACATAGCAGTGCCCTGGACGCCGTCTACAGATTCCTCAGATCTTCCTCCACACCTCCGACAGCCACCTCTGCCTCAACTGCTTCAACGACCAACCCAATGATGCTGAGGTTGACACGCCTACGGCAAAGAGGTTGTACACTTGTTGCATCACTTATTACTATACATTCATGTCGATCCATTAGGGCTATTTTGGTTCAACGGAAAAACGTCGATCCACTGGTTTTTACCATCACTCTAAATTTCTGCATGCTCTCCTTACATAATCTCACCATATTTTTTGCGTATGCATGTCAGATATTGTACACAGTCATGCTGAACATGTAGAGAAAAAAGAAGAGTTTTGCGCGGCAATACAATGTCATGCAGACATCGCTCCATGGTGGGTTCAATGGCAAACCCTCCCCACCCCTCTCCAGATTGTAATCCAGAGGAAGATATCTGTTCTGAGGCGGATTCAGACGCCGCTGACCACTCCTATTTACCCCCAAGGTGTTTGCTCTACCTTGGCATGATGATGTTAGTCATATCATGCATATGTTGCCTTGAAGTGCCTACTTTTGACATCATATATGTCATCTGCTTAGTTTAGACATGTTCTGTAATGCCACCTATTTAGTTTCTATATCATATATGGGAATTATGCAGTCTCATGTCTTTTAGCCAGCCATAATATATGTGAAATGTGCAATGCCATCCTGGTTAACCAGGCATCATATATTTGAATGATATCTTGCCCATCCTTTTCTTCATTACATTTCCATTTGTCGACAATGTTTGTACATTAAACTACTCTTCCTGTGAATCAGCCATTTGGGTGGGAGATGGAAAAATCTGGAGTGAAAACAAGGCCTTCAGAGCAGACAGTGCTACCTGTCGAAGTAGATCTCTTGTTGGGTCCCGATAGCTCCTCATAGATGGATTCAGAGACAGATGACCAGTCCTATTCCCCCACTGAGGTGTATGCTCTAACTTGGCACGGTTATACTGCTCATATCATGCATACGGTGTCTTGCATTGCATAGTTTAGACATCATATACACAATATTCAACACCATGTTCTTAGTTCAGACATCATATCGAATGCCCTCTATTTAGCATATAAATCACATATGTGAATTAAATGATGCGATCCTGATTATTTAGATAACATGTAGGTGAATTATGTCATGCGATCCTGTTTAGTTATTCATCATATCTTTGAATTATGTTATGCTATGCTATCCAGTTTAGATAGACGTCATATATGTGAAATTATGTCATGCTATCCATTTTAGTTAAACAATATACATGTCAACTATTTCATGCCCTCTTTTTTCCACACTATCTATTGCATCTGTCTCTCATACAATGTCTGTACATTCAACTATGTTTCTTGTTTATCAGCCATTTGAATTGGAGCGGGTGATGCCAGTATCTAGCTGAATAAAAACACGGTCTTCAAATAAAACAGTGCTACCTCTTGGTGGAGATAGCACCCCGGTTGTACATGCACAAGAACCAGCCCTACCACACATAACCCAAACTCTCGCAGATTGTACCCCTACTGCGATGGACAGAGAACCAGCTTCACCCAATCTAACCCCAACCCCAGCCGATAGTAACCCAGTTCCTGTTGACACAGCACCATCTCCACCACAGAGCTCCCAAACAAGAGCAGTTAGTAAGGCAACTCCAGTGCCCAAAGGGCCAGTACTATCACGGCGAACCCCAACTCCACCAGTTAGTACGCCTATTCCTGTGGAGGAAGCACAATCAGCCTGTCGTAGTTTAGCATCTATCGCATTTGATGTTGTTAAATCGTATGTGCGTATCTTCCCATCTTGGAAATATTATACTGAAGATGAAGGAAAATGCCAGTTGCAGGTGTTTGTCCAGGAGTTATGTGTAAGTAATGTTATTCATGGCAATTACTTTGTTTCGTCCCATACATCCTACCTCCATGATGGTTATAATACAACAAATTTTCCCATTTTTCTCTATAGAGAAGGACCGATTTGGAAACTCAGGATGAGGTAACCTGTGCTAATACCTCTGCTATCTTCAAGAATGCTTGGTGGCAGTATCAGAATTACCTGAAGAAAACGTACTTCACCGGCAAAGAAACTCATCAAATTCCCTTACGTTCTCCTGAGACACATTTACTGGACGATGACTAGGAATGCCTTGTTCTGTACTGGTCCCGAACCAAGAATGTGGTAAGGTCTATGAGCTCATTTTCTATTTTTAAGTATTTTATTCTTGCGTCTTACTGTACTCTGTTCATGTAGAACAAGTGCCTAAACCTGAAGAACAACTGTTCTAATTTAAGATTCCATTGCTATCATAGTTCAAAAAAGCGCTAGGCGTTAATTGTGCGTTTTGCCACCGGCTTGCGCTTTACTGACCAAAGCGCATGCTTATGCGTAGTTATGCACAGATTATGCATAGTTATGCGCAATGCGTTTTGCCAACGCCTAGAGCCTAGGCACGCTTAAGCGCTCGCTTAGGCGCGCCTTTTTTAACTATGATTGTTTTGCTCTTGTATCACTGTATTTACTCATACAAACTTATTTTTAAATTGAAGGATCCAATCGAAACTCTAATGGCACAACAGGTATGTTCACGCGTGTTTCTTTAACAGGTTTGCTCTTATCAATAGCTATGTTGATTTCAATTTCAATTGTGTATACAGTTGACTTTCATATCATGCACATTACTAGCATCACAACAGAGCCAATAGTGTTGTTGTACATGTAGACCCGTGGTACCCATCTGAAATCTTGTTGTGCCATGTAGTTTCCCACGCTTTGTATTGTTTCACTTCTGCTTTGTCTTGAACTGATATGATTTGAACCGTGTCTCTATTTTGATTTGGCAAGACAATGCAGTGACCATAGGACATAGATATATGTTTGTTTGATGCTTTTATTATGTACTAGTACTTGGCAATAGAAGACTTGGTAGTTTAATCCTGTCCACCTTACTAATGAACCGGTTCACCGAAATGAGTTTCATATAATAGTACATGCTAAACTTGTTATGTGGCTGCTTGTTTCTTCTTTTAGAATGCTAACAGAATATTGGGGAAGAGTGCCTTATTAAGCAATGGTAAAGGAAGTAATGCAGATAAGGTTCAGGATAGTGACACATCCTTGTTGGTCTCCAACAAAGCTGATAAAACAGCTAAGGAAGACTATCTTGAAGACAGTGAGACAACCCCAAAGTCCTGTCTTGGTTTAGTGTTCGAGTTACTGGCCACTACCGCTTGCACAAGCTATTCAAACTCACTGTCTGAATCAGTTCGGTTTCTTGAGTCTCAACTACAAGCTGAAAGACATCGATCAGCTATGATGCGACAAGAAGCGGAAGGACCGCGGAAGTCCCTGGAGCATTCAGATGCATACTTTTAGCTTGCTAAGCTTATTGCCAGCATGGTGGATACCCAGGATAACGTTTCTTGAGCTCTTCTGAAGTTGTTTCAATTATGCTCTTGTTTTGCTGCCGCGTTTATTTGCACTGGTGGCCAATTTTGACGGCCAGTGTATGTAATATGCTGCTTTGTTCCCTATATTTGCACTGGTGGCGAACTTTGATGCCCAGTGGATGTAGTATGTGTAATAGCGGTAATAGGCTAGCCTTAATTGCTTGCTTATTTATTTCCTTATTGTCTTGTTTAGTTGTTTGCTTGTAGTCACTGCAGTTCTTTTTCTATGTTTTTCTAGTGGCCACAATAGCCTATTTTTGGTAACTAGGCCAAAATAATCATGGCAACACACGGACTGTTGTAACCATGGGCCTCCTGTAGGCCGTATGATCCATGGGCCTTCGTCCGGCCGTAGGACCATTGGCCTTCTATACGGGCCGTAGGATCCATCGGCCTTCTATACGGGCCTTAGGGTCCATGGGCCTTCTACGGGCCGCAGGGTCCATGGGCCTTCTACGGGCCGTACGATCCATGGGCCTTCTACGGGTCGTACTATCCATGGGCCTCATACGGGCCGTAGGATCCATGCGCCTTCTACGGGGCGTATCATCATTTCGCCAATCATGGGTCGTACTATTCGTGGACCATAACGGGTCGTTAATAGGCCGTATTTGATAACTTTATGAAAACAGCCCAACGGGTTTTTTTACATGAAAACGGCCCAACGTATTAACGGTCCGCAAACGGGCCGACTGTAACGACGGGCTGAATTTGGCCCACAAGCAGAAAATGACAGTAACAGGCCGTATGTAACCGAATGCTGCAAATGAGCCCAAGAATCAATGGGCCCTGAGAAGGCCGAAAGATAACTTGGGCTGGAAACGGCCCAATGGAATAACGGGCCGTTAATGGGTATAAAGTGATACACTGTTCATTACGGGCTAGTTTCACCACGGGTCGTTAATGGGCCAAGAGTTACAAAGGTCCTCATATGGGCCGAAAGAAGTCATGGGCCACACATGGGCCAGAAGTTAAAACGGGCTGAATCATATTGGATAGCCCAGATAACGCTACTGGGCCTAATTCGGATAGGGCGTAATGGGCCCTGGGTTAGCGGGCTGTAAATGGGCTATATGCGAACAGGCCGTTAACAGGCTTTCCGTGGGTCGGGCCGCCACCTTTTGACCAAGTCAAACGGGCCGGCCTTTTCACAGGAATGGGCCTCTGTTGGGCCGTGCCACGTGTCACCGTATCATAGGCGACTTCGGTCCAATGAACGGACGACATCTGTCCCAACGGTGAGCTGATACGTGTTTCCTCCAGCCAATGATGATTTTACACGTGGAAAATCCCCATTGGTCGGGGCTGTTAATGGGTTATCGGATCCAAAACCCAACCCGATAGCTTAACGACATTCCGTTATGGTGGATGCCACGTGTCGGTCACCCTTGACGAAAGCACTTCTGTGACACGCGATTTATCATCATGGAAGTGGACACTTCCGTGATGATAATTTTGGTAATGTCATGGAATACTTCTACGACAGCACAGGTATGACTATCTTGATTCTGTCATAAATTTGTCATGGATGTACATGCATGACAAAAATCGCGACCTACTATGACAAACACGTATCATCACGGAAGTGTATTTCTTTTGTAGTGGTGGAGGTTATCTCGTTCCAAACGTTTTCTCGGGATGATAAATGCATCGTCGTCCGGATTATGCTCCTTTCCCGGGGCAGGTTGATGAGTTCGGCCCTCGGGATCACTGTGATCGGGCGTCTTCTCCGGGCTGTGTTCGGCGTGACCTGGCTCATCCTGCTCCATCGCTGGGTCCATATGGTCATTGTTGCCTTTGGAGTTGACTGGGGTGTCGATCTTTCTAGCGCTGTTATCGCTGTTTTTATTGTGGCTGGACTTAGAGCGGCGTCTGCACCGTCGTTTTGGCTTTTGTCCGGGGGTTTTATCCTCCATTTTGTCACCATCGTCCTCCTTGGGCGTGTCCACCATGTATATATCGTATAATGAGGTGGCGGCCCAGTGCCCTGTGGGCGGTGGTTCAGAATCCCCTATGCCGACGTCCGTACCATTGGTGTCATCGGAGTCGAAGTCAAGCATGTCTGTTACGTCGTCAACAGTGGCTATGAAGTGGGTGGTGGGTGGGGAACGAATTTCTTCGTCGCATTCTTCCCCCTCAGGCCGGACATAGTTCGGCCAAGCATCTCCTGACAAAGAGAGAGATCTTAATGAATTCGGCATGTCGCTGAGGGGCGAGTGCTGGAAAATATCCGCAGCGGTGAATTCCATTACCGGAGCCCAACGAGAATCGGCAGGCTCGGGGGCGCGTGGTCTGGAACCTTCAGCCGGACATAAGTCCGGGGATTCGGAGACACAAGCTTCCTTGGGGGTGAAGTCTGTGTTCGGCTCTACCGCCGATGAGTGTGCGGCCTCCGGGGCGGGGTCCGTTCACCCGTCCTCGGGTGACGCAATCTGCCCCGGATTTAGGTCCGGAGCTCCTGTAGGTGCGATATCTCGAGTATGGTCTGACAGCGGGTCTAAGCCGTGCTCATCGTGATTGTTCGATGCTCCTGGCGTAGGCCCGAATCCGTCGAAGATCAAGTCTCCGTGAATATCAGCCGTGTAGTTCAAGTTTCCGAACCTGACCTGATGGCCAGGGGCGTAGCTGTCGATCTGTTCCAGATGGCCAAGCAAATCGGCCTGCAGTGCGAAGCTGCCGAACACGAAGATATGTCCGGGGAGAAAAGTCTCACCCTGGACCGCGTTGTTGTTGATGATTGAAGGAGCCATCGAGCCTTGCAGCGACGACACAGAGGAACTCTCAATGAAAGCACCAATGTCGGTGTCAAAACCGGCGGATCTCGGGTAGGGGGTCCTGATCTGTGCGTCTAAGGCTGATGGTAACAGTAGGCAAGGGACATGATGTTTTACCCAGGTTCGGGCCCTCTCGATGGAGGTAAAACCCTACTTCCTATTTGATTGATCTTGATGATATGAGTATTACAAGAGTTGATCTACCACGAGATCGTAGAGGCTAAACCCAAGAAGCTAGCCTATGATGATTATTATTGTCCCTCTACGGACCAAACCCTCCGGTTTATATAAACACCAGAGGGGGCTAGGGTTTACACAGAGTCGGTTACAAAGAAGGATATCTAATATCCGGATCGCCAAGCTTGTCTTCCACGCAAAGGAGAGTCCCATCCGGACACGGGACGAAGTCTTGAGTCTTGTATCTTCACGGTCCAACAGTCCGGCCAAAGTATATAGTCCGGCTGTCCGGATACCCCCTAATCCAGGACTCCCTCAATAAGAAGCCCCTGGTAAAATGAACATACCAAAGTGTACGGATTCAATATTAAATGAACATTTATAGGAAAAATGTGAAGATAGGAATAATAAGTTGACGCTATATATTGTTTCCCATTGTGAGATAATACGTCCGAGCGTATGTGTACAATTGATGCGTTAAGCAGAATCAAAATAGGACTATTTGACATGTCCTATCCAAGGGCGGGCCGCATGCGGGTATGCAAAACAGGTATAATGATCATTGACAGATACCACCTGGGTATTCCCGTTGTGCGCGAAGCCTTTTGCCTCCTTGGTTTTCTCTCCTGTGATAAGTCCAATGATCCGGCTCTCTAAAGTTATACATCATGTCTTTTGCCTCCTATATAAGCCTTTTGCTCCCACATCTCGGGTAGGAGGGCCCGAACCTGGGTAAAACATCGTGTCCCTTGCCTCCTGTTACCATTAGCCTTAGACGCACAGATCGGGACCCCCTACCCGAGATCCGCCGGTTTTGACACCGACGGTCACCACCGTCCAAGATTGCCCGCCATATTTGGGACGGATGAGCTCCCAATTCGGCCTGCAGCAAGGAACGGTCCCCTGGTTGCAGTTAATTCTGTAAACCGGCGCACACCCCGCCTTGGCTCTGGGCTGGCCCATTTATGTTTTTTTCTGTTTGAAATTTTAAAAAAGATGAAGTTGGAGTCCGGGGCGATGATTGCTGATTTTAATAATATATATATATATATATACTTTGTCCGAATTTGATGGATTTTTTTTGAAATCAAAGGTTCTTTTATAATATAAGGTGATCTTTTTTAAAAATCAATGAACTTTTCAAATAAGACAAACTTTTTTTTCAAATTCAATGAACTTTTTCTGAATTTGATAAACAATTTTTCAAATTAGATGAAAAAAATTAAAATCAATGAACTTTCCTTTAGAATTGATGATTTTTTTTTCAAATTTGATGAACTTTTTTCATATTCAATGCTTTTAAAAAAAATTCATGAACTTTTTTCTAATTTGTGATGTTTTTAAAATCTGTAAACATTCAAATTTTGTTCACATTTATTTTAGAAAAGAAATCACGTTTTTCTAAAGCACGGCCACAGTTTTGTTCCTAAATTATTCACGCTACACTATTTCACTAAGGCCTAGTAGCTAGCCAACCACGGACTGGTTTTTACGTAATCGATGGCTGGTTTTGATTGGATGGAATTAAAATGAGGGGTCCACCCCCACAGAAAATTAGAGGGAGAGAAGATTAGTATGAAAACAGTCCTAAAACTCTGTAAAACTAGATGATTCTCCGCGCGTTGCTGCGCAACATTTTATAAAAATCAATTGAGTAGCAGTCTACATAGAGGTTACATGAAAGAATAATATCACATATGTCCCTCATACCCTCACCAAGTGCCAGGCAACCGGTAGCATGCTTAAAACCACTTATGCTCCTATATGTAGGAGAAACAAAGTGAACATAGCCAATCAACTCATCCATGATTATACGGTGAAACAATGATATATTACTCGCTTGAATTATAAAGCTAAACAATGGATGAAACAAAATGTACATGTATGTAGTCAAATGATTGAACAACGAAGGCACACATGACTGTTTTATGCGTGTATGGGTGCCAGCAGCCCCATTTGAGCTACCCGCAGGGAATTGTCTCGTCGGATACTTGTCTATTAATGGGACCAGCAACAATACTATGCAGCAAGAACCACCGGATCATCTTAGATCCTTGCCATCAAAGGAAAATCGCCCAGCACTTGGAACAGGTGGGCTCTGACCAAATCTGAAAATAAGTTTGCCATCCAGGACATATATGGTATCACAATTGTCGACTATAATATCTAACAAATAGAAGCCATCAGAATCACATTCCCATGCTCTCTAAATAAGTACGCATACTAACAGAAGGTGCATATGAGAAATCAGTGCAAAAATAAGCTTGTGCTCTCTAAATAATTATGGAGACTAATAGAATGTGCATCTGATAACTCTAGCAAAAATAAAATTCAGATATGGGAGCTTCTGTGCCAATGCGAGCAGCAAGACTCTTACGCATCATCGGGAAACTACTTTTGCCAGGCCGGACGTCTAGCTTCTTTGCAGCAGGAGCGGAACCTAGCAAAAAAGAGGAGATTAATTCACAAAAAAAGGAAAAAAATAAAGAAGCCGATGTGTATCCTGCAGATAACTAATTTGGCAGCATATGTATAGTGCAGAGAAATAAACACAAATAATGTATCGATAGTGCACAAATTGATGATTTTCTTCTTCTAAACAACAAGCATTTCTACCTATTTATTACTTATAGGCATAAGACGTTAAGTTTATTTTTAATTCATTCAAAGAACAGAGGTTGATTAGGACAATTTGATTGTCATGCCTGGACTCGAGGAGCATATGAAAATAAACCTAAATTCAAACGCAAAGAGGTGCTTGTCGAATCAAATTTTAGGTGCGTAGCTAATCATATTCTGAATATTTTGCTTTTTGAATAACAGTGAATAATTCTTACCACCAATTGCATATGCCAATAATTTTGTAGCGCAGGTTGAGAGTGAATTACATGGTTGACCCTGCATCACGTGTTGAGATGTCAGTCAAGACTCAAGACTCAGGAGTCATGTTCTCAAGCATTTTTTACTAAAGTTGAAAAATATAGAGGTACTAATTCTAGGTATGGGAGAGTCATGTTCTTCAGCAAGGCTATATTTTTACTTCCGAACGTTTCCATTCGTTAGGATCTATCCTCCCAATATTGTTCAAGTTTAAAAAATCTGGGGACCCAAAACGGCTACTTGATGGGGATGGCTCCTCTCCACCCTCCCCTCCCTACCCTCCCGCTCTCCTCCGGCAACCCCAGCCCCACCACTGCCCCCTCCCTCCCGGCTCCGGCGACCGCATCCTTCCACGACCCCCTTCGTTGGAATGACTCCCCCACTGACAAGGCACTGCGTGCTGCGCTCGGCGTGGGCGACGCGATGGGGGAGGACTTTCAAGCGCAAGTATGGAGATGTCTCTCCATGCACATCAATCCGCGCCGCCAAGAAGCTCCCTGCTTCCTCTCGGTGCAAGTCCACCACATCTCTCTCGACCTCGACGAGGATCTCGTGGCAGTCCTCATGCAATCTTGCCTGGGGGGCAACGCTCCAGCCTTCCAGGTAACCCGCCTTCGGGATCAGCTTTTTCGTATCTCGGTCTCCCACAAGCGCATTGTTCAAGCACTCATCACTGAGCCCATTCTCACTAGAAAAACACACTCCATTCAGTTTCTTCCCTATCCACCGCCATACTCCTCCTCACACCCAAAACCTACAGACCAAAGGAAGCTCTTTGACATTGGGGACCGCTTCGGCCACGCTGACGCGTTCCTGCGCTCCCAGCTGCGGTTCGCCCCCTCTCCTGGAATCGACTTCGAGCTCAATATCCTTGAGCTGTTCTCATCAAAAGTTTTCGAGCCGCCTCCGGACGCGGCCACACCCAGCTCTATCATCTTCTTCGTCCACAAAGCAGACTTCATGGTCGATGAAACCCTTGTCGCCACCCTCCTCTTGTTTCGCTTTGGGGGACACGCGGGGTCCATCAACGTTCGCCGTCTCTCCAACGCCGCCTTCACAACGACGGTCTCCTCCAACATCGTCGCAACTCTCATGGCGGCATGCTCCCCAATCGTGGCTCCTCGATTGTTCGCCACCATTATGGTTGCGCCTCGCGGCTCGCCTGCGGTGTCGGCTCGGCGGCATCTGTCGCCGCCTCGCTCATCGCCGGCATTTCCCTGCATCTCCGTCAACGATCAACCACGCTCCACTCCGTGCATGTCCTCCATGCAGGTGGGGCCTGGCGCCTCCAACAGTCGGTCGCCTGCTGGGACTACTGCGACTTCCGCTTCACTCTCTCCACAGCGAACGCATGCACAGGTACGGCCGTTCCGACCAGGCATTTCGTTTAATAAGTTGATTTACTCTAAGTACCACTGCTTGTCACCTCGCCCACCTCATGCCTAACCTACAAACCAACCACTCCTATATGGATGTGTTCTTCTCAAAGTCAGTGTGTGCTAATGAAACATTGATCAATAATGCTCTAGACCACCAATTCTCGTTTCAACGGGTTTTCCACGCCACCACGTTAGCTCCAAACTTGTTTCTAGTGCATGTCTACTCGGCCCAGGTCAGAAATGAAATTCTCCGTGTAGCGCCCATCCGGTTTTCAAATTTTGAATTACAACTATTCGCCTCGTTTGACCAAGCTACGCACACAGTGCAAGCAGTACCGCTGCCTATAGTCTTTGAGCCGGACTCACTTGGTACGCGCGTGACCATCCTGCCCACCCACCACTCGTCCTGCCTTGGACCGCACCCGTCAACCATAATAACACCACAAGATCTTTCTCTCCTTCAAGACAAGATTCACGGCACTGTTCAGTGCGTGGAATCCACTACCGAGGACCTTGTTGACCGCCATGCAATCGATGGCCTGGGACACGTGTGTCACTCTCCTGGATCGGCAGCTCCCGTCGGGTCTCCTCGCTCCCCTCCTCCAGAGAGAAAAAATGAACAGCTAGGTGGCTATGCCGTACCCTCCATAGACCAGACTTGTATTTTAACCAAGCCGGCCACCATCGACCCGCCTCCACGCCACATATCACATCGCACTGACGCTGTGACCCCACAAGAGTCGACCCAGCCGCACTCCGGTCGGCCGCGCAGCCCCTGCACTTCCCTAGGCGCATCCTCTCACCCAAACCCACACCCATCAGTCGCTGATTCACGGGCCCCACAAACACCCCCAGCTCCACCACCCAGCATAACAAAAACAACGCCTGCATGCCCACGCATGCGCCCATCATCACGTCTAGTCCACCACCTGCCTCCCCTACCTCTGCCAGCCTACACTCCGCCCAGTCATCTCAGCTCTGTCCCGAGATCGCCATGAACCAGTCGCACGCCCCTGCCAAATGCTGCCACCTCCCTGCGATCTTCGATCTCCGCACCGATGCAGGACCCGCGCTCCTACCGGGAGGTTTTGCTGAGCCCCCCGCCTCGGGTCTCTGCATCCACCCGCCCGCCCCCATCAGCCTCTCCGGCCTATATATCCCCCTCCCCGCTGCTAGCAAACCCCAAACACATTCACCACCATTACAGCCGCAAGAAGAAGAGTAGATGCTTTCGGTGCCTTGCTAGCGATCACAATATCGCTGACTGCCGCGACCCTGTACGGTGCTCACGCTGTTGGTGCTCCGGCCACCGGAGCTTCAGGTGCAAGGCTGTCAGCTTCCTTCCGTTCTTCCCTGCTATGCCCCCCTCTCCTCGTATTAACCCTGCTTTCGTGCGACCTCCTTGCAGCTCAATGGCTCATATGATGGGTACACACAACGCCTTCGGCTCCTCTGCGGTTCCGCACATTCCAACGGCGCTTCAATCTGGTTCGGCTCCCACTGTGTTCTCACCAATGACCTGCCACCATTCCGCCTCCCGCTCATCTTCAGGCCACGTGCATCCTCATCATCCTCCCCGGCGCCGTCCTTCGCCCCGCCTCCGCCTCCATCTCCTGTCAACATTCCCTCCGCTGCATCAGGCTCCCCCCCCTCGTCACCACATATCCCCCTCCTCGTCCCACCCAGCTGCCTCGTTCGGCAGGTTGACAACCTAGCCTATGTGCACCTCGCCACACCGCTGCACAACCCATTTAGGTTCATACGCCAGGCCCTTGCTCACCACCGCAATAACCCTGCGTTTGGCCTCACTTCCGTTGCACGTGGCGCCGGGCGTCTCTCCTTCCCTAACACGGAGGAGCGCCTCGCAGCCACTGGCCATGGTCCAATCCACTTCCAGGGCAACACGCTCTTCTACGAACGGCCACAGCACGCCGACAACAGATCCACAGCTATCTTCATTCACATGGCGGAGATCGAGGCTTTCGATTTCCCCGACGAGCTATGGCACCCAGAGGGTGTCGACTACTTCTTCTCCCATCTTGGCGACTTCGTCTCTGCCGACCAACACTGCTTTCAGGGTGACTACTCGAGCGTCCGCGCTCTGGTCATGGTTGCCCGTGACTTCGTCCTCCCCCCATGCCTCATGTTCAGGCTCCCCGACAATGACGTTGTCATTGTCAAGCTTGAGAGCCGTGCGCTCTTCCGTCATGGTTCTCATGCCTCACCCTTCTCCTCGGAGGACGGTGACGATGGCTCCCTCTCCTCCCTCACTTCAAACCCTCATCTCTCACCCTCCACCATCTCACAGATCAGAAACATCGCTACGGCCATGTCCCCATTCGCTTGTACACCGGAGTCACCCACGGGCCCTCCTCCATCTCCTGTGGACCGGCCTCTAGAAGGCATCCCGATCCTGGCTGTCATGGCCGATGGCATGCCCGTCGCCATGCTGGTTCATGCCCCTTGGGCTCCCCCATCTCGCTCTCCCTCTCCGGCTCGAGATCGAGCTCGCCCTGGCCCCTCTCGTCCTCTGCTCGCGCTGCCAGCACCACCACCTTCACCTCCGCTTCCTGCTCCGCCGTCTCGACCGCCACCCCCACCTGCCCCCACGACCATTCTCTCGCCGGAGCCAACCCATGAATGCCTGGCCAGGCGTATCAGCAGGCGCGCTAAGATGGCGGCTGACTCTGGCATCAAGGCCAGGCGCAGCGCCAGGCTGGCCGAGATCGAGCCGCCTGTCTACTCCACCATGACCGCCCGAGCTATGCGTTCCAAGGCCAAGAAGTTGGACCTGGCAGCTGCGTCCAAGGATCTTTCTGACGCTCTGATCCACGCTCGTCTCTGCGACGAGTCTGGGCTTGTCGACGGATCATCTCGCGATCTCGCCTCACCTGAAGATCTTGCTGCTGTTGCTGCTGCCTGCGGTGCCTCGCCGGAGGTGGTTGCAGATCTCGCGTCGGCCTCTGGTGACCTGGGCTCGCCATGATCTGCTATCCGTTCTGTGGCCATGCGTGTGGCGGCCAATCATGGCCATGTATCCGGTGTCTAGCACCGCTATGTAGTTGCTATGGTAGAAAGACCCAATCTGTTAGTGTGCTCATGCCTGCTTCTGTCAGTTTATCGTACTGTAACTTGACACAATATGGTTGTCGATCGTGTCAATACCCCTATGTAAGGTGCTACCTCAAGTTTCATCTATGAAGAACGCTTCCTACTCTATTGTATCCTGGAATGTACGTGGTTTAGGTGATAATGACAAGTGCGCAAACATGTTCTCTGAAATCAAAAGCTTGCGCCCGTCCATAGCCCTTCTTCAAGAAACCAAGTTACAAAAACCTGACACAATCAAACTTCGATCGATCTTGCCACGATTCCTTGACTCGAACAATCACCTGGACGCTTCTGGAACTGCGGGCGGCATTCTTTCGTCCACAAACTCCCGATGCTTCTCGCTCATCAACTGCCAACACAAACGCTTCACATCCACCTTAACTCTATCATGTCTTGCATCGCCACACAGCATCTTCGTTACAAATGTATACGCACCATCGCAACGTGATCTAAAGATGTCTTTCCTCGACGAACTAAAATTAATTGAACCACCAGCGCAATCACCTTGGCTCCTAATTGGAGACTTTAACATCACCAGATTCCCCTATGAATGCAACAACAGCAACTTTCGAAGATCAGAGGCTGACGCTTTCAACGATACAATCGACCAACTTGCCCTCTTAGAACTACCACACCTTGACAGAGAGTTCACCTGGTCAAATAAAAGACAGTCCCCTACTCTAATCCGACTAGATAGGGTACTGGTCAACTTAGCTTGGGATGCTATCTTCCCAAACTCTCACTTAACCTCTCTCACTAGGTTTATTTCTGATCACGTACCACTACTAGTCACAGTATCCACGTCCATCCCATCTTCCCGCATTTTTCGATTTGAAAGATTCCGGGCCTCATTCCCAAAATGTGTAGATGTCGTGCGTGAATGCTGGCAGCCCATCTCTGCTCATCAGGGGCCCCCCACAGACCATGCTGCCGCCCTAGCTGGGTGTATCAAATCTACACGATCGGCCCTAAAGTCTTGGGCCAAAACGCTGAAGCCCATTTACCAACGAGAAACTAACTGCAAACTGGCTATCCAGGCCCTTGATTTAAACGAAGAAATCGCCCCACTTCTCCCGCTCGAACAAAAACTTCGGCTTACGCTCTCCAATCTGCTTCAACTAACTATCAAACAAAAGATCTCCTTCTGGAAACAAAGGGGCAAGGTATGAATGGCCGTCGACGGTGACGAGAACACTAGATTCTTCCATGCTTCGGCAACCCAGCGATCGAGAACAAATAAAATCCCCATGCTTATTCACAACAACACTGAAGTTTTTCTCCACGAACAAAAATCTCACATTTCGAAAGATTTTTTCCACCAATTGATTGGCACCACTAAACATGCAACCTGGAACTTCAGTCTTCTACAGCTATACCCCTCACCCCTCCCTCAGCTTCGTGATCTAACACTGCCCTTCTCCCACGAAGAAATCCATCAAGCTTTTCTCTCCATGAACACCAATGCCAGCCCCAGACCAGATGGCTTCGGGCCCATCTTCTTCAGGAAATTTTGGCACATCATCAAACCATCCATCCTACCTTTTTTTGCTGCCTTCCAGGATCAAACCTGCTCTCTCGAACGCTTCAACCGAGCCTACATGGTACTACTACCAAAAACACAGGCGCGAACTGCTCCTGATGCATTCAGACCTATATCTCTCCAAAACTACACGCCAAAAGCAGTTGCCAAAATCCTCACATACAGAGTTAAACCTCTCATACCGCTTCTCATTCACTATGATCAGACAGGCTTCCTTCATGGCCGTAACATTGCCGAAAACTTCATTTATGCTGCAGATATTCTCAGTACGTGCCACACTCGCAAAACACAGACCATGGTTTTTAAGTTGGACTTCAGGAAAGCATTTGACTCCATATGTTGGACCTCCCTCATTCAAATTCTAACAGCCCGTGGCTTCCCCTCCATCTCTGCACTTGGGTCCAAAATATCCTCTCTACTGGCAAAACGGTTATTCTTTTGAATGGTGTTCCAGGGCCCTGGATTCAATGTCGATGTGGACTTAGACAAGGGGACCCATTCTCACCGTATCTGTTCATCATCGTCGCGGATGTTCTCCAAAGATTAATTGCCAAAGCCTTTCAACCTAACATACTCTGCCACCCTCTAAGACCAAATGAACCACCAGTGACACTGCAATACGCGGATGATACCCTCATAATCGCTGCTGCTAGTGATGCAGCAACCTTGATTCTCAAAAAAACCCTTCACGATTTCGCTCTGGCAACAGGGTTGGTAATCAACTACCACAAAGCTGCTCTTCTCACAATTGCTACGGACTCTGCTACTCAAAATAACATTGCTGCTACTATCGGATGCTCAACATCAGATTTTCCGCTGGTGTACCTAGGGCTACCACTTTCCCCTACAAAATTACCACTGACCGCCTTCGACCCCATCATAGATAACTTTCGGAAATTCCTCTTTGGCTGGGTGGCGCGCCTTCTCTCAAGGGGGGCTAGGCTCACCCTCCTGACTGCGGTCCTAGACTCCCTAACAGTCTATTTCATGTCAGTATTCAAGTTACCTAAATCCATCTTAGCAAAAATTGACGCTATTCGGAGAGCCTTCTTCTGGTCTAACGAGTCTACATGCACTGGGGCGAGCTGCCTTGTCGCGTGGAAAAATGTTTGCAAACCCAAAGATACTGGTGGTCTAGGCATTAAAAATCTTGAGATCCAAAACCGTTGCTTGCTTATGAAATTTTCTTCTAAAATTCTGCAACACCCAAATGTCCCCTGGACCCAGTGGTTGAACCAACAGCACCCTCTTGGCATAGCTGCAAAAACTACACGACCTTCCTTTCTATGGAAGGTTATCAACAACAACTTGCCACTGCTAATTGAGCACTCCTTTGTCATCACATACAATGGCGTCTCCACCTTCTTCTGGCTAGATAAATGGCTTCTGCAATCACCACTACAAAAAGTGTTCCCCAATCTCTACTCACACTCCATTGATGACAAGGTTTTAGTGGCTACTGTCTGGCAAACCAGCTTATTGGCGAACCTGCGGAACCGTCTATCTAATGCTACTGCTCGCGAGCTGGATAGCGTGCTGTTGTTGTTGCAGGACTTCCAACAGGTGGACCAACCGAACGAACGGTCTCTTACCCATGGCCTGCCGTTCTCAGCCAAGAATGCCTACTCCTCTATTGTTGCTGAAGACTACATCGACCCACACCACGATCTTGTTTGGGCCTCAAAAGTCCCGATCAAGGTCAAGATCTTTGCCTGGCTACTCCTTCGCGATCGGCTCAACACGAAGGCCAACTTGTTTCGCAAGCATATTGCTCAGTCAGCCGCATGCCCTCGCTGTCAAGACCCTCATGAGGACGCACTCCACCTCATCTCCAGTTGTTCTTATGCTACACAAGTCTGGTCCGCCCTGGGGCTGCACGCTCCAACCTTTCTTGACGACCTGCTACAACACCAATCGCTTCAAGGCCTCAACCCCAACATATGGCCATCAGTCGCTCTCACTATATCTTGGAAACTTTGTGACTCAAGAAACGCCCTAGTTTTCAGAAACGATGACCATTCCCACAGGACCACGCTACGCAACATTGTAACTGATTTCTCTCTTTGGGTTTTTCGGTTCAAAAAGAAGGAAGACAATTTATTCGCTAAGCAATGGCTTCACTTCTTATCCTCAGCCACATCCTAAAAGGCTAAAGTTGTATCTTTTCTCTATTGTAATTCTCGAACTTCCTTTGAGTGGTAATATATTCAGGTGGGGAAGCTCTCCCCCCGGTGACCGTTCAAAAAAAAATATTGTTCAAGTCTGCCTCCTTGAATGTCTGTTGGAATGTAATTTTAGCATAAACATATGGATAGCTTTAATGCTTCTTGCGCGGCAACATTTGATCTGGATGTGTACCTGATCCACAATCCGTTTAACAGCATCATCAGAAAGATGTAGGCCTGATTCATTCAAGATTGACATACCCGGACTATCGAACTATAAAGGTAGTGTGGGTGCTATACTTAGCGGATATAATGGGTTTTGTGTTATTGTTTTAGTAAACCAAAGAGTAGTACTGACAGAGCTGAAGGATAAGGATCTAAATCGACAAATTGCGGTGTATGGCGGCATGCTCAAAACATCGTGAAGTAGTTTATTAAGTTGTCAGGATTATGTGCAGAATAATTCAGTAAATAAAAGATACATACCTCTTCATATTCATCGATGCTACTTGTGCCTCGTAGAACCCATGGTCTGAATGCAACTGTGAGAAGGAATACTTGCAGTGTCACACTGAAAAAACAGAGGTAGAATTATGTGCAGAATAATTCAGTAAATAAAAGATACATACCTCTTCATATTCGAGGCTGCTACTTGCACCTCACAGAACCCATCTTCTGAACTCTGAATGCAACTGCGAGAAGTTACACATGCAGTCACACACTGAAAAAAACAAAGATATGAATCAAAGAAAGAAGGTGATGAAGAAATAGCCTCAACTGAAGTCATCCTTCTCTGCCGCTCTGCCACTGCACAGGGGGCTAGGGCTCAGGGCGGCGGCTCCTGGTGGTGCGGGCGGCGCTCCCCGACGGCGGGCGGCGTCCCTTGGCATGGTGGGCCGCCTCTGCCTGGCCGTGTGGGCGGCGGGCCGGCGGTGGATCTGAGCAGCTGGTGGTCGGGTCCTCGTGTCCGGCCTCTCCATATCTGAAGACGCCTCCTTTGGCTCCTGCTGCGGCCTCTCCTACGCCATGTCTTGCCGGATCCGGTGGACGACGTCGTGGTGGTGGGGTGGGAAGCCCTGGATCGGGGTAACCTCTTGGCCGGCGGCGGCGGCCACATCGTCGGCGGCGCTCCGGGCGCCGCTCCCCTTCCTGAAGGCGACGTTGAGGTCCATCTCCCTCCCCTCCTCCCTCCTCTCTCCCGGGTGAAAATCCACAACCTTGGTTGGGCGGCGACGGTGCTCCTGCACCTCCTTCTTGAAGGCGTCGTTTTGGGTTATGGGATGGAGGGTGGCCTGCGGCAAGCCTTTGGTGTCCTAGTTAGTGGCGGATCCTTTGTCCAGCGGTGACTCCCCGCCTTGGAGGATCGATGTCCTCCTCAAGCTGCTTCATTTCCTCCTCTGCATGGTCCGATTCTCCGGTGGATCGACGCCCTCGGCCTGGGCGAGAGGGGATAGTGGTCCCCTCTACGGTGATCTGGTCGCGTTTTGGAGAAGTGTTGCTGGTCTTGGTGTGGCTCGGCCCTCCTGGTGGCGTCGTTGCCCATTGCTTGCCGTGTCTTCTTGCAGTGCTCTGTTCCTATGGCTACTGTCTGCGGCCTGCTCCTCATGTGCGAGTTACAATTTGTGGCTTCGGGTGTGCTCGAGTGGTTGCCTTGTTTCCTTGCTGGCTCTGGCGAGAGCAGCTCCGCTTTGCCTTCTGCGTGTTGATGGCGAGCTCCTTCCTTGGCGCAATCCCGTCTAGCTCCTGTTAGGTCCAAGTTGTACTCTTTTTATCCTCTGGTCGTAGATTTTAGCCTCATCGGTGCCTTGTATCTGCTGCCTGGGGTTGCATACCCTTTTTCCTTTTTATCTTCGGTTGTAATGGTGTGCTCTTGTAATCCTAGCTGGTTGATGGCTTTGTTAATTCAAAGCCGGGTGAAGATCGAGCCCTACACGGGCTCGGTTCGATCCTTTCATCTAAAAAATAAAAATCCTTCCTGATCTCCAACAGTGCATCTCGGAGGTCATGGTCGGCGGTGGCAGACAACATTCTTCATCCACGGCTTTCCCAAGAGGCGGACGGCATCTAGTGTTGGCAAAGACCCCTTCCTCTCCTTCCTAGGGCTGCAGTTTGCCAACCGGCGTTGACGTCCTGCCTAGGACGCACACCGCGTTGAATAACAGAAGATCACAGCGGCAACAACATCAGTCCGTCTCCTCGTCTGCTTGTGCAGCCATGGTCTTTGACGGTCGGCAGCCTATTTGGCGTGGATTGGCGAGCACGGGAGATAGGCGAGCCAAGAAGATGGAGCAGCAGAAGCAGAATTTGTTCAGAAAGGGAGTGGAAGGGGAAGTGGAAGGGGTAACCCTAATGTCGTAGTTAATTAGAGGAAGGGCTTGCAAACGCCCCGGGGGGTGGGCTGGCCCGGCTCTGGGCTAGAGGTGGGCTCCGATCCCGCGTTTGAGGGTTGGACCTCTAAATTTTTTTACGAGTTTGAGGGTTTAGAGGTTCTAGTCAACAGCATTTTTCGGCGAAAACTGTAAAAAACGGTTATTTTTAGGGGTTTGAGGGTTTGAGGGGAAAATTTGTTTCTGATCATGAGCACAACTGAGCCCGTTATCTCATCCGCCAGCTGTTCTCGGGATCCTCGTGTATACCCGTATTCTGGTCGGTAGAATGTTGCGTATTGTAGATGTATTCCAAGATGGGCCGGCCTCATTTATTATGCGACCGAGCAACTGCGGCACCGGTACAGGAGGAGGTCGGATGGATCAACCATTTTTCTGGGCATACCTGAGCCGTCCTGGCTTGACATCCACCCTCCCTCGGCCTCACAGGCTTGCTTGCCAGCAGCTTACGAATTTGAATACATTTGGCGCACACGAGCAATCCAGTGGTCAATAAAACGCAGGCACGTGTCGTGGAGTAGCTGACTGTAGATGTACACTGCCAACAACAAACTAGCACCCACAAACGAGTTTTAGTCATGCTCAGGGGCAGCATCCAAGCCAATTTCAGTGATGCACAGGGACAGCATCCCGGCCAGTTTTTAGCCATGCATGCTCAGTGACAACTTGAAATATTATTTGTCATCCGGACATCAGCACATGCAAATTGAAAAAAAAATCACATTTGTCTCAGACGACTTAAAAGGTACATAAACCAAATATTATAAGTCCACACATTTCAGCATAGTTACAAATACAGCTAGTTTACACTCAAGCGTCGGGGTCCATGCAGAAATCACACACTAGAAAATCCTCGAAACTTAAAATTCAGAGTTGTCATACATGTTTCTCAAAGTTATTAAGAAGCAGCAACACCCAGCGGCCTGGTGCACGAAGTGCGACGGTGTGCGGCGATGCCACAATTCTTGCAGGTTGCAGGTTTGCAAGGCTGTTTTGGCACCCCAGACAGGGCAAGTAGTCTTCCCATGTCCTGGCAATTTGCAAATGCTTTAGAACTTTGTCCTTTTACTCAGTCCTTCATACGGCACCAGAGTAGACAATCCAGCAAGTGCATCCCAGTTACCAAAAAGGGTCAAACTGTTCTCATTGTCAGCCACCCCCCTCAACGTTGACAATTGCGCCCGCTGATGCCATGTTGTTGTGATTCGCTTATGCTGCTTGTTTATCCTCAAATCCTAGCCCATCTCCTGTTTCAGCTAGAGGTGATACCTCTGCAATCATATCCTTCAAGCGACCCAGCACAAGTTCATACATCGCGACGAATGCATCCCCAAGCCTAACTAGCTCCATGGCGTGTAGGTAGAGAGTCAAGTTGCGGTAGGTGAAAGATTTGTTCACGACTTGGTCTCTTTTGAAGTGAGCAAGATGTCGGGGCAGGATGTCCCTAGCATCCTTTGTCCATCCCTTGAGGATGTGCTGCTTCAACATCTACTTCACGCCGACATAGTCAATCACCTGAAACATTGGAATCAAGGTATGATTTTTCATGGATAGATGAGGAATGGGCATCCAAAAATACCTTCAAAGCATGGCAACAAAGCATCCACATGTGGATGAATTGCCCACATTCACACTTGAACCACTCGCCATCGTTCGACATGGTCACTTCGTAATCAACCACACTTCATTCTCATGTTTCTCGACATCGTTGTGTCTTGCAATTACTTCTCAATTTTCTCGAACTGGTAAGCCCGACCCTCGAAAAGGTTCTCACCAAATTGTTCAAACATTTTCCTGGTGTAAACCTTATTAGTATGTTGTTCAATGGCAATATGTGTTCTCATGACAACTCGACTCTGTATTTCTCACAGAAAGATCATCATTAGAATTTTTCGACGACATACACTGGCGCAACTATTAGGAAGAGGGCACACAAAATCTAAAAGAAATTCCTTATAATCCGTATCCTCTTCTCCTGGTAGCTCACATCCGACCGGCGGTCGAATTGTAGCCTCATGTACTATCGCACAAACACATGCATCGGGAGGGACGTCCAAGGCACATTCTGAGAGGGAACCGAAGAAGCTGTTGGGAACGTAGTAATTTCAAAAAAAAATCCTACGCACACGCAAGATCATGGTGATGCATAGCAACGAGAGAAGAGAGTATTGTCCACGTACCCTCGTAGACCGAAAGCGGAAGCGTTAGAACAACGCGGTTGATGTAGTCGTACGTCTTCATGGCCCGACCGATCAAGCACCGAAACTACGACACCTCCGAGTTCTAGCACACGTTCAGCTCGATGACGTCCCTCGAACTCCGATCCAGCCGAGTGTCTAGGGAGAGTTCCGTCACCACGACGGCGTGGTGACGATCTTGATGTTCTATCGTCGCAGGGCTTCGCCTATGCACGCTACAATATTATCGAGGAGGACTATGGTGGAGGGGGCACCACACACGGCTAAGAGATCAAGAGATCAATTGTTGTTGTGTCTAGAGGTGCCCCCATGCCCCTGTATATAAAGGAGCAAGGGGGGAGGGGGCGGCCGGTCAGGAGGGGCGCGTCAGGAGGAGTCCTACTGCCCCGGGAGTAGGACTCCCTCCTTTCCTTGTCCAACTAGGAGAGGGGAAGGAAGGGAAGGAGAAGGAGAAGGAAGGAGAGGGAGGAAAAGGAGGAAAGGGGGGCCGGCCCCCTAGTCCAATTCGGTTTGGGCTAGGGGGGCCATGCGCCCTGCCTCCTCTCTTCCACCACTTGGCCCATGAGGCCCATTGCTTCTTCCGCGTATTCCCGTAACTCCCCGATACCCCCGAAAATACCCGAATCACTCGGAACCCTTCCGATGTCCGAATATAGTCGTCCAATATATCGATCTTTACGTCTTGACCATTTCGAGACTCCTAGTCATGTCCCCGATCTCATCCGGGACTCCGAACTCCTTCGGTACATAAAAACTCATAAACTCATAATAAAACTATCATCAAAACCTTAAGCGTGCGGACCCTACGGGTTCGAGAACTATGTAGACATGACCGAGAACCGTTTCCAGTCAATAACCAATAGTGGAACCTAGATGCTCATATTGGCTCCTACATATTCTGCGAAGATCTTTTTCAGTCAAACCGCATAACAACATACGTTGTTCCTTTTGTCATCGGTATGTTACTTGCCCGAGATTCGATCGTCGGTATCTTAATACCTAGTTCAATCTCGTTACCGGCAAGTCTCTTTACTCATTACGTAATGTATCATCCCGTAACCAACTCATTGGCCATATTGCTTGCAAGGCTTATAGTGATGTGCATTACCGAGAGGGCCCAGAGATACCTCTCCGACAATCGGAGTGACAAATCCTAATCTCGAAATACGCCAACTCAACATGTACCTTTGGAGACACCTGTAGAGCTCCTTTATAATCACCCAGTTACATTGTGACATTTGGTAGCACACAAAGTGTTTCTCCGGTAAACGGTAGTTGCATAATCTCATAGTCATAGGAACATGTATAAGTCATGAAGAAGCAATAGCAACATACTAAACGATCAAGTGCTAAGCTAACGGAATGGGTCAAGTCAATCACATCATTCTCCTAATGATGTGATCTCATTAATCAAATGACAACTCATGTCTATGGCTAGGAAACATAACCATCTTTGATTAATGAGCTAGTCAAGTAGAGGCATACTAGTGACACTATGTTTGTCTATGTATTCACACATGTATTATGTTTCCGGTTAATACAATCTAGCATGAATAATAAACATTTATCATGAAATAAGGAAATAAATAATAACTTTATTATTGCCTCTGGGGCATATTTCCTTCAGTCTCCCACTTGCACTAGAGTCAATAATCTAGTTCACATCATCATGTGATTTAACACCAATATTCACATCTGTATATGATTAACATCCATAGTTCACATCGTCATGTGACCAACACCCAAAAGGTTTACTAGAGTCAATAATGTAGTTCACATCGCTATGTGATTAACACCCAAAGAGTACTAAGGTATGATCATGTTTTGCTCATGAGAGAAGCTTAGTCAATGGGTCTATCACATTCAGAGCCGTATCTATTTTGCAAATATTCTATGTTACAATGCTCTGTACGGAGCTACTCTAGCTAATTGCTCCCACTTTCAATATGTATCCAGATTGAGACTTAGAGTGATCTGGATCGGTGTAAAAAGCTTGCATCGATGTAACTTTTACGACGAGCTCTTTTATCACCTCCATAATCGAGAAATATTTCCTTAGTCCTCACTAAGGATATTCTTGACCGTTGTCCAGTGATCTACTCCTAGATCAAAATTGTACTCCCTTCCCAAACTCAGAGAAAGGTATACAGTAGGTCTGGTACAAAGCATAGCATACTTTATAGAGCCTATGACTAAGGCATAGGAAATGACTTTTCATTCTCTTTCTATTTTCTGCCGTGGTCGGTCTTTGGGTCTTACTCAACTTCACACCTTGCAACACAGGCAAGAACTCCTTCTTTGACTGTTCTATTTTTGAACTACTTCAAAATCTTGTCAAGGTATGTACTCATTGAAAAATGTTATCAAGCGTCTTGATCTATCTCTATAGATCTTGATGCTTAATGTGTAAGCAGCTTCACCGAGGTCTTTCTTTGAAAAACTCTTTCAAATACTCCTTTATGTTTCCAGAAAAATTCTACATCATTTTTGATCAACAATATGTTACTCACATATATTTATCAGAAAGGGGGTAGTGCTCCCACTCACTTTATTGTAAATACAGGCTTCACCGTAAGTCTGTATAAAACTATATGCTTTGATCAACTTTATCAAAGCGTATATTCCAACTCTGAGATGCTTGCACCAGTCCATAGATGGATCGTTGGAGCTTGCACATTTTGTTAGCACTTTTAGGATTGACAAAACCTTCTGGTTGCATCATATACAACTCTTCTTTAAGAAAACCATTAAGGAATGCAGTTTTGACATCCATTTGCCAGATTTCATAAAATGTGGCAATTGCTAACATGATTCGGACACACTTAAGCATCGCTACGGTTGAGAAAATCTTATTGTAGTCAACACCTTGAACTTGTCGAAAACCTTTTTGCGACAAGTCAAGCTTTGTAGATAGTAACACTACTATCAGCATCTGTCTTCCTCTTGAAGATCCATTTATACAATATGGCTTGCCGATCATCGGGCAACTCCACACTTTGTTCTCATACATGGATCCCATCTCAGATTTCATGGCCTCAAGCCATTTCGCGGAATCTGGGCTCATCATCGCTTCCTCATAGTTCTTAGGTTCATCATGGTCTAGTAACATGACTTCCAGAACAGGATTACCGTACCACTCTGGTGTGGACTATACTTTGGAAGACCTACGAGGTTTTGTAGTAACTTGATCTGAAGTTTCATGATCATCATCATTAGCTTCCTCACTAATTGGTATAGGAATCACTGGAACTGATTTCTGTGATGAACTGCTTTCCAATTCGGGAGAAGGTACAAATTTCCTTATCAAGCTCTACTTTCCTCCCACTCACTTCTTTCGAGAGAAACTCCTCTAGAAAGGATCCATTCTTAGCAACGAATGTTTTGCCTTCAGATCTGTGATAGAAGGTGTACCCAACAGTTTCCTTTGGGTATTCTATGAAGACGCACTTCTCCGATTTGGGTTCGAGCTTATCAGGTTGAAAACCTTTTTCATATAAGCATCGCAACTCCAAACTTTAAGAAACGACAGCTTAGGTTTACTGCTAAACCATAGTTCATACGGTGTCGTCTCAACGGATTTAGATGGTGCCCTATTAAACGTGAATGCAGTTGTCTCTAATGCATAACCCCAAAACGATAGTGGTAAACCGATAAGATACATCATAGATCGCACCATATCTAGTAAAGTACGATTACGACGTTCGGACACACCATTACATTGTGGTGTTCCAGGTGGCGTGAGTTGCGAAACTATTTCACATTGTTTCAAATGAAGACCAAACTCGTAACTCAAATATTCGTCTCCACGATCAGATCGTAGAAACTTTATTTTTCTTGTTACGATGATTTTCCACTTCACTCTGAAATTCTTTGAACTTTTCAAATGTTTCAGACTTATGTTTCATCAAGTAGATATATCCATATCTGCTCAAATCATCTGTGAAGGTCAGAAAATAACGATACACGCCGCGAGCCTTAACACTCATCAGATCGCATACATCGGTATGTATTATTTCCAATAAGTCAGTAGCTCGTTCCATTGTTCCGGGGAACGGAGTTTTAGTCATCTTGCCCAAAAGGCACGGTTCTCAAGCATCAAATGATTCATAACCAAGTGATTTCGAAGATCCATCTTTATGGAGTTTCTTCATGCGCTTTACACCGATATGACCCAAACAGCAGTGCCACAAATAAGTTGCACTATCATTATTAACTTTGCATCTTTTGGCATCAATATTATGAATATGTGCATCACTACGGTCGAGATCCAACAAACTATTTTCATTGGGTGTATGACCATTTGAAGGTATTATTCATGTAAACAGAACAACAATTATTCTCTGACTTTAAATGAATAACCGTATTGCAATAAACATGATCAAATCATATTCATGCTCAACGCAAACGCCAAATAACATTTATTTAGGTTTAACACTAATCCCGAAAGTATAGGGAGTGTGCGATGATGATCATATCAATCTTGGAACTACTTCCAACACTCATCGTCACTTCCCCTTCAACTAGTCTTTGTTTATTCTGTAACTCCTTTTTCGAGTTACTAATCTTAGCAACCGAACAAGTATCAAATACTCAGGGGCTACTATAAACACTAGTAAGGCACACATCAATAACCTGTATATCAAATATACCCTTGTTCACTTTGCCATCCTTTTTATCCACCAAATATTCAATGCATTTCTGCTTCCAGTGACCATTTCCTTTGCAGTGTAAGCACTCAGTTTCAGGCTTTGGTCCAGCTTTGGTCTTCTTCACGGGAGTGACAACTTGTTTGCCATTCTACTTGAAGTTTCCCTTTCTTTCCCTTTGCCCTTTTCTTGAAACTAGTGGTCTTGTCAATCATCAACACTTGATGCTCTTTCTTGATTTCTACCTTCGTCGATTTCAACATCACAAAGAGCTCGGGAATCGTTTTCGTCATCCCTTGCATACTATAATTCATCACGAAGTTCTAGTAACTTAGTGATGGTGACTAGAGAATTCTGTCAATCACTATCTTATCTGGAAGATTAACTCCCACTTGATTCAAGCGATTGAAGTACCCAGACAATCTGAGCACATGCTCACTAATTGAGCGATTCTCCTCCATCTTTTAGCTATAGAACTTGTTGGAGACTTCATATCTCTCAACTCGGGTATTTGCTTGAAATATTAACTTCAATTCCTGGAACATCTCATATGGTCCATGACGTTCAAAAACGTCTTTGAAGTCCCGATTCTAAGCCGTTAAGCATGGTGCACTAAACTATCAAGTAGTCATCATATTGAGCTAGCCAAACGTTCATAACGTCTGCATCTGCTCCTGCAATAGGTCTGTCACCTAGCGGTGGATTAAGGACATAATTCTTCTGTGCAGCAATGAGGATAAACCTCAGATCAGGGATCCAATCCGCATCATTGCTACTAACATCTTTCAACACAATTTTCTCTAGGAACATATCAAAATAAACATATGAAAGCAACAACGCGAGCTATTGATCTATAACATAATTTGCAAAATACTACCAGGACTAAGTTCATGTAAATTTAAGTTCAATTAATCATATTACTTAAGAACTCCCACTTAGACAGACATCTCTCTACTCATCTAAGTGATCACGTGATCCAAATCAACTAAACCATGTCCGGTCATCACGTGAGATGGAGTAGTTTTCAATGGTGAACATCACTATGTTGATCATATCTACTATATGATTCACGCTCGACCTTTCGGTCTCTGTGTTCCGAGGCCATATCTGTATATGCTAGGCTCGTCAAGTTTAACCTGAGTATTCCGCGTGTGCAACTGTTTTGCACCCGTTGTATTTGAACGTAGAGCCTATCACCCCCGATCATCACGTGGTGTCTCAGCACGAAGAAATTTCGCAATGGTGCATACTCAGGGAGAACACTTCTTGATAATTAGTGAGAGATCATCTTAAAATGCTACCGACAATCAAAGCAAGATAAGATGCATAAAGGATAAACATCACATGCAATCAATATAAGTGATATGATATGGCCATCATCATCTTGTGCTTATGATCTACATCTCCGAAGCACCGTCGTGATCACCATCGTCACCGGCGCGACACCTTGATGTCTATTGTAGCATCGTTGTCGTTTACGCCATCTATTGCTTCTACGACTATTGCTACCGCTTAGTGATAAAGTAAAGCAATTACATGGCGTTTGCATTTCATACAATAAAGCGACAACTATATGGCTCCTGCCAGTTGCCGATAACTTCAGTTACAAAACATGATCGTCTCATACAATAAAATATAGCATCACGTCTTGACCATATCACATCACAACATACCCTGCAAAAACAACTTAGACGTCCTCTACTTTGTTGTTGCAAATTTTACGTGGCTGCTACGGGCTGAGCAAGAACCGTTCTTACCTACGCATCAAAACCACAACGATAGTTCGTCAAGTTAGTGCTGATTTAACCTTCGCAAAGACCGGGCGTAGCCACACTCGGTTCAACTAAAGTGAGAGAGACAGACACCCGCCAGTCACCTTTAAGCAACGAGTGCTCGTAACGGTGAAACCTGTCTCGTGTAAGCGTACGCTTAATGTCGGTCCGGGTCGCTTCATCTCACAATACAGCTGAAACAAAGTATGACATGTTGGTAAGCAGTATGACTTGTATCGCCCATAACTCACTTGTGTTCTACTCGTGCATATGACATCTACGCATAAAACCAGGCTCTGATACCACTGTTGGGGAACGTAGTAATTTCAAAAAAAAAAATCCTACGCACACGCAAGATCATGGTGATGCATAGCAACGAGAAGTGAGACTGTTGTCCACGTACCCTCGTAGACCGAAAGCGGAAGCGTTAGAACAACGCGGTTGATGTAGTCGTACGTCTTCATGGCCCGACCGATCAAGCACCGAAACTACGGCACCTCTCAGTTCTAGCACACGTTCAGCTCGATGACGTCCCTCGAACTCCGATCTAGCCAAGTGTCGAGGGAGAGTTCCATCAGCATGACGGCGTGGTGACGATCTTGATGTTCTATCGTCGCAGGGCTTCGCCTAAGCACCGCTACAATATCATCGAGGAGGAGTATGGTGGAGGGGGGCACCGCACACGCCTAAGAGATCAAGAGATCAATTGTTGTTGTGTCTAGAGGTGCCCCCTGCCCCTGTATATAAAGGAGCAAGGGGAAGGGGGCGGCCGGCCAGGAGGGGCGAGCCAGGAGGAGTCCTACTCCCACCGGGAGTAGGACTCCCTCCTTTCCTTGTCCAACTAGGAGAGAGGAAGGAAGGGAAGGAGAAGGAGAACAAAGGAGAGGGAGGAAAAGGAGGAAAGGGGGGCCGGCCCCCTAGTCCAATTTAGTTTGGGCTAGGGGGACACGCGCCCTGCCTCCTCTCTTCCACCACTTGGCCCATGAGGCCCATTGCTTCTTCCTCGTATTGCCGTAACTCCCCGGTACCCCCGAAAATACCCGAATCACTCAGAACCCTTCCGATGTCCTAATATAGTCGTCCAATATATCGATCTTTACGTATCGACCATTTCGAGACTCCTCGTCATGTCCCCGATCTCATCCGGGACTCTGAACTCCTTCGGTACATCAAAACTCATAAACTCATAATAAAACTGTCATCGAAACCTTAAGCGTGCGGACCCTACGGGTTCGAGAACTATGTAGACATGACCAAGAACCATTTCCGGTCAATAACCAATTGCGGAACATGGATGCTCATATTGGCTCCTACATATTCTACGAAGATCTTTATCGGTCAAACCGCATAACAACATACGTTGTTCCTTTTGTCATCGTTATGTTACTTACCCGAGATTCGATCGTCGGTATCTCAATACCTAGTTCAATCTCGTTACCGGCAAGTCTCTTTACTCGTTACGTAATGTATCATCCCGTAACCAACTCATTGGCCACATTGCTTGCAAGGCTTATAGTGATGTGCATTACCGAGAGGGCCTAGAGATACCTCTCTGACAATCGGAGTGACAAATCCTAATCTCGAAATATGCCAACTCAACATGTACCTTTGGAGACACCTGTAGAGCTCCTTTATAATCACACAGTTACGTTGTGACGTTTGGTAGCACACAAAGTGTTCCTCCGATAAACGGGAGTTGCATAATCTCATAGTCATAGGAACATGTATAAGTCATGAAGAAAGCAATAGCAACATACTAAATGATCAAGTGCTAAGCTAACGGAATGGGTCATGTCAATCACATCATTCTCCTAATGATGTGATCTCGTTAATCAAATGAAACTCATGTCTATGGCTAGGAAACATAACCATCTTTGATTAATGAGCTAGTCAAGTAGAGGCATACTAGTGACACTATGTTTGTCTATGTATTCACACATGTATTATGTTTCCGGTTAATACAATCTAGCATGAATAATAAACATTTATCATGAAATAAGGAAATAAATAATAACTTTATTATTGCCTCTAGGGCATATTTCCTTCAGAAGCTTCCTACTATGTAGTGCAGAAAGGATCCGGAGTGGCCTCTTCGTGAAAGGCACATACTGAGATGAACTGAAGAAGCTTCCTACTATGTTGTACACCTTGTTGAGATTCACGTTATTTCCTCTAAGTTGCTTCACTGGATCTTTTGTGTAGACATCTATGTGCTTGTGCGATGGACAGTGAACCTTTTCATCACAAGTCAGTGACAATGAGTGGTTATGGCTGGCCCAGTGGTTAGCAATGAACCATCCATTGTCAGACCCTCTCATAAGCCTAATCATAGCAGGGCATTCGCACCGACAGGACCGGCTGTTTTGCTTCTCAGGCTTCCCCTGTAAAAAAGTAATTTACAAGCTGCAGTTAAGACAGTTGCATAGCCAATGATCAAGCGGATTAAAATAAAATGTAAGTGCTTGTGATTGTTGTGTCATATGTACTGACCAAGCATCCACATACAATTTCCTACATACACTTTGTCCGCTCGACATTCAGATGGCTCTTGTCATATCTTATCCGAAATTTGAGCTCCCACAAATAATTAAAGGTTGCAGAAATCGTACACTTTCTTGAGAGAGTCAAAACTCATTCCAATTTCTGGCGTGACCACACTGTCTGATGATTTATCAGCGTACCTCCTGATTGTTTCTTCCAATGGAGTAACTCCCCCAGGGCATGGTTTTCTGTCAGCAGGTGCACGGCCAACTCTCAACCTACAAGAGAAAAGTATCCCAAGTTTTGCACATGATATCTCAATTTATAGAAACACCTTTTGTCTATCATGGTAAAACCACATTTTACTGATCAGTGACACAACCCACCACCATGCTTTGTGAGACAAACAGATCAGTTGTGAGATAAATGGATCAGCATTGCATTTGGTACGGAGGGATTACATGGCGGGGCATCCAAGGCACCCAATTTGGTATCATAATTTTCATATCACAGTCCTAGCGGGGCACCCAATTCCTTGATTTTGTCTAATGATTTCTTACCAACAAAATAGACCAAGATACCTATGTCACACGGTTTTAGCATTTAAAACCTCACCAGGAATTAGCTATAAGTAACATAATTAATTTTTTGCCGAGACATGGGGTTCTAAGGGGCTACCAATTGACCCTAGTGAGCACAAATTCAGACATTCATAAAATGACATAGGCAAGTAAGTTGCAGAGTCGATCTCACCTCCTAGTCCAGCTAGGAGCCTCTGGGTTCATTTCCCGTGGATTCCACGGACTGTGTCGGAGACTCCTTCCTCTTGTCGCTTGTGCCACCTTGTTTAGGTTCACATTGTTCACCCTTAGCTGCTTCACCAAATCCTTCGTGTACACATCTAGGTGCTTGTGCGATGGCAAATGAACTTTTTCACCACAGGTTAGAGACATGAATGGTTGTGGCTGGAGCGGTGCTCAGCAATGTACCATTCATTGTCCGCAAATATAAGCAATTTGATCATTGCAGGACACTCACACCGACAAGACCGGCTATTTTGCTGTTCAGGTTTCCCCTGCAAAATGATTTTTTTCATCTGTGTCAGCTATATGAAATGAAAGACTCCTTCCTCTTGCCAGCAGAATTGCTCTGTTCACCAGTGCCGCCGAGTTGTCCAAGCACAACCATGCACGATGACTCGGCGAATGTCAATGCCGATGGCCCAACAACCATCGAAACGAATGGATCTGGCTGCTCAACATCTGCACTGACCTCTCTGTACTGGAATCTGTGGTAAATTCAACAAATCAAGGAGCAGTCACTGACCTTTTTTTAATTCAAAATAACAGTTTCTGAGATGATGCAATCATTTTTCATACGACACTGATGCTGTGTTTTTTTGTTTTGATTTACATATGGATGACATGCTATGCCCATAGAAGACTAAGTATTCTAATTTCGCGCATGGTTGGCATGGTTTGACTGCAAAGCATTATAGAATATTCTAATTGCATGTCTGGTTTATTGCCAGAATCATAGGATCAGCTTGTTGACAGTAGTACTCACGCCCACTGGACAAAGACTTAGGCAATAATAAAATAAGGAAAAAACACTCATTGTTATGTATACCTTCCAGTCCAGTCTGGTGCATCTAGGTTCACCATCCCGGTGGACTCAACGGACTGAGTTGGAGACTGCTTCCTTTTCTGGGCGGAATTGCTCTGCTCAGTAGTGCCGCTGAGTTCTCCCACCATAACCACGCACGACGAGTCGGCTCTTGCCGGTGTCGTCGGCCCAACAACCATGAAAACTAATGGAGTTGGGTGCCCATCGCCGGCAGTGACCTCTCTCAGCGGGAATCTAAGAAATCAAATACTAGGCAAACATATATTTGTGTTTGGGCGTGTCTGGATTGAATCAAACAGATTTATACAGTTCAGACATTACCTGTCTACCAAATCTAGCTGAAATTTCAACTCGTTGTGGCGTAGGCCTGAAAATTCCGCCGTACCATTCACCGCCGCCATGGTTTCACCTTCCGCCATCGAGGTAGGGAGGTTGGGGGAGGGATAGAAAGGCTTAACTTACTAGTGCGGGCCAAGATAGTTTGGGTGCCCCACGCTTCATCCACCGGTCGGTCAACATTCATCGATCCTTGACGGCGACGTGTTTGCACGTGACGGTGAACATACGATTCTGATCCCACGCCCGGCTTTTGGTGACGGAGGCGAGCTACGGCTCGGCTCGTCACCGTAGCCCGCTGGCTGCCGTACATCACTGTTCACCTGTGTATAGCGTTAGACGAATTGATTTTCTTACTCCCGTATTATGTCGAACGGTCCCACTGGACCAGATCCCTATATATGTACCTACGACCAGGATAATATGTTCAGATGCCACCGCTTTCAGTAACGCCGCTCTCAGTTTGAGGGCTCTACTAGACTTGCTCTAAGGATGGCAATGAGTCAGGTTTGGATCGGGTTGAACAATATCATATCCATATCCATATCCATGAAGACAGTCTTTGCCCACCCATGAAAAAAATCTACGGGTGAAAAATTGTGTCCATGTCCAAACCCGATGGATATCCATACCCACTTGATATCCATTGGGTCCTCTCTAGACATATAAATAAGACACAACATAATGTTAACATAAGCTCTTCCATTCTTCACTTAAGGGCATGCTAGGCTTCACTTATGGTAAATCAACCTCCACTAACAACATAAGATCATTTAGTATTTTTCTAACAGATTAGAATGATGAGTCAGTTAACAACGAGATAAAAATAAGGGAAGGGGTGTTGTGGTATGTTACAGAGGGTATTGAATGTCAACTAATAAAAGTTATGACGGGGATTGTGTAATTTCTTTTGCATGTTTTGGATAACAAAGTGTAAAATTGCACTGGGACATGTAACTGTGGGGTAGGGATAGTCGTTTTTTGCCCATTAAGTCATACTATCGGGTCGGGTTTGGACATACCCACGGGTACAAGATTATATCTATGCCCTACCCACGAGCAATTGGGTCGGGTTTGGGCGCTGCCCATGGACAGAAAAGCATATCCAAACCCTATCCATTCGGGTCGGATATCCATGGATATCCATGTCCATGGATAAAATTGCCATCCTTAATCATGCGGGAGGGCGTGCGGGACGCGGGATGAGCGGCTGCGGGCGAGGGAAAAAGCAGGTTTTTTTAAATGATTGGGTGCTTTTGGAAACTGAACAATGAGGTGGCACATTGCTGACGTGGATTTGTGTGCATGTTGCGAGAATAGGGAGTAGTGAGGAGCAATTTCTTAAGAATGGTAGAATTTTCGCACTGAAATGCGCCAGCCCACTAGGGTGTTACAGTGAGTGCGAGTCCAATGCATCCTATTTGACGCGTACATGGCGCTTCACCAACAGATACCTGGGAGACTTGGAGATCGCCAATACATGCAAACCCAGCTCCCTAGCATTCAAACATTGTAATAGAGAGGCAAATAAAGTAGCTCATGAACTTGCTAGATTAACTAGATTTTCTTCGACTTCGGATTGATTTGAGGAGCCTCTAAATAAAATTGTAATGATTCTCACAAACGATGTACTGGTTATTTCTAATGAATAAAGGTTTGATTTATTTCAAAAAAAACCCCAGCTCCCTAGCATGTCCAAATGTCCAACGTACGGCTCGTAAATGGATTCCTCCGGAAGCGATGGTGCAAAGTTTAGTTGATGCTGGCTTAGAGCATCTCCACTCGTGTCCCCAATAGGCCCCCAGGGTGACTTTTTTTGCGTCGGCGCTGAAAAAACCCCAGTCTCGTCCCCAGGACGCCGAAATCCGCCGGCTCGTCCCATATTTTGGCCCGGCCATCCCAGGCTGGACCCAGCACGCTGGGGGCGCTTGGGGGCTCCAGTGAAAGGGAAAACGCGCCTAGGCCACCACTGTCAGGCGGAAAAGAGAGGGTTCGCCACGGCAGCCTCCACTCCGTTCCTAGGCGATCTTTCCGGTGCTCCGGCCACGCAGGGCAAGGTTTCCAGCGACTGCGCGCCTACCACGCCCGCCAGGTGTTCGGAGATTTGTCTGCTCAGCGATGGACTCGGACTACGAGGAGGCACTCGTGACACTGCTGGAGGAGGAAGCCGATGCCGACGCCCAGGACGAAGAGCATATCATGGTCCTCGCGGCTCTGGGCGGCCTGTTGGCGAGCAATGCAAAGCCGCGGCGAGGTGGCTCAGCGGCGGGCTGGCTGAAGGCGAAGTAGAGGCATCGACTGGAAGGCTATTGCTTGCTCTACGTCGGCTACTTCGCCGATGCTCCATTGCACGACGAGAAAGTATTTCGGCGCCGTTATCGGATGAGCCGAAAGCTCTTCCTTAGGAGGCTCGCAGGAAGGATGTCGAGCGGGCATTTGGCCTGCTCCAATCTCGATTTGCTCTTGTCTGGTACCCCGCCCAGACCTGGTCGAAAGATCAAATGTGGGAGGCATGACTTGTTGTGTTATATTGCACAACATGATCATTGAGAGCAAGCAGAAAGAGCCAGTGTTTGACACTGAACCATATTACAGGCAGGGTCCTCTTGCACAAGTTGATCACTAGCTACTGGCAATCTGGACTGCCTTTCTCAATAAGCTTCAGGAGATCCGAGACCCACAGGTGCATCAACAACTATAGCGCGATCTGGTGGAGTACCTATGCAGGCTCAAGGGCAACGCCTAGTTCGACGTGTGATGAAATATGAGTTTTTATTTATTGAACTATTTGATTTGTATTAATTTTCTGTGATAAAAATTGCTTCTATTGAATTTGAGCCGAAGCACGCCAAATATGGACCGAAATTGGTCCAATTTGCGCTGAAAGTGGGCCAATTTACGTCGAAAATGGGCCGAAAGTGGATCAATTTCCGTCGAAAGTGGGTCAAAATCGACGCCTGGGGCCGACCTGGGGGGGGGGAGAGGGCTGGGAACCTGAGGCCCCCCACGCCGTTTTTTCCGCCATCGCGTCTCCAGGCGGTGCTATTTCAAGCCCCTAGGGGGCCGAACTAGTGGAGATGCTCTTATGTCGTCAAGAAAACCGAGGTGCAGCAACAGTTGTTTACAGAAACAAAAATGGTATATTTCTCGGTGCTTCTGCAGTAGTTTTTGAAGGCCTTGTAGATCCGGCATCCCTAGAGGCCCATGAACCTTTAGCTTTAGCATCAGATCTTATCATCTTAATGTCCACCGGGTGCATGTTGCATCAGACTGCTTGGAGGTGGTGACAAATATGAAGAATGGGGCGGCTTCTGTTTATGCCTCGGTGTTGGGTGAGATAGACCACGGGCGTAGAGATTTCCTTGATGTAATATTTTGTTATGAACCTCATTTTTTAGTTAAGTCTGGCGTTTCTCTACCATGGGCTGCCATTTGTGGCTAGGATCACATCATTTGTATCCCAAACATTGAGTTTTAATAAGGGAAACCCTTTGTATTAGTAGTCTGATAACAAACATCCGTCAGACTGACCGTGGTCCGTCGATTTTATTTGCTCACACGTCCTATATTTGTATGGTTCCCATCAATAACGCTGGAATTTAACCTCAAATTAATGCTAGAATTTAGCCTTTCCGAGTAAATCTAGACTGCCAGGCCCACCCACCCCACCCAGTCTCGCATCTCCCGGGCGAGTCGATCCAGCCCCGAGCTTGCTGCGGT
Organism: Triticum dicoccoides; assembly: GCF_002162155.2. Taxonomy (NCBI): domain Eukaryota; kingdom Viridiplantae; phylum Streptophyta; class Magnoliopsida; order Poales; family Poaceae; genus Triticum; species Triticum dicoccoides. The sequence continues at coordinate 214,272,944 of NC_041389.1, read as the reverse complement.
CGCTGCTCACGACGACGGCTACCTCCGCCACGACCTGCTCCGCACCACAGCTCCGTGACGGCTACCTCTTCCACGACCAGCTCCGCACCAAGGCTACAGCTGCTCCACATCACCGGTGCTGCGTCCTGCTCCCGTCTACTTCGCCGGAACACTGCTCTCACCAACCCCCATCGTCGGCCCGCAACAGCGCCGTTTCAGAACCACAAAGAAGTTGCACGCGCATCCTAGCCATCACCTCTGATAAGTACTCAGCCGAACTATGTTTGATTCATATCATGTTTGATTCCTTTTTAATCAGTTGATTTGATTTGTTACTGTGGATGCAATGCTGGCTATGATAAATTTTGTTGAGTGAATCTATTATATCCAATTTATAGTGGACCACTATTTAATCTAGCAATTTTGGTAAATTTCTTATGAAGAATTACAGATCAGAGTAATACTATGATTCACAATCTGGATGATAATATTAGTTTTTGACAAGATTTCAATTTTTCATGTTTCCATCCAAGTTTAGATATGTTCCCAACTTGTACGTTCATGCTTCTCAGTTCAGTTGCATCTAATTTCTATACAGGTGCTTCTGGAGTCCTTATATTTTGCTTCCAAATGCCAAAAAACCAAATCAATCTATATGTTGGTGAGTCAAAACTCAAAACAGACATCCCCTTGGTGGCCAAATATTTTTAGTTTTGCTTTAATTCTATGCTTCAATTTGATGTTTTGAACCCATGTGTATAGTATATCTTCTATATATCTTGTATATAGCATATTTTCATCTAACCAGCACCTCGAACTTCAAGTATGACACTCATTTGCTGCTACTAAATTCTTCATTCAAATATGACTGTCGGAGTAATGGGCCACGGGTAGGCTAACCCAAGTCCCAGAACCTTTCAAGACATCGGGGCAGACTGCGCCCCTCAAGTACCTACAGTGACTCCAGGATGAGCCGAGTCCTAGAAGGCGACTCCGAGACGAGCCGAGTCCCTGAGGCGACTCTCGTCTCGGCCAAGTCCCGGGGCCGACTCCGAAGAAGCCGACTATGAGGAGTCGGCCCGCGACTCCCAACCACCCGGTAATTAAAGATGAGCATGGCCACAGTGCGCCGTACCCACGGAGATCTCCGCCCGGCGCGGCACTGTTGCCATGCCAGCCCTGACATCAGCCCCTGGGGCGGGGCCCTGTACCCACGACGCCTTGTCTGTATGGCCCAGAGACGGCGGGGCCTACCAGTCAGCGAGAGTGATGAAGACGGCGGGCGCGTCGAGAGTCGGACCCGTTGGGAGTCGGCCCCCCGAAGCCGGCCGGCCCCTCCCACGGGCCCCACGTGCCATTAACCAGATGCGACCGGGGAATGGCCACAGTGATCGCCCGCAGGTGGCGGCACTGTTGCCATAACCCTATGACCAAGCCCACGTCATTAGAAGCACGGCTACAGTAATCCGCAGCCGGCAAGACCCGCTCGCGGCGGGCACGGGCTGACGCCCTCGTACCAGACCAGTCGGCGGGACCCACAAGCCGACGGGCCCCAGGAGTCGGCGGAGAAGACGGCACCTGAGAGACAGACGGCTGGGACCCGCGCCCAGCCGGATTTACCATTGTAACCCTGAGGGGTAGGCCTATATAAACCCCCCAGGGCACCCATGCAAAGGGTTCGCATCCAGTAGCATTAGACAGAACACGAAGGAGGGAGAGAGCTAGCCTTGCCTTCTCCTTATTCCAGAAACAGCTCTAGGAGCACCTTTGTATTCACTTTGCCTTAGTGATCATGCGGAGACCCCGCAGAGCAGCAGTAGGGGTGTTATCTCCTCGGATAGCCCTGAAGCTGGGTAAGATCCGCCAGCGTGCATGTCTTCGCCTCATCCCGTTTCCAGGCACCGGCGATGTTCTACTCGCCCCCACCATGATAAGCCATCCCTTGGCATATGTCGCACCCAACCCCCGACATTTGGCGCCCACCGTGGGGCCTGGTGCACCGTCGTCCGGAGATCTGTTCTGGACGGGAACCCTCTTCCTCCCTGGCGAGCGCAGCCAGCCAGGCTCGCCAGATGGCGTCTGCATCGATGCGCTGCGCGGCGCTGAGGCCGCCTGTGCAGCGAGCAGCCTCGCCGAACTTGTCGGCAAGGTTCGACTCTCCGACGAGCCTGCGTCCGACGCAGGCACGGGTGGCCCTGAGAGTCTCCTCGCGGGCCTCCTCGACCAACTCCACGTCGCCGGCGAGCCTGCTGTGGACTTGGAGTCCGTAGGCTCCACCGACCCGATGCTGGTCGACTCCGACGCCGTGTCGCTTGACACTTTCCCCACCAACATGGTGGTCTACGACGAGCCGCTTCCTCATGAGGAGAGCGGCGGAAGCGCCATCACGGAGGTGCTTGTCATCAGTCATGATGAGCGCTCCGGTGAAGAAGCTCAGGACCCACTCGCTGCGGCCCTGCAAGACCTAATTGCGCCCATTCCAGAAGACGCAGACGCCGAGACACTGGAGACACGCCGCCTTCAGATCATCGAAGGCGCCAAGAGGCTGGCGAGCATGAGGCGCTTGTCAGAAGCCTACCAGCGCGAAATGGATCGCGTCGTGGGCGGCTCGCCGGCTCCGACTGGGCCAAGCCGCCTAGGCGCGGTCCGGCAACGCGGCGCGACCATCGCCGACTTGTTCGGGGCTAAACGCCCCGTATACGCCACCCCTGCGGAGAACATCCGCGCCGCCCAAGCGGCGACTAACGAGCTGAAAAACTTCAAGGGCGAAGAGCGCCGTTTGATGCCGGAGCGAGTCCAGCAGCTCCTCGACGCAGTTGCTGCGCAGAACGCGGCCGGCGGCCGCGCGGATGCACTGCAGCAACCGAACGACGACTTGCCTCCCCACCGAGATCAAGGCGCGACATCTCGGACGTCGACTGGAGGAGTCCGCGGAAGGAAAGAAAAGGAGCCGGCTGTCAGTCGCAGTCGGACTCACATCACCATTGAGTGCGACCAAGACGGCCGGCCAAGAGCAGTGGAGCGGCGGGACGACTACCTACCTCCCCCGCCCAGAAGAGAACGACGAGTTTCCCCGCCGCCTGTTGAGCATCCGACTCTTGGAGGCCGCCTTGGCCGTCGAGAAGGAGTCGGAGAGAACGATGCCCGCCATCGGATCGACCGACTCCACCGATCCCTGGCGCTGGAAGAAGAAGACGAGCTGGGTCCGCCTTGCTTCGGGCCCCGCATCCGAGACGAGCCCTTCCCCAAAGGGTTCGCGCTCCCCCGAGACACACCCAAGTACACCGGCTCTGTGAAGCCGGAAGACTGGCTGATAGATTACTCCACGGCCGTCAGCATAGCGAACGGCAACAAGCGGGTTGCCGTGAAGTACGTTCCACTCATGCTCCAGGGCACGGCCCGGACATGGTTGAACAGTCTGAAGCCCCGCAGCATCAACAGCTGGATCGACTTCACTGAAGCCTTCATCCGCAACTTCACGAGCACATACAAGCGACCTCCCAAGCCGCGCCAGCTTTCCTTGTGCGTGCAAGGCCCTGACGAGTCAACACACGACTACCTCACGCGCTGGGGCGAGCTTCGGAACTCCTGCGAGGGCATGCACGAGGTGTAGGCTATCGAGTACTTCACTGCCGGGTGCCGAGAAGGCACCCTCCTCAAGCACAGGCTCCTCTGCGACGAGCCAGAAACCCTCGACGAACTGCTGGTCATAGCAGACAAGTACGCCACAGCCGACTCATCCATGAAGACGGAGATTCAAGTCAATGCGGCTGGCAAAGTGGCCCCTCAGGCTCCTAGGACTCCGGCTGGAGACACCAGTCGGCGGCAACAACAAAGCGACAACAAACGCAAGGCCCAACAGCCGATTTCGAACAGTCGGCAGGTGGCGACGGTCGAAGATCAACAGCCAGAGGCGCAGCCCCCGGCCAAACGGCAGAAAGGCGGCAAATCCAATTGGTTGCCGGCCTTTTCCTACGAGCAGACTCTGGATGGTCCCTGCAAGTTCCACAGCGGCGGGAAGTCGTCAAATCATACCACCCGAAAGTGCCACTGGCTCACCAGAATCGCCAAGGGAGACGGCCTCCTTCCTCCGCCGCCTGCTGGGCCACCGCCTCCACCACCGCCCCAGCAGCCGGCTGCTGGCCAGTCGGCGCGGTGCAAGACAAGTACCCAGAAGAGCATGGAGCTTACGTGGTGTTCACCAGTGTGGCTGATGATCGGCGCAGCAGACGGCAGCAGCAGCAAGAAGTAAATGCAGTGGCAACAAATACCCCAGAGTTCATGCATTGGTCCGAGAAGCCTATCAGTTGGAGCAGAGCGGATCACCCAGAGGTGATGCCGAATCCAGGCTCCTATGCCCTGGTCCTAGGTGCCACCTTGGCCACTGATAGGCGGGCCGCCCGCTTTTCGAGAATGCTGATAGACGGATGCAGTAGCATCAATATCCTGTACAAAGATACCATGGAGAAGCTAGGAATCAAGCAGAGACAGCTACAGAGCAGCCGGACTGTGTTCCATGGTATTGTACCCGGCCTTTCCTGCTCACCAATCGGCAAGATCCTGATAGACGTCCTCTTCGGAGACAAAGATCATTTCCGCCGAGAGCCAGTCTGGTTCGAAGTAGTGGACCTTGAAACCCCATACCACGCACTGCTTGGCCGACCTGCCCTGGCCAAGTTCATGGCGATTCCTCACTACGCCTACCTCAAGATGAAGATGCCGAGTTCCAAGAGAATTTTGACCGTAGCCGGCGACTACAGGAAGTCGTCCGCCTACGTGGCCGAGAGCAGCCGGCTGGCCGAGTCCCTGGTGGTCGCAGCTGAGAAGCGGCTCCTTGATCGGGTCGTGGCGATGGCCGGAAAGCAGCCAGAGATGTCACCCGACCCCAAGGAGTCGAAAGCTGAGGGCTCGTTTAAGCCAGCCAAAGAAACCAAGAAGATACCCTTGGACCCGGAGCACCCAGAGAGGTACGCTGTCATGGGTACAAACCTTGACAGTAAATAGGAAGGCGAGCTCGTCGATTTCCTCCGTGAGAATCGAGACATCTTTGCATGGTCCCCCAAAGACATGCCAGGTGTACCGACGGAATTCGCCGAGCACAAGCTACATGTCAGGCCAGATGTGAAACCCATCAGGCAGCCCTTGCGCCGCCTGTCAGAAGAGAAGAGAAGAGTTGTTGGAGAAGAGATAGCCCGGCTTCTTTCGGCCGGCTTCATCATGGAGGTGTTTTTTCCAGAGTGGCTGGCAAACCCGGTTTTGGTACTGAAGAAAAACAAGCAGTGGCGGATGTGCATTGACTACACAAGCCTCAACAAAGCCTGCCCAAAGGATCCGTTTGCCCTGCCAAGAATCGACCAGGTCATAGACTCCACAGCCAGATGCGAGCTGCTGAGTTTCTTAGATGCATATTCAGGATATCACCAAATCAAGCTGAACCCGGCAGACAGACTGAAGACCGCCTTCATCACGCCATTCAGAGCCTTATGCTACCTGACGATGACGTTTGGCTTAAGGAATGCCAACGCCACCTTTCAGCGTTGCATGCAGAAGTGCCTCCTCAAGCAACTCGGCAGGAATGCCCATGTCTACGTAGATGATGTGGTGGTGAAGACGGAGAAGCGTGGGATGCTGCTAGAAGACCTCAAGGAGACCTTTGAGAACCTGCGCCGTTTCCAGATCAAGCTCAACCCTGAGAAGTGCGTTTTCGGAGTACCAGCCGGCCAACTCCTTGGCTTCCTGGTCTCCAAACGCGGCATAGAGTGCAACCCCGTGAAGATCAAGGCCATCGAGAGGATGGAAGTACCCAGCCGACTGTTAGATGTGCAGAAGTTCACCAGCTGCTTGGCGTCCATCAGTCGATTCATTAGTCGGCTGGGCGAGAAGACTCTCCCTTTGTATCAATTAATGAAGAAGACCACCTTTTTCGAGTGGAATCACAAGGCGGATGAAGCATTTCTCCAGCTGAAGAAGATGCTGACTACTCCCCCTGTGCTGGCGGCTCCGACTCCTAAAGAGCCCATGCTCCTGTACATTGCCGCCACCAGCCGAGTAGTCAGCATAGTCATTGTAGTCGAACGCAAAGAGGAAGGCAAGGCGCTCCCTGTCCAGAGACCGGTATATTACCTGAGCGAGGTACTGTCGACCTCCAAGCAGAACTACCCTCACTACCAGAAGATGTGTTACGGTGTGCATTTCGCTGCCAAGAAGCTGAAGCCTTACTTTCAAGAGCATCCAATCACCGTGGTTTGCACGGCTCCGCTGGCCGAGATCATTGGAAGCCGAGACGCCTCCGGCCTAGTAGCCAAATGGGCCATAGATCTGGCTCCTTACACCATCTACTACCAGCCCCGCATCGCCATCAAGTCGCAAGCACTGGCCGACTTCCTCGTCGACTGGGCCGAGACCCAGTACCTCCCGCCAGCGACCGACTCCACCCATTGGCGAATGCATTTCGACGGCTCCAAGATGCGCACCGGCCTGGGAGCCGGCGTCGTCCTCACCTCCCCTAAAGGCGACAAGCTCAAGTATGTGCTGCAGATCCACTTCGCCGCCTCCAACAACGTCGCCGAATACGAGGCGCTCATTCATGGGCTCCGTCTTGCCAAAGAACTCGGCATTCGCCGGATCCTGTGCTATGGCGACTCCGACTTGGTGGTCCAGCAGTCATCCGGCGACTGGGACGCCAAAGACGCAAACATGGCGAGCTACCGCTTCCTAGTGCAGCAACTCAGCGGATACTTCGAGGGGTGCGAGTTCCTTCACGTGCCAAGAAACGACAATGATCAAGCAGACGCCTTGGCACGAGTCGGCTCCACCCGCCAAGCAATACCTTCCGGCGTCGCTCTGCAGTGCCTCCTCAAGCCGTCTATCAAGCCTTCACCAGAATCAGACTCCATCTTTGTGCCGGCTCCTCCCGAAGAAGTCGGATCCGACTCAAGAGCCCCAGCAGACGGCCCCAAGAAAATCACAGTCGAAGCCAGCCCGGGGACTTCAGAACCCGGCCCGGGGACTGCGCCAGTCGGCCCAAGGACTGTGCCAGTCAGCCCGGGGACTCTGTCAATCCAACAAGTGGCCGTAGACTCCAGCCCGCCGCCTCCCAACCCAGCCGCCCTTGTCCAAGTCGCTGTGGTGGCGGTTGGAGAAATAGCAGCACCCTCTTGGGCGCAGCCCATCCTCAAGTTTCTAGTAAACAGAGAGCTGCCAACTGATGAGATCTTGGCTCGGCAAGTGCAACGCCGAGCGGCAGCATACACCATAATCAACAGAGAGCTAGTCAGGCGCAGTGTCACTGGCATCTACCAGCGCTGCGTAGAGCCAGATCAAGGCCAAGCAATTCTCAGAGACATTCATCAGGGTGAGTGCGGCCACCACGCAGCCTCAAGAGCACTGCTCACCAAAGCCTTTTGGCACGGTTTCTTCTGGCCGGCTGCCCTGGAAGAGGCTAAAGAGTTAGTCCAAAAATGCAAAGGGTGCCAGAATTTCCGCTCCAAGCCGCTTCAGCCGGCTTCCGCACTGAAGACAATTCCCATCGCCTGGCCCTTTGCAGTTTGGGGCCTGGACATGGTGGGACCATTCAAAACAGCCCGAGGCGGCCTAACTCATCTACTTGTCATGGTGGACAAGTTCACCAAGTGGATAGAAGCAAAGCCCATCAAGAAGTTGAACGGCTCGACTGCAGTAACCTTCATCGCCGACATCACGGTGCGGTACGGCATACCGCACAGCATCATCACCGATAATGGCACAAACTTTGCCAAAGGCGCCTTGGCCCGTTTCTGCGTGACGTAGGGCATCCGACTGGACTTAGCGTCCGTTGCCCATCCGCAGTCAAACGGCCAGGTGGAGCGAGCAAACGGCCTCATCCTATCCGGCATCAAGCCTCGACTGGTCGAACCACTCGAGCGTTTGGCCGGCTGTTGGGTTGAGGAGCTACCAGCCGTCCTCTGGAGTCTGCGCACGACTCCAAACAAGTCAACCGGCTTCACGCCTTTCTTCCTCGTCTACGGTGCCGAAGCCTTCATCCCGACGGATATAGAGTCCGACTCTCCACGAGTCACCATGTACACCAAAGAGGAAGCTGAAGAAGCACGTCAGACGGCGTCGACCTACTGGAAGAGGGCCGGCTGTTGGCACTCAGCCGGTCCGGCATCTACCAGCAGAGTCTGCGCTGATACTACAACCGAAAGGTCAGGCCGAGATCGTTTCAAGAGGGCGACCTTGTGCTCCGGCTGATTTAGCGAACAGCCGGCCAGCACAAGTTGTCGGCGCCTTGGGAAGGCCCCTTCATCATCAGCAAAGTGCTGGGCAATGGCTCCTACTACCTAATCGACTCTCAGAAGCCTCGAGCGCGCAAGAGGGACGACTCCGGCAAGTAGTCAGAACGGCCATGGAACGCAAATCTTCTCCGAAGATTTTACAGTTAATGCAGTATGTACCATGCTATCCTTTGTGTTAAAGTACCAAGACTTTGGGCCCCCGAGACGAGCTCGGGGACTGCCCTTTTTGTTATCTGTATGATAAGAATTATGCCTCCGAGTATGCTACTCTTTTTTCATGTCGCTTGGCACCGGGTCCGACTGGTCGGCCCGGGGACTTGCCGTCTTGCGCTATGAAATGCTTCCTGCAGTCGGACAAGTAGTGTGCTGCGCTCAAGCCGTCTCCTGTCGAAAGCCGCAGCTCGCAGAGCGACTGTTGGTAGGCGGAGAACAAGCAAGAATGAGCGCACACACGAAGAAATGGCTAACGACTAAAGCGTATGCATAGCCCAAGTCGGCTCCCAGCCTCTCTCTGCAGAGCCGACTCTCGAGTAGTCGGCTCTCCGCCTTCTATCCCACTTGTTAAAAAACTCTAAAAAGGCGAAGTACTTGCCTTCCCTAAAGTAGCCAAGCATTTGACTTGCGGCAGTCCGCGGAGCGGCTGTCCGTCTGGCAAAGCAGCGACTACGGGAAGGCGGCAAAGGAAAAAGCTAAAAAGAGAAATAAGCAAGGAAAGATAGAAGGCAAATAGATATTTACATAAGCAAAGGCCTCTGGCCGAGTTCAAAATACACCCCGCGGGTGGAATTGTGCAAATTAACAAGTTCTTCAAAGACTATGAAAAATAGATAAAGTAAGGACAAGACGGCAGCCTAAGGAGCAGCAGACGGGTTTGGCGGGTCGGCGGAGACAGCGGTGTCAGGCGCTGAGGCGGCCGGCTGGGCAGTCTCGGCTTGGTCGCCTCTGGCGGCAGTCGGCCCAGTCGGACGCGGCTCGTTGCTGGAGGCGCGATCGAGCTGAGGCTGGTCGTCCGCTCCGTCTCCTGGCGCCTCTGTCTCGTCCTCGTCCCCCGCCCCGTCTTCCTCCTCGGTGCTGGAGCCGATCACCTCCGTCGAGTCTTCGCCGTAGTCGGGGTTCATCCCGAACCACTCCGGAGGCACCTCCTCACCGTTCGCGGCTCGCTCGGGAACGAAGACGCTGGTGTCGGTGTAGTCAGCGATCGCCGCTGCGCGCTCGATGAGGGCGCCTTCCACAGCCGTCAGTTCTACCTGGGCCTCTGACCGAAACGCGGCTAGCCGGTCAATGTCCAGCCCTGGATACCAGGCCTTGACAAATTCCAAGGCCCGGCGCGCTCCAACCCGGGCCGAGGAACCCTTCCAAGCCTCAAGACGGCCGGCTGCGACCTCCAGCCAGTCGGCAGTTCGACTAGCGGTGCGCAGAGCTGGCATCCTTGGCCACAGCGCGGAGATCGCCTGGGCCCCGGCGCGTTGAAGCCGGCGCAGCAACCGATGAGCTGGCCGCAGACGGGTCTCGATGCTCAGCAGCTGTTCATCGACGGTCAGGGGGCGTTGGCGGCGATCTCCTCGTCATTCGCCCTCCGCGTCTCGCGATCAGCCTCGATGGCTTGATTGACCGCTTGCGACTGGCCAGGGAAGAAGTCTGCTCAAAACAGAAAGAAGCAGAGAGAAAGTCGGCAGTCGGCCTAACTTGCAGTCGGCAGCTTAAGGAAAGAAAGAAAAGAAACTCACCATCGACAATGTCCTCGATCTCGTGGAAGCCGGAAGTCAGCATTGCCTCCCTGTCGGTCCAGGAGGAGCGTTCCATCTCGAACTCGGCCAGGAGGGCGGTCTCTTTCTTCTCTGCCTCGTCCCGGGCCGCCTTCAACAGCTCCTTCTGCTCCGCCAACTACTCGGCAGCAAGTCGCGCTCTTTGGCGAGCTTGCCGCACTCCTCCTCCTTGGCGCGAAGGGCCGTGCTGACTTCGCCCAGCTGTTCCTGAAGAGCGGCATTGGCCTAAGTCGTCAGCAGCAAATATCGCCGGGAAGATCCGGCCCGACTGCTCAGCAGTCGGCCCAAATCTCGGGGACTACAGCCCGCGGGTGCGCCAGCGCGCCCTCGCGGAAAAGAAGAAAAACTTACTTCGGCTCTCCGACAAGTCGGCAGTCTGCTTCTCCAGCCGCTCAATGTTGCGGTTGTAGGTGGTGACGCGGAGGTTGTGGTATTCCTGCAATAAAAATCAGATGAAAACAGAAATGAGGAACCCGCCAGATTGAGTTCCGGGCCGCCTGCGCAGCAGCCGGCCTGAAACTCGGGGACTACACCCAGTGGGTGCGCTAGCGCGCCCCCACAGAGAAGAATGAGAAAAGGCAAAGTCAAAAAAGAAAAACTAACTCGGATAGACGCTCGCGACGCCAGATGCGCCCTGGTGCAGCCCTGGATGGCTTCTCCTTCAGCTCTCAGCTTTGCCTGCACATCCAGGAGCGCCCGGTTCAGTGGACCGTCGCCGCCTCCTCGCACCCATCCAGTGGGCGCAGCACTTGATGCCTCGGCATCTGGAATGGCCGAGCTGGCGGCGCCGGCTTCCAAGGGGCGTGGCGCCGAGACCGCCTTCACAAGACGGCGGCGTGCCGGTCAGGCGACTTGAAGAAGCAGCCTGGCCACCGCCTCGTCCTCAGCCGGCGGCACTGGAGGGCCCGCCGGCTGCTTGCCATGCGGCAGAGGCGGCGGTGGCGGCGAGGCTGTGCCCGACGCAGAAGCCTCGCCTCCGTCCCTCTCCACGATGGAGTGCTCCCCGCCGACTTCCCTAGTCTGCCCCGTGAACTCCGGGGGCGGCGGCGGGGAGCTCAGTGGGACGACTAGCAACGCCGATTGGCGGCGCGCGGCCTCCTCGGCCCGCTGTTTGGTCGCAGCGGCGGCTTCGGCCTCCGCCAGCTTCTTCTGGGCGGAGGCCGCCGCCTTCTCGGCCTCCGCCTTCTCCAAGCGGTCGGCCTCTTCCTCGTCGTGCTTCTCCCGCGCGTTGCGCTCCGTCGCCTCCCGGAGGTCGGCGGCAGGATCAATTCGCCGGGTGTTGGCGGACGTCTCGGCCGACCCCATGACAGAGGGGACGGCGACCCTCTCAAGAGAAAGAGGGGCCCTGAAGCAGAAAACAGAATGAAAAAGACTCGGAAACAATTCGTCAAAGAAAACAAGACAAAGGCGGCGAAGGCTTACGCAGAGACTAGCGGCGGCTTCTTCACTTCCTTGCGGAAGCGGTTGGCCTTCGCGACCGCCTCCTCCCACTTGGCCGCGGCGGCCGCCCCCTTGAACTTCTTCGGCCGACCGCCGAGCGAACCCGGCGCGGCCCGGCGCTTCTTCGCGCCGACTTGACCGGACAAGCCGGCGGAAGAACCTGCGCCCGGATGGCCGGCTTTGGGTTGGCGACGCGGGACGACTTCCCCTTCGGCGTCGTCTTCTGGCCAGTCAGCGAAGGTCGCCAAGGGCCGGAGGCCGCCTTCCGCTCCCCCTCCTCCGCCTTCGGCGTCGGCCTCCATCGCCGCGGCCCCCAAGTCGGGGTCCTCGACATCGCTCTCCACTCGATCTGGAGCGTAGTCGCGGGGCTGTGCAGTGGTGCCGGCTGCGGGCGGGATGAGAGGGTTCTAACTCGAAGAAAGCCAAGAAGATCAGAAGTCGGATTCAGCTGCAAAGAAAAACAGAAAGCAAAAATATACGACTTACGCAGGAGGGGGGTTGGCACGCGAGTACGGCTCTTTGCTAAACTGCCAATCTTCCGTGAGCTCGCAGTTTGCGATGTGATTCACCATCTTCACCACCTCCGCGTGGGGCATATCCCAGGTGCACATCCGACTCGGGTCTCGGCGGCCGCTCATCTGACTAATCAGATGAGGTATGCCTTGGAGAGGGAGGACTCAGCGCGCCACGAAGGCGGCCAGCAAGTCGGCCCCGACCAGGCCATCCGATTGCGTCAACACCCGGAGTCGCGCGATGGCGGCGGCGCCAGCGGGAGTCAGCGTCTGGGCCCGGTGGGACCAGCTGGGAAGCCTCCCAGCCGGCATGCCGGCCTCATAGGGCGGCAGGTTGACCCAGTCGCCCTCCTCGGCGACGTTCTTCACGTAGAAGTACGAGCACTGCCACATCTTCACCGACTTGATCAGCGAGATGGAGGGGAATGGATTGTCGGCGGTCGACCTGCGCATTGCGATGAAGGCGCCGCATTGAGCCGGCATGCCGGCGACGTGCGTGCCGAGCTTGGATTGAAAGAGCTCTCCCCACAGCTCGATAGTGGGGAGAACGCCGAGGAAACCCTTGCACAGGGTGGCGAAGGCGGCCAGCAGCACCACCGTGTTGGGGGTGAGGTGGTGCGGCTGGAGTCCATTGAACTCCAAGAAGGAGCGGAGGAAGCCACTCGCCGGCAGGCCCATGCCGCGCATAAGGTGCGAGCGGAATATAACCCGCTCGCCCTCCTGCGGCGCCGGCCTTATTTCCCCCGCCGGCGGGGCGCGGGCTCGCACCAAGTTTGCACTAGGGAGCCGGCACGTCTTGCGAAGGTGCTCGATGGCGTCGTCATCCACGTCGGAGCCGTCCCAAATGCCGGAACGCACGGCAGGAGCCGCGACGGCGTAGGAAGAGCTCATCGCTACGGGGCGGTGCGGCGTGGTGCAGCGACGGCTGGAGGAAGAAGAAGCAGGAGGAGGCGGGGGAGCGGGGAGGAATGGGCGCGTGTGTTTCCCGTCCAGTCCCCCCCCACCTACTTATAGGCCTGCCGGCTGAGAAGCCGATGGGGCGGCGTGGGATTAATTGCGCGCAGGACCCCACGCCCCCCACGATTTACCCACGAAGTTACTGTGCGCAGTAACGACGTGGGAAACCCAACCGCCTGCACGGCCGCAACGGATCCGTTCACGCGCCGAGGCGCGGTTGTGGCGGGCCCCGCCTGACGACCAGTCCCGTCGTGCGCGTGGGCAGGCAGACTGCCCTTGCCACGTGGCGCCGCGTGACAGGGCCGAGGCGGGCAACCACGGGAAGCGTATCAGGCACGCCGCCTGATTCCCGCCGCGACATACAAAACTCCCCAAATTGCAAGACGGCCCTCGACGAATCCGACTCCAGCCAGTCGGTTTGAGCATGCCGGCTCTCGTCGAATCCGACTCCAGCCAATCGGCTTGAAGAAAGGCGGTCATCAAAGCTTGCTTTACTCCCCGTCTAAGGAATGAAACTGCTGAGGCGCACGACGTATCAACCTTGGAGCCTCACCAGCTTCGGGGACTACTGTCGGAGTAATGGGCCACGGGTAGGCTAACCCAAGTCTTAGAACCTTTCAAGACATCGGGGCAGACTGCGCCCCTCAAGTACCTACGGCGACTCCAGGATGAGCCGAGTCCCAGAAGGCGACTCTGAGACGAGCCGAGTCCCTGAGGCGACTCTCGTCTCGGCCAAGTCCCGGGGCCGACTCCGAAGAAGCCGACTATGAGGAGTCGGCCCGCGACTCCCAACCACCCGGTAATTAAAGACGAGCATGGCCACAGTGCACTGTACCCACGGAGATCTCCGCCCGGCGCGGCACTGTTGCCATGCCAGCCCTGACATCAGCCCCTGGGGTGGGGCCCTGTACCCATGACGCCTTGTCTGTACGGCCCAGAGACGGCGGGGCCTACCAGTCGGCGAGAGTGATGAAGACGGCGGGCGCGCCGAGAGTCGGACCCGTTGGGAGTCGGCCCCCCGAAGTCGGCCGGCCCCTCCCACGGGCCCCACGCGCCATTAACCAGATGCGACCGGGGAATGGCCACAGTGATCGCCCGCAGGCGGCGGCACTGTTGCCATAACCCCATGACCAAGCCCGCGTCATTAGAAGCGCGACTACAGTAATCCGCAACTGGCAAGACCCGCCCGCGGTGGGCACGGGCTGACGCCCTCGTACCAGGCCAGTCGGCGGGACCCACCAGCCGGCGGGCCCTAGGAGTCGGCGGAGAAGACGACACCTGAGAGACAGACGACTGGGACCCGCGCCCAGCCGGATTTACCATTGTAACCCTGAGGGGTAGGCCTATATAAACCCCCCAAGGCACCCATGCAAAGGGTTCGCATCCAGTAGCATTAGACAGAACACGAAGGAGGGAGAGAGCTAGCCTTGCCTTCTCCTTCTTCCAGAAACAGCTCTAGGAGCACCTTTGTATTCGCTTTGCCTTAGTGATCATGCGGAGACCCCGTAGAGCAGCAGTAGGGGTGTTATCTCCTCGGAGAGCCCTGAAGCTGGGTAAGATCTGCCGGCGTGCATGTCTTCGCCTCATCCCCTTTCCAGGCACTGGCGATGTTCTACTCGCCCCCACCATGATAAGCCGTCCCTTGGCATATGTCGCACCCAACCCCCGATAATGACACTCATTTGCTGCTACTAAATTCTTCATTTTTCTGCTTCTCCTACTTATAACCGTAGAAAAAAAATCATGCACCCGGATAGTACCACATCTTTGTCTTCGTTGTAGGTGCTTTGCTTCTATACATCCAGCTCACAATCATTGTCTTCGTTGTAGGTGCTTTCCTTCCACGGTTCAACCAAATTCTATAAACTTTTTGGAATGTAGGTGATCAAACCATCTGTCAGTTCTACTCGGCGCCGCCCTTGATAACACGGTGGCCATAGTGCTGAATATTAGTTGGGCTAATGGCCCACTTAACAATTTTAGGAAAATCCCTAAGGGCCCATGCTGTCAAGGGAGTGGAGGGAAATTTAGTCCCACATGGCTAGTTGAGAGAGATGTACACTGTCGGTGTCAAAACCGGCGGATCTCGGGTAGGGGGTCCCGAACTGTGCGTCTAGGCGGATGGTAACAGGAGACAAGGGACATGATGTTTTACCCAGGTTCGGGCCCTCTTGATGGAGGTAAAACCCTACGTCCTGCTTGATTAATATTAATGATGTGTATTACAAGAGTGGATCTACCACGAGATCAAGGAGGCTAAACCCTAGAAGCTAGCCTATGGTATGATTTTTGTAATGGAGGTTATGTCCTACGGACTAAAGCCCTCCGGTTTATATAGACACCGGAGAGGGCTAGGGTTACACAGAGTCGGTTATAATGGTAGGAGATCTACATATCCGTATTGCCAAGCTTGCCTTCCACGCCAAGGAAAGTCCCATCCGGACACGGGACGAAGTCTTCAATCTTGTATCTTCGTAGTCTTGGAGTCCGGCGGAAGATGATAGTCCGGCTGTCCGGACACCCCCTAGTCCAGGACTCCCTCAGTAGCCCCTGAACCTGGCTTCAATGACGATGAGTCCGGCGCGCATAATGTTCGGCATTGCAAGGCGGGTTCCTCCTTTGAATAATCCAGAGAAGATTGTGAACACCAGGATAGTGTCCGGCTCTGCAAAATAAATTCCACATTCTTCCGTAGAGAGAATAATATATACACAAGTTCGATCTGCTGACGTATTTTGTGGCTTGACGTCGCACCACTACCAAGCCTTTACTTGAATCGTTTTTTATTATACCACCTCAGCGCGTTTAGCGAAGAGGTTTCCTTGGCACGTCTTGTCGAAGCAGAGATCGTGTTCCCCTTATTCCGGGATTCTCATCAATACGGACATGGGTAACCCAACCGCGCCATTGATGGTGGCGCTTGGGAGATAAGCGAGTTTTACCAGGCTAGTGGGGACGCATAGTCTTCGTCCGCCTATATATAAGGGATAAGGATTCACCTTCTCACCTACGCCTTCTTCCTCCTGTGCTTATCCATCTCCGCGCACTCGAGCTCCAGCGCCCAAGTTCGCACATCTCACCTCGACCTTCTCCGATCATGTCCGGAGCGGGAGGTAAATGGTTGGCCTCCACCGTTAAGGAAGTGCACATCACAAAGCTGCGCAGCACCGGATACCTTTCCGGCGACGTCGCGCACCGGCTGCCCGACGAGGGGCAGCTCATCCCCACCCCCGGGCCCCATGAGAGGGTCGTCTTCCTCCCCCACTTCCTCCGTGGACTAGGCTTTCCACTTCACCCTTTTGTCCGGGGGCTCATGTTCTACTACGGCTTGGATTTTCATGATCTGGCGCCGAACTTCATCCTCAACATCTCGGTGTTTATCGTCGTGTGTGAGGCCTTCCTCTGCATCCAGCCCCACTTCGGCTTGTGGCTCAAGACCTTCAATGTCAAGCCGAAGGTAGTGAAGGGCACTCAAGCGGAGTGCGGAGGCACCATGTTGGGCAAGATGCCCAACGTCCTTTGGTTTGAAGGGGCCTTCGTGGAATCCGTCAAGGGGTGGCAATCCGGATGGTTCTACATCACCGAGCCGCGCGACCCTACGTGGGCGGCGGCCCCCGAGTTCAGATCTGGTATCCCTACGCAGCTCACCTCCTGGAAAGAGAAGGGCTTGCTGTGGGGTAATTCGAAGGAGGTGACGGGACTCCAAGCCTGTATCCAGAAGCTGGTGGACAAGAAGCTCAGGCTGGTTAACATAGTCCAAGTCATGCTTGTTCACCGGATTCTCCCATGCCAAGAGCGGGCATTCAATCTGTGGGAGTTTGATCCGGAACAGCACCAGGCGCTGAGCGAGCTCTTCGACACAACGTACGAAGGCGCCTGGAGGGTGCTGTTTAAGGGCGCTGAAGCCCCTGCATCCGCGACGGAAGATCGCGGATTCCACTCGCAGCATCCCGCTGACGAGGTAAGTGATTCTACCCCTTTATGGGACACTTGTTGTTAATAGTTTGACCCTAAGCGGGTTTTAATCTCCCTTTTCCTTTGACAGGAATGGATGAAGAAGGCCGAGCAGCTCATCTGCCTGGCTCCCATGCCAGAAGATCCAGTGGACGCCCGTCTAGCGGGGTTGCTTGCTCCGGCACCGCACGTGGTGCCGGAGAAGAAGGCCAAGAAGGTGGCCACGGGTACTCGAAAGAGTTCCCGTTTTCAGGTATCCGACGACTCCGAGGCGGATTCCTCCCCTGAAGATGAAGAGGGGGAAGAAGACTCTCTCTTAGAGGAGGGAGAGAGAAAGAGGAAGGCCGCCCCAACAGGGGGGCCGAAGGGTCCAAGAGGGGAAGAACTATTCCCCCGGACAGCTCCGCCAACACCAACGCTGGCGATGAAGAATGGCCCTCAAGGGCCAGGCCTCAGGCGAGATCGTAAGTATCCAGATCCCTGAGTGATCTACAATTTCTTTTTGTTCACATAGTGTCCTTCTAATGCCGCATACTGCCTGCAGTCCGGCCGACGATGATCTCCCTGCTTCGTCGAGCGGGTCGTTGGCTGCATCGGATGTGGAATCCATTCCGACGGCCTCCACCCCTCACGCCACTGAGGACGCCGAGGTGGGATCCCGGGAAGGGACCCATCGGGAGGAGGCTCCGGAGGCGCCGCAAGGCAGCCTCCCGGACTTTGCGCCGGACTCTACACCGGAACCTGTAGTGGTTCCAGAGTCCGGCAGGCGGCCCCTTCGCAAGAAGGGCAAGACCGTGACACCGGCGGCCCCCGTCCAACCGGAGGCGCCGGACAACTTATTGGAGGCGCTCAAAGGCGCTTCCATCGAGGAAGAACACCGCACTATCATGAGTGCGGTGATTCAGAAAGTTCAGCTTGCCAAAAGCGGGCTGACCGAAGCCTGCAGCAGCCTTCTAACAGGCTTTGAGGTAAGAAGTTAAAATTATGTAATGTAATACCGCATAGACAGTGGCCCCTGATGCTCAGTTCGGTGTTCGGAAAGAAAAACCGGACTGAGGATCTAAAAAGATATACGCGGGGTTGCTAAAAATTATGTCAATATGGGTTTGCAGGCTACGCTGCTGACCTCTGCCACACTGACTGCGGAGGTTGGTGCATTGAAGCGGGATCTCGAGCGGTCCGAGCGAGAGCTCGGCCGTGCCAAAAAGCAGCTCGAGGACAAAGAAGGTGAGTAACACCGCTTTGAAAATTTACCTTACAAAAAAGGATTTAGGTTGCAATAAAAATGACAAGGATAACGTGGGTACTGCAGGGGCCACTAACGAGGTGGCAACCCTGAAGGAGGTTGTGTCCGTGGCCGAATGCAATGCGGTCGCGGAACGGGCAGAACGAGAGAAACAGGAGGCGCAGGTGGAGGAAGTGCGGCAAGAGCTCCAGGCTCTCATGGAGAAGCATGAGAGTTTGGAGCGCAACTCAAAGACTCGAGAGTCCGAGCTCGCCTCGGCTCTCGAAAGTGCCAAGTCCGCCGAGGCCGAGGCCCGTAAGGCCCTTCGGGAGGTTGAAGGTGTGAAGAAGATAGTGGCGGGTAAGGCATTTTTCATGCAAAGCAAGCATGTTAATGTAAACTACCTGACACTTACCCGAATTCGGAGCTCTCCAGGGGCGTTTGCAGATCTGCAGCGCAGTGTATCCGATGCCGCCGTATTCTACCGTGGCCAGGAGGGGAGCTCAACGGAGAAGGTCTTCTGGTCTCAGTACGCTGAGGCCGGCCATCCGGTGCCCCCTAGTGACCGGCTGAAGCAGCTGGTCGAGCTCCACAAGGCGGCTGAGGAGGCCATGAAGGGCCTCATAGTCCGGCTGTGGCCTGGACAGGCCATGCCTGGGAGCTACTTCGGCCTCGTGCGGCGGCTGGTGGATGCGTGCCCCTGGGTGGAGGTCGTCAAGCGCTCCGCCTGTATTGAAGGCGCTCGTCGGGCCCTTGCCCGCGCAAAGGTGCACTGGGGCAGGCTGGATGCGGAGAGGCTTCTTACTGACCCGCCGCCACCGGGCAAGGAGTATCGTACGCCCGAAATGTACTATAAGACTGTCCTGAAGGGTGCCCGCAATATTGCGGATGAATGCCCCAGAGATGTACTTCTTGAGTAAACTCGCTATGTATTATCCTGTGCGCTGAAAACTTTGTTCATATGCGCTTAAGCAACGCTTGTTTAATTTAAAATATTACCTTCTGTGCGGCCGTTTATAAGATCTGAGAGATGGCAAGTTGTTGGCTTCAGCCCCCGAGCCGCAAGTGCTGGGGTGTTCGGGATAAACCTGAGCACTCTTGTTCCCATTTTTGGGTCCATCTAGGGAGGCACTCAACACAAAGAACAAGGCAACCGGACTTATAATGCTTGAACACTCTCACTTAGCCATAGAATTCTATAATTTTAAATTTCGGCGAAGCCCCTAGTATTCGGAAGACCGAATCCGGGGCGCTATCCACGCCTTCGTCGGACATTATCTGGTACTTCGCTCGAAGCGGCATGAGTCTTTAGGGACCCGAAAGGACCTCTCGAACAGCGACCAGTCTCTCGCCTTATCATGCAAGTCAGTTTTAGCTTTCTCCACTGAGGCGCTCGCCCAGCTCAACCGGGGCGCAATCGCAGTGGTTCTCCCAGTGCCACCTTAGCCGACAGAACGGAACGTAAGGCACCAAAACGTGGGAGCCGGGCAAACCCAACTATTGACCCAAGACATGATTCGGAGCTGATTCATATAATGCTATAAGTTCGGGGTGCCGCACTTGTGAAAGTGTTCGGACTTATCACACCATAATGCGGGGAACGTAAGCCCCTGGTGTATTAGGCCGTACCAAAATGTACGGGTGCGATATGTCGTTAATGAACATATGTGTAAAGTAATGCAATAACGGGCAAAAAATGCTGCATTATTTATTCAAGGAATTCTGCTATGAGTGCGGAAGGATACAAATAGTGCGGTAAGCAAGGGATTGGACTAAATAAACATGTCCCCCTCCAAGGGTGGGCCGCGGTCTGGTGTATATAATCGAATTTAATGCTCGTAATGGAGACCACCTGAGTGTTCGTCGCAGCCTTCTTTCCTCCCTGGCTGTTGCATCGTGAGTTCGGCGGGTTCGCCGCCGGACAGAGCCTCTTGCGAACGGAGTCCTGTATATAAAAGAAAAAAGAAAGAAAAAGGCGACACACTTATGAGCCCCTGGCATGGTCGAGCTGCACTTGGGTCTGTTGTGGTCGTGCACCTCCCCCTAGGCCCATGGTATCTCCAGAGCGTAATGATGTACGCGGAGGGTTGGTCTTGCCATTATGTGAGGGGGTTGGGGTCGCATTGCTACGTGTGCTCGGAATGTGCCAGGTGGTCTTGGTTGAAGTTGCTCCGGGCACGTTTGGCCGTGTCCGGCCGTTTAACGGCCGGACTCGAAAATTGCCTTAGAAGGTTGCTCTGTACTTCTGCCGCGAGAGCCGCTGTATGTTCCTCCGTTCGGAGGGAGCATTCCGTATTTCCGTTGACCGTGATGACTCCACGAGGGCTTGGCATCTTGAGCTTAAGGTATGCGTAATGCGGCACCGCGTTGAACTTTGCAAACGCGGTTCGTCCGAGCAGAGCGTGATAGCCGCTACGGAACGGTACTATGTCGAAGATTAACTCCTCGCTCCGGAAATTGTCCGGGGATCCGAAGACCA
The DNA here is from genome assembly GCF_002162155.2 of Triticum dicoccoides. Lineage (NCBI taxonomy): Eukaryota > Viridiplantae > Streptophyta > Magnoliopsida > Poales > Poaceae > Triticum > Triticum dicoccoides. Next base: position 214,252,356 of record NC_041389.1, on the reverse strand, counting down.
CTTCCAGTGTGACTGAGCCTGTGCAATTGGCTTCAACACCTGGTATGACACCTTTAAAGGTTGTCTTTGTAGGTTTAATCCTTGAGGGGTCTATGCCCATCTTGCGCACTATATCCTGATAAAGCAGGTTCAGGCTACTGCCGCCGTCCATCAGGACTCTTGTGAGGTGAAATCCATCGACGATTGGGTCTAAAACCAATGCGGCGAATCCGCCATGGCGGATGCTGGTCGGATGGTCTCTTCGATCAAAAGTGATCGGGCAAGAGGACCATGGATTGAACTTTGGGGCGACTGGCTCCATCGCATATATGTCCCTTAGTGCACGCTTCCGCTCCCTCTTGGGTATATGGGTTGCGTATATCATGTTTACCGTCCGCACTTGTGGGGGGAAACCCTTCTGTCCTCTACTGTTCGGTGGCCGGGTCTCTTCCTCGTCGTCGCTATGTAGCCTCTTGTCATTGTTTTCGGCAATTAACTTGCCTACCTGCTTGAATACCCAACAGTCTCTGTTGGTGTGATTGGCTGGCTTTTCGGGGGTGCCATGTATCTGGCATAAGCGGTCGAGTATTCGGTCCAAATTGGACGGACCCGGAGTGGTTCTTTTGAATGGCTTTTTCCACTGACCGGGTTTAGAGCCTCGAAATCCAGTGTTGACTGTCGTATCCTCCTTGTCGTCGTCGTTAATGCGGCGTTTATTTTTGCTTCGATGCGACCTGCCATTGTGGTCCTTAGTATCCGGACTGCCAGAATTTTTACTGAGGTTATTGCTGCGAGCTAGCCAGCTATCCTCTCCCGCGCAGAAGCGGGTCATTAACGATGTGAGGGCTGCCATGGATTTCGGCTTTTCCTGTCCTAGGTGCCGGGCTAGCCACTCGTCGCGGATGTTATGTTTGAAGGCTGCGAGAGCCTCTGCATCCGGACAGTCGACGATTTGATTTTTCTTTGTTAAGAACCGTGTCCAGAACTGTCTGGCCGATTCGTCTGGCTGCTGAATTATGTGGCTTCAGTCATCGGCATCTGGTGGCCACACATATGTCCCCTGGAAGTTGTCGAGGAATGCAGCTTCCAGGTCCTCCCAACACCCAATTGACTCTGCGGGCAGGCTATTAAGCCAATGCCGAGCTGGTCCTTTAAGCTTGAGCGGGAGGTATTTGATGGCGTGGAGATCGTCACTGCGGGCCATATGGATGTGAAGGAGCTAGTCTTCGATCCAAACCGCGGGGTCTGTCGTGCCATCGTAAGATTCAATGTTTACGGGTTTAAACCCTTCAGGGATTTGATGATCCATTACTTCGTCGGTGAAGCATGGCGGGTGTGCGGCGCCTCTGTATTGAGCAATATCACGACGTAGCTCGAGTGAGCATTGTCTGCTGTGTTCGGCCCGGCCGGAATTGTTGTATCTGGTGCCACGGTATTCGTCGTGGGTCGTGGGGCGCCCACGTGATCCGTAGATGGATCTGGATTGCCTTGCTTTGTCCTCCAATATATCTCGCAAGTCTGGCGCGTTCCCTCTTGGCTTCGTACTCTTGGAGCGATGCCGGGGTACGGTCTTGGTGGAGGGCCTGGATGCCTCTCTGTCGCGACCACGAGGTGGTCGGTCGGCCGTATTGTGCGCTGGTGATGAAGGTATGTATGCTTCCTCCTCTAATCGGGGGAGCAACTTGCGTTTTGGGTAGCTCTTGGAGGGGCGTTCGAGTTCATACTCTTCGGCCGCAAGGACCTCGGTCCATCGGTCGGCCAGCAGGTCCTGATCAGCTTGAAGCTGCTGCTGCTTTTTCTTTAGGCTATTTGCCGTGGCGATAAGCCTGCGTTTAAAACGCTCTTGTTCGACGGGATCCTCTGGCACGATGAATTCGTCGTCGTTGAGGCTTGCCTCGTCTTCGGAGGGAGGTATGTAATTATCATCCTCGGCCTCTTCGTCTGCCGCTCTCTCGCGAGGGCTTGCTTCTGCGTCCTCCTGCGCTGAATCTTACTGGAGGGGATTGTCTTCGGCACTATCTAGAGTGTTATTATCTCCTGTGCCGGAATATCCATTCTTGCTGTGGCGGGATTTAGAGCGGCACCGCTGACGCCGGCGCTTGGGCTGTTTCTTTAAGGAATCTTCCTCTGCTGCTTCTTCGCCGTCCCCATCTTTTGGGGTATCCACCATGTATATGTCATATGACGAGGTGGTTTTCCAGTGCCCTGTAGGCGCTGGTTCTATATCTTCTCCGACATCGTCGTCCATACCGTCGATGTCTTCGGAGTCATAGTCTAGCATGTCGGTTAGATCGTCGACAGTGGCTACAAAGTGGGTGGTGGGTGGGTTTTGAATTTCTTCATCGTCCGCATCCCAACCATCCTGGCCATAGTCCGGCCAGGTCTCTCCAGATAGCGAGAGATGTTTTAGCAAATTTAGGATGTCGCCAAAGGGCGGGTGTTGGAAGATGTCCGCGGCGGTGAACTCCATGACCGTCGCCCAATCAAGTTCAATTGGCAGGGGCGCGGGAGGTTCGGAGTCCGGCAGGGAGTCCGGCACCTCAGAGTTACAAGCTTTGCAAGGGACGAGGTTAGTGTTCGGCTCCATCGCCGTGGAAGTCGCAGCCCCCGAGGTGGTGTCCAACCACCGGTCCTCGATCTGGGCGATCGGCTCCGGACTGAGGGCCGGAGCGGATTCGTGTGCGGCCACCAGGGCACTGTCCGGCGGCAGAGCTAAATCATGCCCATCGTGACAGCGCGGCACGCTCGGCTGTGGCTCGAGTCCGTCGAAGATCAAGTCCCCGCGGATGTCGGCCGTGAAGTTTAGGCTTCCGAACCTGACCTGATGGCCAGGGGCGTAGCTTTCGATCTGCTCCAGATGGCCAAGAGAGTTGGCCCGCAGTGCGAAGTCGCCGAATACGAAGATCTGTCCGGGGAGAAAAAGTCTCACCCTGGACGGCGTTGTTGATTGAAGAAGCCATCGAGCCTATCGGCGACGACACAGAGGAACTCTCAATGAAAGCACCAATGTCAGTGTCAAAACCGGCGGATCTCGGGTAGGGGGTCCCGAACTGTGCGTCTAGGCGGATGGTAACAGGAGACAAGGGACACGATGTTTTACCTAGGTTCGGGCCCTCTTGATGGAGGTAAAACCCTACATCCTGCTTGATTAATATTGATGATGTGTATTACAAGAGTGGATCTACCACGAGATCAAGGAGGCTAAACCCTAGAAGCTAGCCTATGGTATGATTGTTGTAATGGAGGTTATGTCCTACGGACTAAAGCCCTCCGGTTTATATAGACACCGGAGAGGGCTAGGGTTACACAGAGTCGGTTACAATGGTAGGAGATCTACATATCCGTATTGCCAAGCTTGCCTTCCACGCCAAGGAAAGTCCCATCCGGACACGGGACGGAGTCTTCAATCTTGTATCTTCGTAGTCTTGGAGTCCGGCGGACGATGATAGTCCGGCTGTCCGGACACCCCCTAGTCCAGGACTCCCTCATACACCAACTTATAAGGTGAGCTCTTCTCCCACTAGTATGAGTTGGTGTGAAGGAAGGAGAGGTGTTCCACACGCGCGCTCCTCCTCCGCCGCCCACCTCGCCACACCTCGTCACGACGCGCGCGCGCCGCGGGTTGCGGGTTGCTAGCTCAGCCAAAGATACAATGCTTCACACCTCCACTGCTCCCTGGTCGTTCCTTTCACTGTTGTTGCCCTCGGTGATCCCATCCCGTCTACCGCGTACATGGCTGACGGGAGAGCAGGCCTCCGAAACCCCGCTTCTCCTGATCCTGTACGGGAGAGAGGCGATTAGGTTTTTTGGGAGCGTCTCCTACGCGACTGCTCGCCTCTGTTCAACTACTTCATCTACGTCGACTACTTCCGCTGCTGACAAGTGGATCGCCGACGAGGCCGACGCCTCCGCTGCTGCTACGGTCGACTGTCCTACTGGAGGGTATAACACATTTACCCCGCTCCTGTTTACTTTCATGTGTGCAGTACTAGTGGTTTGCGTAGATGTTTCTACTATCTGCCTAGTACGTGTGTACATTATCAAAATTCAGTATGTCATTAGCACTGCCTATGTCATGTTCATGATTTATTATTGGATTAAGTTAATCGAACAATTTCTTAATTTCTCATCAATCCAAAAATCTAATATGTGTAGGAAATTTTTGATCCATGGTTTTGCTGCTGCACTGAAACCAGCCCCATTTACGGGGACGTACTTTAAGCGTTGGCAGACTAAAACCGTCTTATGGCTCACGGCGATGAACGTGTTCTGGGTCGCCGATGTTACTCCCACGGGAACGATCGCTCCTGAACAGGAGAAGGCATCCAGGGAGGCCACTGTCGTCTTTGTGGATGCGTTCTTAGCATGATCGGAGATAAGCTGGTTGATGCATACTTACATATGCGGGTTGCCAAGGACTTGCGGGAGGCGCTCGAATCTAAATTCGGCGCAATGGATGCTAGAAGCGAGATGTATATTATGGAGCAGTTCCACGATTACAAAATGGTCGAAAACCGTTCTGTATTGGAACAGGCTCATGAGATACAGTGCATTGCTAAGGAGCTTGAGCTTCTCAAGTGTGTGCTGCCAGGAAAATTTGTCGCGGGTTGCATTATCGCTAAGTTACCCAATTCCTGGAGGAACTTTGCCACTACTCTAAAACATTAGAGGCGTGAATTCTCAGTTGAGGATCTCATTGGCCATCTGAGTGTCGAGCAGAATTCGAGGGCAAAGGACTCGCACGGAAAAGGGACCGAAGGGACCTCTGTTGCCAATGTGGTGCAGAAGAACTTCAACCCTCACAAGCCCAAGGGGAAGACTGGTGTCCAACAGAATACCGAGTTTAAAAAGAAGGGCAAGAAGACCTTCAAGAAAGATAAGAAGAAGGGTGGCTGTTTCACTTGTGGTTCAGATGAACATTGTGCTGCCAAGTGCCCAAACAAGTTTAAGAAGCCAGGACAGGACTCTAAGACTGTCAACATGATTGTGAGCAACGATGAGAGTGGGCCATCTGGGTACGGTAATTTGTTTACTGTATTTTTAGTTTGTCAGTCTATCGATTGGTGGATTGACACAGGTGCAAATATTCATGTGTGTGCTGACATTTCATTGTTTTCTTCTTATCAGACCACAGGTAACGGGTTCGTACTGATGGGGAACAGCGCGCATGCTTCTGTTCATGGTGTTGGCACGGTCGATCTGAAGTTTACTTCGGGAAGGATCGTGCAACTGAAGAACGTGCAGCATGTCCCCGCCATCAAGAAGAATCTCGTAAGTGGTTCCCTTCTATGTAGAGAAGGGTTTAAATTGGTATTTGAGTCTAATAAAGTAGTTGTTACGAAATATGGACTGTTTGTTGGAAAAGGTTATAAATGTGGAGGTTTGTTCCGCTTTCCCCTCGCTGATTTTTGTAATAAAGTCGTGAACAATATTCAGTCAAGTGTTAATGAAACATAAGTTTGGCATTCACGTCTTTGTCACATTGGTTTTGGTAGTATGACACGGTTGGCAAAATTGAATTTAACCCCAAGTTTCACTTTAGCCAAAGGTTATAAGTGCCATTCGTGTGTGCAAGTGAAGCAACCTCGCAAGCCCCATAAGGCTGCGGAGGAGAGACATTTGGCGCCGTTAGAACTCATACATTCTGATCTTTGTGAGATGAATGGTGTATTGACTAAAGGTGGAAAAAGATACTTCATGACACTGATAGATGATTCTACTAGATATTGCTATGTATATCTTTTAAACACTAAAGATGAGGCTCTACACTACTTTAAAATCTATAAGGCAGAAGTTGAGAATCAACTTGAAAAGAAAATAAAGCGAGTTTGGTCAGATCGTGGTGGAGAGTATTTCTCTAATGAGTTTGATTCTTTCTGTGCGGAACACAGAATTATTCATGAGAGGACGCCTCCCTATTCACCTCAGTCAAATGGGATTGCCGAACGGAAAAACCGTACTCTAACATATTTGGTTAATGCCATGTTAGATACATTGGGTTTATCCAAGGCATGGTGGGGGAGGCTATATTGACATCATGTCATGTCCTGAATAAAGTTCCGACAAAAGACAATGAGATCACTCCCTATGAACAATGGGAAAAGAGAAGAACGACACTCTCATACTTACGTACTTGGGGCTGCTTGGCGAAAGTCAATGTGCCAATCCTCAAAAAGCATAAGCTTGGACCAAAGACCATGGACTGCGTAAATTTGGGCTACACTAAGAATAGCGTCGGCTATAGATTTCTGGTAGTGAAATCTGAGGTACCTGACGTGAAGGTCGGTATGATTATGGAGTCTAAAGATGCTACATTCTTTGAGGATATTTTTCCTATGAGAGATATGCAAAGCACTTCTAGGCTGGAATCTGATGAGACTCCTGAACCTGCCATTCCGATGGGATATTATGAACAGACACACGATGGAAATATTGAGGAGGATGACAAGGAAACCCTTGGTAGGGGCAAGAGACGGAGGACTACAAAGCTTTTGGTGATGATTTCCTTGTATACCTTGTGGATGATACTCCCACTTCTATTTCAGAAGCTTATGCGTCTCTGGATGCTGACTACTGGAAAGAAGCGGTCCGTAGCAAGATGGACTCCATCATGGCTAACGGGACATGGGAAATCACTGAACGCCCCTATGGCTGTAAACCATTGGGTTGTAAATGGGTGTTCAAAAAGAAGCTTAGGCCCGATGGTACGACTGAAAAGTACAAGTCTAGGCTTGTGGCCAAGGGCTATGATCAGAAAGAAGAGGAAGATTTCTTCGATACTTATTCACCTGTGGCCAGACTGACCACCATTCGAGTATTACTCTTGTTGGCGGCCTCGCATGGTCTTCTCGTCCACCAGAAGGATGTTAAGACGGCTTTTCTGAATGGAGAGCTAAATGAGGAAATCTACATGCAACAGCCAGATGGCTTTGTGATAGATGGTCAGGAAGGAAAAGTGTGTAGGTTGCTAAAATCTTTGTATGGCCTGAAACAAGCACCTAAGCAATGGCATGATAAGTTTAATACAACTCTGACATCTGTTGGTTTCGTTGTTAATGAAGCTGACAAATGTGTATACTATCGCCATGGTGGGGGCGAATGAGTTATACTATGCTTGTATGTTGATGACATACTATTATTCGGAACCAACCTCAAAGTCATTGAGGAGGTCAAGTCGTTTCTATCTCAGAACTTTGAGATGAAAGACCTTGGTGTAGCTGATGTTATCTTGAACATCAAGCTACTGAGAGATAATGAGGGTGGGATTACACTTCTGCAATCCCATTATATTGAGAAGGTGTTGAGTCATTTTGGATATGCGGACTGCACGCCATCTCAAACACCATATGATCCTAGCGTCTTGATTTGAAAGTCCAAAGGCACGGCTATAGATCAATTAAGATACTCTCAAATCATTGGTTAATTTATGTACCTAGCGAGCGCTACAAGGCCTGACATCGCCTTTGCTGTGAGCAAACTGGGTCGGTTTGTTTCAAAACCGGGTGATGTGCATTGGCGTGCTGTTGAAAGAGTTATGCGCTATCTGAAGGGTACTATGAACTATGGACTTCACTATACCGGATACCCGTTGGTACTTGAAGGGTATAGTGACGCGAATTGGATCTCTGATGCTGATGAGATGAAGGCCACAACTGGGTATATGTTTACTCTTGGTGATGAGGACATGACTACCTTGGATATGACCAAAAATATTGCATATATGCATATTTGTCAGGTGATTTCTAGTGCAAACTATTCAATAATCTATTTATGTTATCCAGAACAAAAATACTTCACACACTTTTGTGTTTTCTCTAATTGCAGGTGTATGGGACATTTGTACAATCCACATATGAAGATAAGGAAGAAAGAGATGTTTATTTGCTGTCCAGAAAGTTCTCTCACGTCACTTTTGGCCCAAGAGAAGATAGAGTCCAAGTCTCTCACGTTCTGGATTCAGATTCGGACTGCACAGACATACCTGACTCAAAACGCACACAAGTTTTTCATACGGACTCCGAATTGGGTGATTCTTTTTTTATTGGAAACTAGATTTCGTGCACTTTCCAACCCAATTGGAATCACCTTCAAATTCGTCCGGAGCGTTGAGTTGTGGACGAAACAATCTGATGCTGCAGCAGAATCCGAGTCAAACTACAAGTCCAAAGGTGTTACATCACCTCCACTTGGGCCCATGAGCCTTGTACGACCTAGGGTTAGTTTTAGGCTGCCTTGGGACGTCCTCCCACCTCCTTGGCCGCCACCCCTTGCTCCTATATAAGTAGATCCATCTAGTAGCTTTTTCCTTGGGATTTGTTTAGTTAAAAGTTAGCCATTGCAACTTCGTGTACTTCGTTTGTGTCCAACGACCAGACCAAGACCGCTTACGGATCCCCACCATTATCAATACTTCATATATATTCGCAATATTCAGATTGCTTTATCATATTCTTGCTCGTTCTTCGATTGCTTGCAGGAATAGACCTTCGTGGTCAGGCTGACCGTGCTTCCAGCATCGTCAGTAACCTCTCGGAGTTGGTTTAGCGATTGCTAAGGCGCAACGTCGTGCACGTTTGTAGTCGGATCGTCAAAGTCGTCTCCACCAAATCGATAGTTATCATCTCATCGAAAGATCGGGACACCCCGCCTCTATCAAGTGGTATCAGTTTTCAGGTTGCTCGGTGAGAATTTCCAGTTTTCCTAGATTAGATTTACTTTCTTACCTATTGTCCAAGAAAAACCCACAAAAAAGAGTTAGATCTATTCATCCTTGGTCCAAGCCAGTCTGAGCCGTTGCAATTTTCTTTTCATTGATTGCATAGTTGAATTATCGATTGCATCGTCGTGTCGAGTTGCTGGTCTTAGTGTCTAGTTCGTTTAGAGTTTCGAGTTCTGTTCACATTAGTCACGCCACCGCTGCATCATTATCTCTTCCGCTGTCCACCACCCATCCATCAATTTCCACCACGTGCTACCCACCATTCATTGTCATAATAATAGTTGAGATCGTTCACATCTTCACTTGATCCAATCTGCATCTTATCTAGTTTGTTTCGGAAAGAGGGAGAAAAAAAGAGAGAAAAAAACAAGAGAAAAAAAGGAAAAAAAAGTCAAAGAAAAAAAAGGAGAGAAAGAAAAAAAAGTGTGAGGAAAAAAAAGAGAGAAGAAAAGAAAACAAAAAAATTGGCACAAACTTTTTCAGAGAAAAGTTGGAGACAAAGTTGTTGATATATCCTGCTTGGCTGTTGTTTCACCTCATTATCTTCACTACTGTTGTGATCTTCACTTATATCTTGCTGTCAAGAGCTACTTAGTATCCTTCATTGATGCTAGTTGTGCTACGCCGTGACCTCATTAGTGTTCTAGGCTCGCGTCTCTAGTCCGGTCTAGCCTAGGACCAGCACAGTACTGTCGTTGAGCGTTTATTCAACATTGCATCTTTGAATTGATTATTGCTAATCTTTTGCTACCATATATAGCCAACCCAGCTCCACATATTTCTACACCGTGTATACGTACGCTCCCCTGGCAATCGCTTTACTCAATATTCGGAGTTACTTGACACCGCTGGTTGCCGATCACCGCCTGCTGCATGGTAAGAACTTGTAAGACATTGATATTTGCTTTACTGTGAGCGTTTTTACCACCACATCCTAGTAGTTATAGGAACATTATTTTTGGGTTTTGTTTCTTGTTCTACTAATCATGACAGGATCCAGAGTCAATTCATGGGCTTTGTCGATCGCGGGAGACGTGCCACCACCTTTGCAAATACCACAACCGTCACGAGAGGTGCACAAACATCCAAATGCACATGATCAGGTTAATGTATCTATACCACCATTTAATGGCCGTTTTAAACCTGCTTTATATATTGAATGGGAGTTCGACATAAAAAATATATTTGCTTCCCATAATTTCGATGAACATAAAAAGGTTAAGGTTGCGGTTGGTTCTTTCACTGGTTATGCTTTGGTTTGGTGGAGTGAATATTGTCGGTTACACCCTGATTATATACCTACTACTTGGGATGATTTGAAACTTGCCATGCGACATACTTTCGTCCCTGCTTATTATACTCGTGACATGATTAAGAAGTTGCAACACTTAAAACAAGGTAGTGAAACTGTAACAAAATATTATGATGATTTACAAACTACCTTGTTGCATTCCTATTTAGAAGAAAGTGAAGATGATTTTATGAATAGATTTTGGGGAGGATTAAACCATGATATTCAAGAGATACTAATTCATGAAGAGTGTTATCCTATGGACCATTTGTTTCATCTTGCTTGCAAAGCTGAACAGGAAATAAAACGACGTGTTGGCCATGAGGAGAACAAGCGCACGGTGCACATTCCAAGAGTTGATATGATTGTTCCTTCAACTACTAGGCATACTATGACAACCACATCCGTTGTTATCAGGACTACATCGCCTCCACCATGTGACACATCGGCCCCGAGAGTGGCTACATCATCTGAGTTGATCATAAGAGGTAATGACAAAGGTACTGATCTTCCATCTCTACATGAGAATGATGAATGCCTTGTCAATTTGAATGCACCATCTGATGAGCTACCCACTACTTTGATCACACCACCTATTTTAGAGGACTACGTTGATAATTTGACTTTGCCATGTGATCAAACAACTGAAATACCAACAATTTTGAGTGCACCCATTGAACTAACTATTGATGCAAAAGAACCAATGTTTAATCATTTTGATATGACCTCTAATCTTGGTGATGATTCTGTGTTGAATGACTTATTGCATGTTTGCTTATTTAAGCATGTTGTAGCATGTAAATTTGACGCAAGTAAGGTTTATTCAACAATGTTGGGATGGTTTAATGATGAACATTGTCAATCTTTTGAAATGAATAAGAGCTTCACTTATATGTGCAAACTGAGTTGCAATATTTTCATGCCTTCTACTTCTTGTGCTAATTTTTTGGCTTTAGATTTTATGAACTATGCAAGTTACTCATCTATTCATGTGTCATCTATGCAAAAATCAAGGGAAGTAAAAATGGATGACATATACATATACAACATGTACACCTTGTCTCTTTTGTTAGCCACATTTCAGATTAAGCAACGCCGAGGACGGCTTTATTTTCAAGAAGGGGAGGATGATGAGGACATGACTACCTTGGATATGACCAAAAATATTGCATATATGCATATTTGTCAGGTGATTTCTAGTGCAAACTATTCAATAATCTATTTATGTTATCCAGAACAAAAATACTTCACACACTTTTGTGTTTTGTCTAATTGCAGGTGTATGGGACATTTGTACAATCCACATATGAAGATAAGGAAGAAAGAGATGTTTATTTGCTGTCCAAAAAGTTCTCTCACGTCACTTTTGGCCCAAGAGAAGATAGAGTCCAAGTCTCTCACGTTCTGAATTCAGATTCGGACTGCACAGACACACCTGACTCAAAACGCACACAAGTTTTTCATACGAACTCCGAATTGGGTGATTCTTTTTTTGTTGGAAACTAGATTTCGTGCACTTTCCAACCCAATTGGAATCACCTTCAAATTCGCCCGGAGCGTTGAGTTGTGGACGAAACAATCTGATGCTGCAGCAGAATCCGAGTCAAACTACAAGTCCAAAGGTGTTACATCACCTCCACTTGGGCCCATTGGCCTTGTACGACCTAGATTTAGTTTTAGGCTGCCTTGGGACGTCCTCCCACCTCCTTGGCCTCCACCCCTTGCTCCTATATAAGTAGATCCATCTAGTAGCTTTTCCTTGGGATTTGTTTAGTTAAAAGTTAGCCATTGCAACTTCGTGTACTTCGTTTGTGTCCAACGACCAGACCAAGACCGCTTACGGATCCCCACCATTATCAATACCTCATATATATTTGCAATATTCAGATTGCTTTATCATATTCTTGCTCGTTCTTCGATTGCTTGCAGGAATAAACCTTCGTGGTCAGGCTGACCGTGCTTCCGACATCGTCAGTAACCTCAGGAGATTGGTTTAGCGATTGCTAAGGCGCAACGTCGTGCACGTTTGTAGTCGGATCGTCAAAGTCGTCTCCACCCAAATCGATAGTTATCATCTCATCGAAAGATCGGGACACCATCGCCTCTATTACACATCGCCTCCGAGAGTGGCTACATCATCTGAGTTGATCATAAGAGGTAATGACAAAGGTACTGATCTTCCATCTCTACATGAGAATGATGAATGCCTTGTCAATTTGAATGCACCATCTGATGAGCTACCCACTACTTTGATCACACCACCTATTTTAGAGAACTACGTTGATAATTTGACTTTGCCATGTGATCAAACAACTGAAATACCAACAATTTTGAGTGCACCCATTGAATTAACTATTGATGCAAAAGAACCAATGTTTAATCATTTTGATATGACCTCTAATCTTGGTGATGATTCTGTGTTGAATGACTTATTGCATGTTTGCTTATTTAAGCATGTTGTAGCATGTAAATTTGATGCAAGTAAGGTTTATTCACCAATGTTGGGATGGTTTAATGATGAACATTGTCAATCTTTTGAAATGAGTAAGAGCTTCACTTATATGTGCAAACTGAGTTGCAATATTTTCATGCTTTCTACTTCTTGTGCTAATTTTTTGGCTTTAGATTTTATGAACTATGCAAGTTACTCATCTATTCATGTGTCATATATGCAAAAATCAAGGGAAGTAAAAATGGATGACATATACATATACAACATGTACACCTTGTCTCTTTTGTTAGCCACATTTCAGATTAAGCAACGCCGAGGACGGCTTTATTTTCAAGAAGGGGAGGATGATGAGGACATGACTACCTTGGATATGACCAAAAATATTGCATATATGCATATTTGTCAAGTGATTTCTAGTGCAAACTATTCAATAATCTATTTATGTTATCCAGAACAAAAATACTTCACACACTTTTGTGTTTTGTCTAATTGCAGGTGTATGGGACATTTGTACAATCCACATATGAAGATAAGGAAAAAAGAGATGTTTATTTGCTGTCCAAAAAGTTCTCTCACGTCACTTTTGGCCCAAGAGAAGATAGAGTCCAAGTCTCTCACGTTCTGGATTCAGATTCGGACTGCACAGACATACCTGACTCAAAACGCACACAAGTTTTTCATACGGACTCCGAATTGGGTGATTCTTTTTTTATTGGAAACTAGATTTCGTGCACTTTCCAATCCAATTGGAATCACCTTCAAATTCGTCTGGAGCGTTGAGTTGTGGACGAAACAATCTGATGCTGTAGCAGAATCCGAGTCAAACTACAAGTCCAAAGGTGTTACATCACCTCCACTTGGGCCCATGAGCCTTGTACGACCTAGGGTTAGTTTTAGGCTGCCTTGGGACGTCCTCCCACCTCCTTGGCCGCCACCCCTTGCTCCTATATAAGTAGATCCATCTAGTAGCTTTTTCCTTGGGATTTGTTTAGTTAAAAGTTAGCCATTGCAACTTCGTGTACTTCGTTTGTGTCCAACGACCAGACCAAGACCGCTTACGGATCCCCACCATTATCAATACTTCATATATATTCGCAATATTCAGATTGCTTTATCATATTCTTGCTCGTTCTTCGATTGCTTGCAGGAATAGACCTTCGTGGTCAGGCTGACCGTGCTTCCAGCATCGTCAGTAACCTCTCGGAGTTGGTTTAGCGATTGCTAAGGCGCAACGTCGTGCACGTTTGTAGTCGGATCGTCAAAGTCGTCTCCACCAAATCGATAGTTATCATCTCATCGAAAGATCGGGACACCCCGCATCTATCACTTGGAGGTGGCGCTGTTTCCTGAAAGTCTTGCAAGCAAACGATCTTAACGAGATCAACAATGGAAGCAGAATTAACAGCATTAGACACATCTGGTGTCGAAGCAGGATGGCTTCAAGATCTTTTGATGGACTTGCCATTGGTTGATAAACTGGTTCCGGCTATCCTTATGAACTGTGACAATCAGACTGTCATCACTAAGGTGAAGAGTTCAAAGGAAAACATGAAGTCCAACAAACACATAAGAATGAGACTAAAAGCTGTCAGAAAACTATGAAACTCCGGAGTGATAGCGTTGGAGTATGTCCAAACGGCTAAGAATCTGGCAGATCCTTTTACAAAAGGGCTATCGCGTGTTATGATAGATAATGCATCGAGGGAGATGGGTATGAGACCCACATGAGTTGCCATGGTGGCAACCCAACCTATGTGATCGGAGATCCCGTGAAGTAGGACCTGGGAAAAGAAGCTAGTGGTTAACTGAGGAGAGTATTTTTACTAACCCACTCCATTGGAGATGCACAACTCTCGGTAACTGCATGACAGGTTGACTTTTGTCTTAATGTGTTCCAAGGCTTATAAAAGCAAGATGCTATCCTACAGAGCGATCTTCGGAGGAACACACCTATATGAGCCTGACTACTGGTCATAGTCTATGAGATTAGGGTGATCTCTAGTAAGTTCATGAAAAGGCCAGGAATGACCAATATGCTCCACCCGAGGGGTTAGCCTTCGGCAGCCTAGTACTGGTAAAACACTTGGTGAAACTCCTTCATGCCAAATTGACAATTCAAGGCCTAGTCCATTGTTCAGTTGTGAAGGAGTGTAGCTTTTTGTTCTAGGTGGATGTTCAACCTTAAGGGGTCTCCACTGAAAATACGGGTATATCAAAACAGAGTTTGGAAAAGAGGACAACACCATGGGCCTTCGGGATCTGGTGGGGGATTGCTGAATATTAGTTGGGCTAATGGCCCACTTAACAATTTCAGGAAAATCCCTAAGGGCTCATGCTGTCAAGGGAGTGGTGGGAAATTTAGTCCCACATGGCTAGTTGAGAGAGATGTACACCAACTTGTAAGGTGAGCTCTTCTCCCACTAGTATGAGTTGGTGTGAAGGAAGGAGAGGTGTTCCACACGTGCGCTCCTCCTCCGCCGCCTGCCTCGCCACGCCTCATCACGACGCGACACGCGCGCCGCGGGTTACGGGTTGCGGGAATGAGCCGAGCCGATGCAATGTTTTGCCGGTCAAAATTGGAGAGTCCATTACAAACACAAAATGAATATGAGACGTCATATTCATTGCTGGAAACGTCCATAATAAATACGTTTAATTATGGAAATGGAAACGTCTATAATTAAACGTGTTTTTATGGAGATGAAACGTTCTGTAATTAAATGGTTTTATTGTTGGACCATTCTCCTACCCGACTGGCTATATATATGAGGCATCGTAGCTCAGCCAAAGATACAACGCTTCACACCTCTATTGTTCCCTGGTCGTTCCTTTCACTGCTGCTGCCCTCGGTGATCCCATCCCGTCTACCGCATACACGGCTGACAGGAGAGCAGGCCTCCGAAACCCCGCTTCTCCTGATCCTGTACGAGAGAGAGGCGATTAGGTTTTTGGGGAGCGTCTCCTACGCAACTGCTCGCCTCTGTTCAACTACTTCATCTACGTCGACTACTTCCGCGTCACCTTCGTCTTCACCATGAGCACTGACGCCGATCGCGCGGCTGCCGAGAAGGCCACTGCTAACAAGAGGATCGCCGACGAGGCCGACGCCTCCGCTGCTGCTACGGTCGACTGGCCTACTAGAGGGTTTACCACATTTACCCCGCTCCTGTTTACTTTCATGTGTGCAATACTAGTGGTTTGCGTAGATGTTTCTACTATCTGCCTAGTACGTGCGTACATTATCGAAATTCAATATGTCATTAGCACTGCCTATGTCATGTTCATGATTTATTATTGGATTAAATTAATTGAACAATTGCTTAATTTCTCATCACATAGCCTCAGAGCTGTATGTGCAACATTTACAGTGTTGTGGAAGACACAAATGAGCCAATGGCCTTGCCATGCCCAGCGAGGAGATTGTGGGTGGACAAGATTTACAGGCTAGTGACGATATTGTCCAAAGAAGAGATAATGTGCTAGCATGCTCAAGTTTAAGAATTTTTTTATTTCTTTGGATGCAAATTATATTATTTTTTCGGAAGCAGATTCTAATATCTCTAGAAGCAGTGTCTGATTGATGGAAACAACAATATTTTATTGGTTAGGGGCAATTCCATGTTATACTTGACATAATTTTTTGGCCGTTGTATTGTCTATGTGTAGCAAACAATATACACTGATATATTGTACATAAATTATGACTAGATCAAAGCAATCATCCGCTGGCATGGAATATTTTCTCGGTGTGACTAAGTTACATGTATTTTTCTGCTATATACAACTTGTTTCATGCTTCCGTGGATGCTTGCTTCGAGTACATTTTTTCTCTACCTCATACAACTTGCTTTTTCAATGGACGCACATGCTTTGAATGTGATCACGACGCTCTCGGTCCACAGCGGTTGCTTAATGTTCAATATATAAACCACGTAAGGAAGCACACGAATAGTAGAGTGAAGCAAGTATTATTGTGAATACATATCATATGATATGAATCATGTTAATTTATGTCGACGTGGAAGCAAAATTTTGGCGACCAGAATGGAGCAAATATTTAGGTTGTAGGAAACAAAATATTAGGATGAAGCACTATGATTTTGACGACGAGAAAGAAGCAAATAACTCCGCCATTGGAAACATGTTATATGAGCTGATGAAGCATGTTAATTTTCAGTCTATGTGGAAGCAAAACAATTAGTCAATGGAAGCATAGTTTTGGTGCATTGAAAATGAATTAAAACTATTTTTTTGGGTGTAAAAATAACTTTTGTTTGCATTGCAATGTTTGGTACATTGGATGCAACGTTGGCCTAATAAG
Source organism: Triticum dicoccoides (assembly GCF_002162155.2). Lineage (NCBI taxonomy): Eukaryota > Viridiplantae > Streptophyta > Magnoliopsida > Poales > Poaceae > Triticum > Triticum dicoccoides. The sequence goes on along the minus strand of NC_041389.1, from coordinate 214,235,594 downwards.
CAAACAAACAGCATGGGTGCGGATTCTTATTTCGCCAGATTGATTATTTTCCGTTCAAATTCAGAATTTGTTTCCTAGATATGTTTTCCTTCCTAAAATCATGGATGAGTAACCTCGGGACTGAAATCCTCTTAGGAAGCAAAGAAAAATTTAGGAAACAACAGTCCCGTTTAAACTGCGAACATTTTATTTTATTTGGAAGCAACGATCTTGATTTGGAAGCATTGATCCTCATGGTTGGAAACAAATAAAATAACAGCTTAATTGGAAGCAACGATCTTGATTTGGAATCAAAATTTGCTTCCATTGCAATTTTCTTTCGGGAAGCAAGGATCTTGATTAGGAAGCATTGGTCCTTACGATTGGAAACAAATAAAATAGCTTAATTAATCATCCCTTGATTTCGGAAGTTGTAAGGAGAAAATAGGAAAGAAATTAATTGCAGTTAATGCCAAATCCTGCATGCAAACTAACTCATGTAGGAATTCAGCTAGCAGATCGGACGATGTGCATGCTTTCAATCGGATGGCCACAAACTAGTTTGATAGGTAGCAAATATCAGTAGTCTGATGCCTAGTGCTTTCCTTTTAATAAAGATCCTAGTTCACATAAAAAATTAGGAAAACGCTTGCAGCCGGACCACGGGCTAACTTTTCGGCCGGTCCTGCACTAACGACGCGTGCGTCCGTGTGGACGCACGTCCAAAACTGCAAAGCACTTCTCTCGCGCTTTTATACTTATCGCTTTTGTATTATCGCTTTTGTCGTCTTTTCTCTTCCCCGTTCTACCGTTTTCCCCTCTCTCTCTCCAATTGTTCCCCCAACTCTCTCAAGCCACCATGGGCACGCCGGTGACCGCTCTAGCTTTGAGCCGACAGCCCCACATGGAGGTGGCGAGCCTAGGGGGCTGCAAGCGGTGTTAGGGTAAGCTGCAACCAGTGTTGAGGGTTGCAACCATGGACGGAGAGCACGGGGCATGTTTGGTTGCCTGTGTGAGGTCCAACCAGGCCCGCGCGGGAAGGATTCGGCCTGTTTGGTAGCCCGCATACACTATTGGGCCTGCATCGCACGCTTCTTAAAGCACATCAGGGCCTGGCTCACTGGGAACGCACGAATCGGCAGTTTCTCCAGGGCCAGGCCCGAGCGGTGCACGTGGGCGGGTGCGGCTGCACACGCGCGGCCACGCTCGAGAAGCCACGTTGCTTCCCGAAACACCGATAGTTATTAGCCTCACCGCTCCCTCTCCCCACTCTTCCCCACTCTCCCAACTCTCACCGGCGGCGGCGGATCGAAGCAAAGGAAGAAGACCACCGGACTCCATCACTGGCGGCGGCGGATCAGAGCAGAGGAAGAAGACCACCAGACTCCCCAATGGCGGTAAGCACTTCTCTCTCTTCGACATGAATGCTAGATTCAATCCACGGCGATAGATTCGATCCATGGTGGACGGGAATGGGGAATAGAGGTAGCTAAGCATAGAGGTAAATCATACTAGTTCATAGCAGTTCATACGAGTTCATACATAGCAGTTCATTCATGCAAGATCGATAGATTTAGGGATTGGGGGATAGGGGAATAGGGGGAAAGGGGGTACAGAACGGACACCGGCTGACCATGGCAGCCGTCACCGGCGTGCGGAGTGGCTGGTCGTGCCGCTGGCCTTCATCTTCTTCTTCATCGCCGTGCGGGCCGGCGGGTCGTCCTCGTCGTCCTCGGTAGAGTCGAGGTCGATCTGCCAGGTAGGACGGACTGGCTCCGGCGCCCTAGCTGGCATGTGCACCGCCTCTTCTTCCTCCTCCTTAGGCTCCCCGCCGATGACCGCCGACGGCGCGATACCCGTCTCCCAGTACACTGTGGCACGACGGTCATTAGGAGCAAAGTAGGTCTTATACTTGTGCCACTTCTTCCTTTGACGGCCTAATTCATGGCCCAGCGAAGGATGTCAACTGCCATCGCACCCTTCGCTGGGTCAGGAATCAGCGTCTTCAGCTCATCTTGAGTGGCCTTCATGAGCACGGCATTGGATTCGTTCTTCATGGCTGACATGGAGCCAAAGTTCGAGCACACCTCCATGGTGTTCTCGAACTTGGTCCGGTCACCAGCCGTCCACCCGAGGAAGAAGGCCCTCCAGCCAATACCCCAAGGGAAGGGGTTGTCGTTGGAGCTGGAGCTAGAGCTCATGGCGATGGGGAGGAGGAAGGTTGATAGTGAGAGAAGAGAGGGGGTGGGTAAATAGTGGTGGGTAGGGTGAGTAAATATAGGGGGGGTGGAGAGGAGGAGAAGAGTGACAGTCATGCCATTTTAACTGCAAGCTATTGAATTAGCCATGAACTTTGTGCAATGCCTGACTCCATGACTTGTGTGCAGATCAAGGATAGCAATGAGATGGGCACGGAGGTGCTCCCGGCCGTTGACAGCAAGGGCAAGCAGCCCCTTCACCCAATGCCTGGCGAGGTTGAGCTGCCGCCCACCGCTGAGGAAGACCCGAAGACGCCTGAGGGTGGCGACGACGAGGGCATGGAGGATCCCCCCAGCAACAAGCGCCGCAACTACGGCCACTACCATCAGGAGGATGGCCCAACTCACTTCTGCAAGGTCATCCTTGCACCGAAGCTTGAGTGCATCCCCATGCCCCTGGACTTCACCAAGCACTTTGTTGCGGTGCCGACGGAGTTCAAGCTCAGGAACAACACCTGCTGCTCCTGGAAGGTGACAGTCAAGCTGATGAACGGTAGGGTGACCCTAGATCAGGGTTGGGCCGCCTAGGCAGCCATTCATCAGATCAAGATCGGCTACATGGTGACGTTCAAGCTCCTCACTCCCGACACCCTCAGGGTCATCATCTTCGACGATGATGGCATTGAGGTCGTCAACAAGTGTGGGAAGCACGACGAAGCCTTCGCCGCCAAGGAGTAGGGCCGGGGCCTCCCTAAGTACTATGGAGTCTGCTATGGTTTATGCGTAGAACTGTTATGAACTGTCGTACTGCTTATATCTGAATTATCTAGTTCATGCTCTGTTTATACTCTGTTGTGCTTATGATGTGTGTTGCCGAAGTGTAGTGGTAACCTCACCAACTAGCCAAAGAGGTTACCACACATCAGGCCTTGCATACAACCAAACACCATGCCTTGGGTTTGTGGACTAACATGCATGCAACCAAACACCAGGCAGTGTGGTTCAGCCCATGCAGGTAAGAGGGCATGCAGGCAAACAAACAACATGCATATGGTGCATTTGAGGCTGCATTTGCATAGCCAGGTTGGGTGGAGAAGTGTATGCGATGCGGGTACTGTAGCACACGTCAACCAAACACGCCCATGGTGACCGTGGGACGCCCAAGACATGGTGGAGCCGCTCCGGGAAACAACCAGCGTCACCGTTTTGCAACATGCTTCACCGCGTCGCAATTTGCACTACCAGCATCACACTCTGCTACAGCTCAGATGCACGCCCCCCAAGCATCACCATGGAATACGCTCCATCCATCCATCTAGCTCCACTTCGGCGAGCGAACCTGCATCCCTGGCGGCTGCAACCAGCTGAGCCAAACGCTGCAACCGTTGTTGAATTTTGCTACTACCGATGACGGATTTGCTACATCCATCACGATGGAGCTGCGACCTACTACGGCGGTGTTTTTTTGTTGCAACCGTCCTCGGATTTTGCTAATACCGACGAGAGATTTTGCTACATTCTATTAGAATTCGTATTGTAGCCTTATTGTGTAATCCATAACATATTGGTATAGGACTTGTATGACACCATTATATATATATAATGTGTGTGTGTGAGATAGGCCACCCCGTAAAGGGTTGAGCCAGTTCCCCCAAAACCTACATTTTACATGGTATCGAGTCTAACCTAGGTCCTCCACTCCACCCGCCGTCGCCGGACCACCGAAACCCTAAACCCTAGGGTTGCTGCCACCGGCGCCATGACCGCTTCCGCTTCGGGCGCCGCCGGCTCCGGGTCAATCCCCGCGTCGCTTGCTGCCCTCCTCAACCTCCCACCTCACCCCTGGCTTCTTTTGTGCCTCAGTTCTTCGGCACCACCACCGTCGGCTCCATGTTTTCAGTGCCTATGCCGCCGTCACCACCCGCGATGGCCTCAACACCAGTCGCGCCGCCGCCGCCCGCGATGGCCCCCTCTAGATCCTCCTCGACACTCGCCATCATCCCGGCGACCTCGGGGGAGGCGCTTCCCGCGGAGCCACCCGCGTCCTTGCTCATGACACCACCTGCGGCCGTGATCCCGCTCGTTCCCGCGCCGCCACCCGCGACATCGGTCGTGGCAGTGGTTCCTGCCGCGGCTCCGCCGACTGCCGCCCCTGCTGCTAGCATCATCATGCCCACCGGGCCCTTCCACTTCGACAACTTGATCGCCATCAGACTCACGCCGGACAACTACCTGTTCTGGCGCGCCAACGTCCTACCGCTGCTCCGCAGCAGGTCTCTCCTAGGGTTTGTGGACGGTTCGCTACTGTGTCCTCCGCAGGTCAACCCCACCGTACACGGCCCGGCCATTAACCCGGTACACCGTATGTGGATGCAGCAGGACCAGCGATCCACTCTGCCATCCAGGGCTCCCTCGGCGACGGGGTCGCCGGTCTCTGCTACCTCTTGAGCACTGCGTTGGTTTTCCCTTGAAGAGGAAAGGGTGATGCAGCAAAGTAGCGTAAGTATTTCCCTCAGTTTTGAAAAACAAGGTATCAATCCAGTAGGAGGCTACGCGCAAGTCCCTCGTACCTACACAAACAAACAAGAACCTCGCAACCAACGCGATAAAGGGGTTGTCAATCCCTTCATGGCCACTTGCGAAAATGAGATTTGATACAGATAATAAGCTAAGATATTTTTTTTGGTATTTTTATGATATAGATTGGAAAGTAAAGATTGCAAAATAAAGTAGATCGGAAACTTATATAACGGAAATAGACCCGGGGGCCATAGGTTTCACTAGTGTCTTCTCTCCAGATAGCATAAGTATTACGGTGAGTGAACAAATTACTGTCAAGAAATTGATAGAAAAGTGCATAGTTATGAGAATATCTAGGCATGATCATGTATATAGGCATCACGTCCGCAACAAGTAGATCGAAATGATTCTGCATCTACTATTATTACTCCACACATCGACCGATATCCAGCATGCATCTAGAGTATTAAGTTCATAAGAACAGAGTAACGCATTAGGCAAGATGACATGACGTAGAGGGATAAACTCAAGCAATATGATATAAACCCCATCTTTTTATCGTCGATGGCAACAACATAATACGTGCCTTGCTGCCCCTGCTGTCGCTGGGAAAGGACACCGCAAGATTGAACCCAAAGCTAAGCACTTCTCCCATTGCAAGAAAGATCAATCTAGTAGGCCAAACCAAACTGATAATTCGAAGAGACTTGCAAAGATAACCAATCATACATAAAAGAATTCAGAGGAGATTCAAATATTTCTCCTAGATAAACTTGATCATAAACCCACAATTCATCGGATCTTGACAAACACATCGCAAAAAGAGTTACATCAAATAGATCTCCAAGAAGATCGAGGAGAACATTGTATTGAGATTCGAAGAGAGAGAAGAAGCCATCTAGCTAATACCTATGGACCCGAAGGTCTGTGGTAAACTACTCACAACTCATCGGAGAGGCTATGGTGTTGATGTAGAAGCCCTCCATGATCGATTCCCCCTCTGGCGGAGCGCCGGAAAAGGCTCCAAGATGGGATCTCATGGGTACAGAAGGTTGCGGCGGTGGAAATAGGGTTTCGTGGTGCTCCTGGATGTTTTCAGGGTAGGTAGATATATATAGGCGAAGGAAGTCAGTCGGGGGAGCCACGAGGGGCCCACGAGAGTGGGGGCGCACCCACCCCCCTAGGGCGCGCCTCCCTGCCTCGTGGCTTCCTCGTGTGTTTCTTGATGTCCACTCCAAGTCTACTGGATTGCGTTTGTTCCAAAAATAACTCCCCCGGAGGTTTCATTCCGTTTGGACTCCGTTTGATATTCCTTTTCTGCGAAACACTGAAATAGGCAAAAAAAACGGCAATTTGGGCTGGGCCTCCGATTAATAGGTTAGTCCCAAAAATGATATAAAAGTGTATAGTAAAGCCCATAAACATCCAAAACAGGTAATATAATAACATGAAACAATAAAAAATTATATATACGTTGGAGACGTATTAAGCATCCCCAAGCTTAATTCCTGCTCGTCCTCGAGTAGGTAAATGATAAAAACAGAATTTTTGATGTGGAATGCTACCTAGCATATTTCTCAATGTAATTTTCTTTATTGTGGCATGAATGTTCAGATCTAAATGATTCAAGATAAAAATTTAATATTGACATAAGAGTAATAATACTTCAAGCATACTAACAAAGTAATCATGTCTTCTCAAAATAACATGGCCAAAGAAAGTTATCCCTACAAAATCATATAGTCTGGCTATGCTCTATCTTCATCACACAAAATATTTAAATCATGCACAACCCCAGTTTTAGCCAAGCAATTGTTTCATACTTTAGTATTCTCAAACTTTTTCAATCTTCACGCAATACATGAGCGTGAGCCATGGACATAGCACTATATGTGGAATAGGATGGTGGTTGTGGAGAAGACAAAAAAGGAGAAGATAGTCTCACATCAACTAGGCGTATCAACGGGCTATGGAGATGCCCATTAATAGATATCAATGTGAGTGAGTAGGGATTGCCATGCAACGGATGCACTAGAGCTATGAGTGTATGAAAGCTCATCAAAATAAACTTAGTGGGTGTGCATCCAACTTGCTTGCTCACAAAGACCTAAGGCATTTTGAGGAAGCCCATCATTGGAATATACAGGCCAAGTTCTATAATGAAAAATTCCTACTAGCATATGAAAGTGACAACATAGGGTAGTCTCTATCATGAAGATCATAGTGCTACTTTGAAGCACAAGTGTGGAAAAGGATAGTAACATTGTCCCTTCTCTCTTTTTCTCTCATTTTTTTAATTTTGGTGGGCTTCTTTGGCCTCTTTTTTTATTTGGGCCTCTTTGGCCTCTTTTATTTTTCATAAAGTCCGGAGTCTCATCCTGACTTGTGGGGGAATCATAGTCTCCATCATCCTTTCCTCACTTGGGACAATGCTCTAATAATGAAGATCATCACAACTTTATTTACTTACAACTCGAGAATTACAACTCAATACTTAGAACAAAATATGACTCTATGTGGATGCCTCCGGCGGTGTACCAGGATATGCAATGAACCAAGAGCGACATGTATGAAAGAATTATAACGGTGTCTTTGCTACAAATACGATGTCAACTACATGATCATGCAAAAGCAATATGACAATGATGGAGCGTGTCATAATAAACGGAACGGTGGAAAGTTGCATGGCAATATATCTTGGAATGGCTATGGAAATGACATAATAGGTAGGTATGGTGGCTGTTTTGAGGAACGTATATGGTGGGTGTATGGTACCGGCGAAAGTTGCGTGGCACAAGAGAGGCTAGCAATGGTGGAAGGGTGAAAGTGCGTATAATCCATGGACTCAACATTAGTCATGAAGAACTCATATACTTATTGCAAAAATCTACAAGTTATCAAAACAAAGTACTACACGCATGCTCCTAGCGGAAGGGTTGGTAGGAGTTAACCATCGCGTGATCCCGACCTCCACACATAAGGAAGACAATCAGTAAATAAATCATGCTCCAACTTCATCACATAACGGTTCACCATACATGCATGCTACGGGAATCACAAACTTTTAACACAAGTATTCCTCAAATTCACAACTACCCAACTAGCATGACTCTAATATTACCATCCTCATATCTCAAAACAATCATCAAGCATCAAATTGATCATAGCATTCAATGCACTCTATATGATAGTTTTTATTATACTCAACTTGGATGCCCATCATATTAGGACCAATTTATAGACAAAGCAAATACCATGCTGTTCTAAAAGACTCTCAAAATAATATAAGTGAAGCATGAGATATCAATAATTTCTACAAAATAAAACCACCGCCGTGCTCTAAAAAGATATAAGTGAAGCACTAGAGCAAAATTGTCTAGCTCAAAAGATATAAGTGAAGCACACAGAGTATTCTAATAAATTCCGATTCATGTGTGTCTCTCCCAAAAGGTGTGTACAGCAAGGATGATTGTGGTAAACTAAAAAGCAAAGACTCAGATCATACAAGACGCTCCAAGCAAAACACATATCATGTGGTGAATAAAAATATAGCTCCAAGTAAAGTTACCGATAGACGAAGACGAAAGAAGGGATGCCTTCTGGGGAATCCCCAAGCTTAGGCTTTTGGTTGTCCTTGAATTTACCTTGGGGTGCCTTGGGCATCCCCAAGCTTAGGCTCTTGTCACTCCTTATTCCATAGTCCATCAAATCTTTACCCAAAACTTGAAAACTTCACAACACAAAACTCAACAGAAAATCTCATGAGCTCCGTTAGTACAAGAAAGCAAACTACCACTTTAAGGTACTGTAATGAACTCATTCTTTATTTATATTGGTGTTAAACCTAATTTATTACAACTTATATATGGTTCATACCCCTCGATACTAGCCATAGATTCATCAAAATAAGCAAACAACACACGAAAAACAGAATCTGTCAAAAACTGAATAGTCTGTAGAAATCTGTAACTTTCGAATACTTCTGGAACTCTAAAAATCCTACCAAAATAGAAAGTCCTAGGAAATTTGTATATTAACCTTCTGCAAAAATAATTAACTAAAAACACGTTTCTGTGATTTATTAAAATTATTCTCGTGCGTGCAAAAGTTTCTGTTTTTCAGCAAGATCAAATTAACTATCGTCCAAGATGATCCTATAGGTTCTACTTGGCACAAACACTAATTAAAACATAAAACCACATCTAAACAGAAGCTATATGAATTATTTAATACTAAACAGGAGCAAAAGGCAAGGAACAAAAATAAAATTGGGTTGCCTCCCAACAAGCGCTGTCGTTTAACGCCCCTAGCTAGGCATAAAAGTGAGAATAGATCTAAGTATTGCCATCTTTGGTATTCAATTCATAAGTGGCTCTCTAATAGATTCATAAGGTAATTTGATTTTATTTCTAGGAAGTGTTCCATGCCTTTCCTTAATGGAAATTGTAATCTAATATTTCCTTCCTTCATATTAATAATTGCACCAATCATTCTAACGAAAGGTCTACTAAGAATAATAGGACATGAAAGATTGCAATCTATGTCAAGAACAATAAAATCTACGGGCACATAATTCCTATTTGAAACAATAAGAACATCATTAATCCTTCCCATAGGTTTATTAATGGTGGAATCCGCGAGGTGCAAGTTTAAAGAGCAATCATCAAATTCACAGAAACCAAACACATCACACAAAGTTTTTGGAATCGTGGAAACACTAGCACCCAAATCACACAAAGCATAGCATTCATGATATTTAATTTTAATTTTAATAGTAGGTTCCCACTCATCATAAAGATTTCTAGGGATAGAAACTTCTAATTCAAGTTTTCCTTCATAAGATTGCATCAAAGCATCAACGGTATGTTTGGTAAAAGCTTTATTTTGACTATAAGCATGAGGAGAATTCAACACGGATTGCAACAAGGAAATGCAATCTACTAAAGAACAATTATCATAATTAAATTCCTTGAAATCCAAAATAGTGAGTTCATTGCTATGTAAAGTTTTGACCTCTCCAATCCCACTTTTACCAAATTTTGCATCAAGATCTAAGAACTCGGAATCATTGGGACGCCTTTTAACTAAAGTTGACTCATCTCCAGTCCCATCATTATCAAGATTCATATTGCAAAACAAAGATTCAATAGGAGACACATCAATCACTTTTAGATCTTCATTTTTATTATCATGAGAACTAGAAGAACACGCTCTTACAAAGCAATCTTTCTTAGCATGCATCCTAGCGGTTCTTTCTTTGCACTCAACAATGGAAATTCTCATGGCTTTGAGAGACTCATTGATATCATGATTAGGTGGAATAGATCAAAGTTTCAAAGAATCAACATGAAGAGAAATTCTATCCACGTTCCTAGTCAATTCATCAATCTTAGGCAATTTTTCTTCAAGCAAAGCATTGAAATTCTTTTGAGAGATCATAAATTCTTTAACACTAATCTCAAAATCAGAGGGCATCTTATTAAAATTTCCATAAGAGTTGTTGTAGGAATTACCATAATTATTAGAGGAATTACTAGGAAATGGCCTAGGATTAAAGTTTCCTCTATACGCGTTGTTACCAAAATTATTCCTACCAACAAAATTCACATCCATAGATTCATTATTATTCTCAATCAAAGTAGACAAAGGCATATCGTTAGGATCAATAGAAGCACTCTTATTAGCAAACAATTTCATAAGTTCATCCATCTTTCCACTCAAAACATTAATCTCTTCTATCGCATGAACTTTTTTACTAGTAGATATTTTGGTGTGCCGTTGAGAATAATTAACCATAATATTATCTAGGTTTAGTAGCTTCTCCTAAAGTGATTTCCATAAAAGTGCCTACCGTGGTCAAATCTAAAAGATTTCTAGAAGCAAAATTCAATCCGACATAAAATTTTTGTATGATCATCCATAAATTTAATCCATGTGTAGGGAAATTGCGAATCATTAATTTCATCCTCTCCCAAGATTGTGCAACATGTTCATGATCGAGTTGCTTAAAATTCATAATATCGTTTCTAAGAGAGATGATCTTAGCGGGAGGAAAATACTTAGAGATAAAAGCATCTTTGCACTTATTCCATGAATCAATACTATTTTTAGGCAAAGACGAAAACCAAGTTTTAGCACGATCTCTAAGTGAAAATGGAAATAACTTCAATTTAACAATATCCTTATCCACGTCTTTCTTCTTTTGCATATCACACAAATCAACGAAGTTGTTTAGATGAGTAGCGGCATCTTCACTAGGAAGGCCAGAGAATTGATCTTTCATAACAAGATTCAACAAAGCAGTATTAATTTCACAAGATTCAACATCGGTAAGAGGAGCAATCGGAGTGCTAAGGAAATCATTATTATTGGTATTGGAAAAGTCACAAAATTTAGTATTATCTTGAGCCATCGTGACAAGCAATCCAACACTCAAGCACACAAGAGGCAAGCAAAAAAGAGGCGAACGGGAAAGAGAGGGCGAATAAAACGGCAAGGGTGAAGTGGGGGAGAGGAAAACGAGAGGCAAATGGCAAATAATGTAATGCGAGGGAGAAGAGTTTGTGATGGGTACTTGGTATGTCTTGACTTGAGCGAAGGCCTCCCCGGCAACGGTGCCAGAAATCCTTGTTGCTACCTCTTGAGCACTGCGTTGGTTTTCCCTTGAAGAGGAAAGGGTGATGCAACAAAGTAGTGTAAGTATTTCCCTCAGTTTTGAGAACCAAGGTATCCATCCAGTAGGAGGCTACGCGCAAGTCCCTCGTGCCTACACAAACAAACAAGAACCTCGCAACCAACACAATAAAGGGGTTGTCAATCCCTTCACGGCCACTTGCGGAAGTGAGATCTGATAGAGATAATAAGATAAGATAAATATTTTTTGTATTTTTATGATATAGATTGGAAAGTAAAGATTGCAAAATAAAGTAGATTGGAAACTTATATGATGGAAAATAGACCCGAGGGCCATAGGTTTCACTAGTGGCTTGTCTCAAGATAGCATAAGTATTATGGTGGGTGAACAAATTACTGTCGAGCAATTGATAGAGAAGTGCATAGTGATACGTCTCCATCATATCTATAATTTTTTATTGTTCCATGCCAATATCCTACAACTTTCATATACTTTTGGCAACTTTTTATATTATTTTTGGGACTAACATATTGATCCAGTGCCCAATGCCAGTTCCGGTTTGTTGCATGTTTTATGTTTGACAGAAACCCAATATCAAACGGAGTCCAAACGGGATAAAAATGGACAGAGCTTATTTTTGAAATATTTATGATTTTTGGGAAGTAAAATCAACGCGAGACGGTGCCCGAGGTGGCCATGAGGCAGGGGGGTGCGCCTGCCCATACTGGGCGCGCCCCTGACCCTCGTGGGCCCCTCGTAAAGTGGTTGATTCTCTTCTTTGGCTGCAAGAAAGCTAATTTTTGGAAAAATATCTGGGCGAAGGTTTCAATCCAATCGGAGTTACGGATCTCCGAATATAAAAGAAACGGTGCCAGGGCAGAATCCTAGAGCGCAGAACAGAGAGAGACAGAGAGACAGATCCAATCTCGGAGGGGCTCTCGCCCCTCCCACGCCATGGGAGCCAAGGACCAGAGGGGAAACCCTTCTCCCATCTAGGGAGAAGGTCAAGGAAGAAGAAGATGAAGGGGGGGGTCTCTCCCCCTTGCTTCCGGTGGCGCCGGAACGCCGCCGGGGGCCATCATCATCACCGCGATCTTCACCAACACCTCCGCCATCTTAACCAACATCTCATATTCAGCGGTCCACTCTCCCGCAACCCGTTGTACCCTCTACTTGAACATGGTGCTTTATGCTTCATATTATTATCCAATGATGTGTTGCCATCTTATGATGTCTGAGTAGATTGGTTTAATTTGCTTGTTGTTATGTTGCTGTCCTATTGTGCCCTCCGTGTTGCGCAAGCGTGAGGGATTCCCGCTGTAGGGTGTTGCAATATGTTCATGATTCGCTTATAGTGGGTTGCTTGAGTGACAGAAGCATAAACCCGTGTAGGGGGTTATGGCGTATGGGATAAAGGGGACTTGATGCTTTAATGCTATGTTTGGGTTTTACCTTAATGATCTTTAGTAGTTGCGGATGGTTGCTAGAGTTCCAATCATAAGTGCATATGATCCAAGAAGAGAAAGTATGTTAGCTTATGCCTCTCCCACATAAAACTTGCTATCGGTCTAGTAAAGCAGTCAATTGCTTAGGGACAAATTTCACAACTCCTACCACCACTTTTCCACACTCGCTATATTTACTTTATTGCTTCTTTATCTAAACAGCCCCTACTTTTTATTTACGTGTTCTTTATTATCTTGCAAACCTATCCAACAACACCTACAAAGTACTTCTAGTTTCATACTTGTTCTAGGTAAGGCGAACACTAAGCGTGCGTAGAGTCGTATCAGTGGCAGATAGGACTTGAGAGAATATTTGTTCTACCTTTAGCTCCTCGTTGGGTTCGACACTCTTACTTATCGAAAGAGGCTACAGTTATCCCCTACACTTGTGGGTTATCAAGAACTTTTTCTGGCGCCGTTGCCGGGGAGTCATAGCGTGGGGTGAATATTCTCGTGTGTTTTTGTTTTCTTTATCACTAAGTAATTTTTATTTGTTGTTCTTAGGTGTTCTCTATCTTTAGTTATGGATATGGAACACGAAATACCAAAAAAATCAGGTGTACTTGCTACTCATGGAGATGGGGAACCTCCTAAAACCCTTGATGCTCGTTATGTGAAAGAAATTATGTATTACTGTGATAATCCTGAGAAAACCCCATTCAATTATGTTACGGGAGACACACGTTGGATCAACATGAATACTTTAGGGATTATCTCTTGACACAAAAAGGGAAACTATTATGGGATCAAATTTATATGTTGCGTTGGTATGCTCGGCATCTATGCTTGAGACATGATTATACTTGTTGCTCTAGGATGAAGTCTCCACACCTTCCCTTTTCATGCAAATTCAATGATAATAAAACCTTGGCTTCTTATGCTAATGATATCTATGATTACTATGATGTGGAACAAATAGAAGAATTCGTTTCTTTTATGGGTGCTTATGAGACTGAATCTATGTTTAAAGATTTTGAAGATTGTGATGATTCAGTTTACAGACCTAAAATTTTTGCTATACTTAGATATTGCTATGAAAATTATGAGTACAATTCCAATATTGATGCATTTATTGAGAAAGTCTCCGCTGTCCAAGAAGAGACTAATATTTTGCAGGAGTCTATGGAAGAAGAAATTGATGAAACTGTGAGCTCATTGGATGAAAAAGATGATGAGGAGAGCGAAGAACAAAAGGAGGAAGAGCGGATTAGCTACCCGTGCCCACCTTCTAATGAGAGTAACTCTTCAACTCATACATTGTTTAATTCCCCTTCATGCTTACCGAAGAATGATTGCTATGATGATTGTTATAATCCCATTGATTCTCTTGAAATATCCCTTTTTGATGATGCTTGTGGCCAAGATGCCAATCTAAATTATGCTTATGGAGATGAACTTGCTATAGTTCCTTATGTTAAACATGAAATTGTTGCTATTGCACCCACGCATGATAGTCCTATTATCTTTTTGGATTCTCCCTACTACACTATATCGGAGAAGTTTGTGCTTATTAAGGATTATATTGATGGGTTGCGTTTTACTACTACACATGATGATTTTGATAAATATAATATGCATGTGCTTGCTTCTCCTACTTGCAACTATTATGAGAGAGGAACTATATCTCCACCTCTCTATGTTTCCAATATGATAAAATTGCAAGAAACCGGTTATACTATGCATTGGCCTTTACTATGTGTGCATGAATTGTTCTTTTATGACATGCTGATGCATAGGAAGAGAGTTAGGCGTCGTTGTTGCATGATATATGTTACTTTGTGCTCACTACTAAATCACAAATCATTGTAAATTAAAATTGGCTTTGATATACCTTGGGATCCGGGTGGATCCATTACTTGAGCACTATATGCCTAGCTTAATGGCTTTAAAGAAAGCGCTGCCAGGGAGACAACCCGAAAGTTTTAGAGAGTCATTTATTTCTATTGAGTGCTTTTATAAAGTTTAAAAATAAAAAAATAAAGAGGGGAACCCAAAACTTTTCAAAAAAGAAAGTGAAAGTAAGAAAGACAAGCATTGTTGAAGTGGGAGAGCTCCTTGAACTTTGTTCATGCTCACAGTAACTTTGTGAATCTTAATTACAGAAACTTTTCATAAAAATAATTATCCCCTTGTACAATTCCATTGTATTATAAATATAATGTGCCAAGGTTTGCCTTTAGGATGTTTACAATGCTTGTTGTTTTGTACGGTGCAGGACAGAAACTTTGGCTATAGTGTGCGATTTTACATTCTTTTACTGGAACGTCAAACGGTTCTGGAATTTTTTGCACTGTCTTGCTGTGCAAATTGTTTATTTTTCCTAATTTTGGTAGAATTTTTGGGGTACCAGAAGTATGGTGAATGTTCAGATTGCTACAGACTGTTCTATTTTTGACAGATTCTGTTTTTGATGCATAGTTTACTTGTTTTGATGAAACTATCAATTTCTATTAGTGGATTAAGCCTTGGAAAAGCTATATTATAGTAGACATAATGCAAAAACAAAATATGAATTGGTTTGTAACAGTACTTAGAGTAGTGATTTGCTTTATTATACTAACGGATCTTACCGAGTTTTCTGTTGAAGTTTTGTGTGGATGAAGTGTTTGATCGAGGAGGTCTCGATATGAGGAAAAGGAAGAGAGGAAAGAGCTCAATCTTGGGGATGCCCAAGGAACCCCAAGTAAATATTCAAGGAGACTCAAACGTCTAAGCTTGGGGATGCCCCGGAAGGCATCCCCTCTTTCTTCAACAAGTATCGGTATGTTTTCGGATTCGTTTCGTTTATGCGATATGTGCAAGTCTTGGAGCGACTTTTGCATTTAGTTTTCACTTCTCTTTTATGAACCATGCTTGTATGAGATAGTACATGGTTGATTTATAGAATGCTCATTGCACTTCACTTAAATCTTTTGAGTATGCCTTTATAGAATGCTTCACGTGCTTCACTTATATCATTTGAAGTTTGGATTGCCTGTTTCTCTTCACATAGAAAACCGCCATTTGTAGAATACTCTTTTGCTTCACTTATATTTGTTAGAGCGTGGGCATATCTTTTGTAGAAAGAATTAAACTCTCTTGCTTCACTTATATCTATTTAGAGAGATGACAGGAATTGGTCATTCACATGGTTAGTCATAAAATCCTACATAAACTTGTAGATCGCTGAATATGATATGTTTGATTCCTTGCAATAGTTTTGCGATATACAGATGATAATATGTGGGAGATACTAGTAGATGGTTGTGTTTAGTAAGGATATTGGTGTTAAGTTTTGTGATTCCCGAAGCATTTACGTATGGTCTACTAACTATGTAACCAAATTGGCGCGCATTGTATTTTGATTGTTTATCTTTGCGTGAAGGTCGGGGGCGCGTGATGGTTAACTCCTACCAACCTCCCCCCTAGGGGCATGCGTGTAGTACTTTGTTTCAAGGGCTAATAATTTTTTGCAATAAGTATGTGAGTTCTTTATGACTAATGTTGAGTCCATGGATTATACGCACTCTCACCCTTCCATCATTGCTAGCCTCTTCGGTACCATGCATTACCATTTCTCACCTCGAGGGTTGGTGCAACTTCGCCGGTGCATCCAAACCCCGTGATACGGTACGCTCTACCACACATATGCCTCCTTATATCTTCCTCAAAACAGCCACCATACCTACCTATCATGGCATTTCCATAGCCATTCAGAGATATATTGCCATGCAACTTCCATCATCATCATATACATGATTTGAGCATTCATTGTCATATTGCCTTGCATGATCATAAGATAGCTAGCATGATGTTTTCATGGCTTGTCCGTTTTTATGTCATTGCTACGCTAGATCATTGCACGTCCCGGTACACCGCGGGAGGCATTCATATAGAGTCATATCTTTGTTCTAGTATCGAGTTGTAATATTGAGTTGTAAGTAAATAAAGTGTGATGATCATAATTATAGAGCATTGCCCCATATATATAAAAAAAAGAGAGGCCAAAGAAGCCTAAATAAAAAAAGGGGGCCAAAGAAGCCCACCCAAAAAAAGGAAAAAAAGAAAAGGGGCAATGTTACTATCCTTTTACCACACTTGTGCTTCAAAGTAGCACCATGTTGTTCATATAGAGAGTCTCTTATGTTGTCACTTTCATATACTAGTGGGAATTTTCATTATAGAACTTGGCTTGCATATTCCAACGATGGGCTTCCTCAAAATGCCCTAGGTCTTCATGATCAAGCAAGTTGGATGCACACCCACTTAGTTTCAGTTTGAGCTTTCATACACTTATAGCTCTAGTGCATCCGTTGCATGGCAATCCCTACTCCTCGCGTTGACATCAATTGATGGGCATCTCCATAGCCCGTTGATCAGCCGCGTTGATGTGAGACTTTCTCCCTTTTTGTCTTCTCCACATAACCTCCACCATCATATTCTATTCCACCCATAGTGCTATATCGATGGCTCACGCTCATGTATTGCGTGAGAGTTGAAAAAGTTTGATAATACTAAAGTATGAAACAATTGCTTGGCTGACACCGGGATAGGCATGAGGGGTACCTTGCGTTAAGAAAAGGGAGCATACAAGACTATATGATTTTTTAGGGATAACGTTCTGGAAGCATTGATATTTTGAACGACATGATTGTTTGTTGGGATGCCCTAAGTATTATTGTTTTTATGTCAAATGATAGACTATTGCTTTGAATCACTCGTGTCTTAATATTCATGCCATGACTAGATATTTGATCAAGATTATGCTAGGTAGCATTCCACATCAAAAATTATCTTTTTATCATTTACCTACTCGAGGACGAGTAGGAATTAAGCTTGGGGATGCTGATACGTCTCCGTCGTATCTATAATTTTTTATTGTTCCATGCCAATATCCTACAACTTTCATATACTTTTGGCAACTTTTTATATTATTTTTGGGACTAACATATTGATCCAGTGCCCAGTGCTAGTTATTGTTTGTTGCATGTTTTATGTTTCACAGAAACCCAATATCAAATGGAGTCCAAACGGGATAAAAACGGACGGAGCTTATTTTTGGAATTTTTATGATTTTTGGGAAGTAAAATCAACGCGAGGCGGTGCCCGAGGTAGCCACGAGGCAGGGGGCGCGCCTGCCAATATTGGGCGCGCCCCTGAACCTCATGGGCCCCTCGTAGGGCGGTTGATGCTATTCTTTGGCCGCAAGAAAGCTAATTTTTGGAAAAATATCTGGGCGAAGGTTTCAATCCAATCGGATTTACAGATCTCCAGATATAAAAGAAACGGTGCCAGGGCAGAATCCCAGAGCGGAGAAACAGACAGAGATAGAGAGACAAATCCAATCTCGGAGGGTCTCTCGCCCCTCCCACGCCGTGGGAGCCAAGGACTAGAGGGGAAACCCTTCTCCCATCTTGGGAGAAGGTCAAGGAAGAAGAAGAAGAAGGGGGGCTCTCTCCCCCTTGCTTCCGGTGGCGCCGGAACGCCGCCGGGGGCCATCATCATCACCGCGATCTGCCATCTGCACCAACATCTCCATCACCTTCCCCCTTCTATATTCAGCGGTCCACTCTCCCGCAACCCGTTGTACCCTCTACTTGAACATGGTGCTTTATGCTTCATATTATTATCCAATGATGTGTTGCCATCGTATGATGTGTGAGTAGATTTTTGTTGTCCTATCGGTGATTGGTGAATTGCTATGATTGGTTTAATTTGCTTGTGGTTATGTTGCTGTCCTATTGTTCCCTCTGTGTCATGCAAGCGTGAGGGATTCCCACTGTAGGGTGTTGCAATATTCTCATGATTCGCTTATAGTTGGTTGCTTGAGTGACAGAAGCATAAACCCGAGTAAGGGGGTTGTGGCGTATGGGATAAAAGGGACTTGATGCTTTAATGCTATGGTTGGGTTTTACCTTAATGATCTTTAGTAGTTGCGGATGCTTGCTAGAGTTCCAATCATAAGTCCATATGATCCAAGAAGAGAAACTATGTTAGCTTATGCCTCTCCCACATAAAACTTGCTATCGGTCTAGTAAAGTAGTCAATTGCTTAGGGACAAACTTCACAACTCCTGCCACCACTTTTACACACTCACTATATTTACTTTATTGCTTCTTTATCTAGACAGCCCCTACTCTTTTACGTGTTCTTTATTATCTTGCAAACCTATCCAACAACACCTACAAAGTACTTCTAATTTCGTACTTGTCCTAGGTAAGACAAACACTAAGCGTGCGTAGAGTCGTATCAGTGGCAGATAGGACTTGAGAGAATATTTGTTCTACCTTTAGCTCCTCATTGGATTTGACACTCTTACTTATCGAAAGAGGCTACAATTATCCCCTACACTTGTGGGTTATCACATAGTTATGAGAATATCTAGGCGTGATCATGTATATAGGCATCACATCCGCAACAAGTAGATCGAAACGATTCTGCATCTACTACTATTACTCTACACATCGACCGCTATCCAGCATGCATCTAGAGTATTAAGTTCATAAGAACAGAGTAATGCATTAGGCAAGATGACATGATGCCATCTTTTTATCCTTGATGGCAACAATACAATACGTGCCTTGCTGCCCTTGCTGTCACTCGGAAAGGACACCGCAAGATTGAACCCAAAGCTAAGCACTTCTCTCATTGGAAGAAAGATCAATCTAGTAGGCCAAACCAAACTGATAATTCGAAGAGACTTGCAAAGATAACCAATCATACATAAAAGAATTCAGAGGAGATTCAAATATTGCTCATAGATAAACTTGATCATAAACCCACAATTCATCGGATCTCGACAAACACACCGCAAAAAGAGTTACATCAAATATATCTCCAAGAAGATCGAGGAGAACATTGTATTGAGATTCAAAGAGAGAGAAGAAGCCATCAAGCTAATAACTATGGACCCGAAGGTCTGTGGTAAACTACTCACAACTCATCAAAGAGTCTATGGTGTTGATGTAGAAGCCCTCCATGATCGATTCCCCCTCCGGCGGAGCGCCAAAAAGGCTCCAAGATGGGATCTCACGGGTACAGAAGGTTGCGGCGGTGGAAATAGGATTTTGTGGTGCTCCTGGATGTTTTTAGGGTATGTAGATATATATAGGTGAAGGAAGTCGGTCAGGGGAGCCACGAGGGCCCACGAGGGTGGGGGGCGTGCCCACCCCCCTAGGGCATGCCTCCCTGACTCGTGGCTTCCTTGTGTGTTTCTTGACGTCCACTCCAAGTCTCCTAGATTGCATTTGTTCCAAAAATAAATCTCCCGAAGGTTTCATTCCGTTTGGACTCCGTTTGATATTCCTTTTCTGCGAAACAATGAAATAGGCAAAAAAACATCAATTTGGGCTGGGCCTCCGGTTAATAGGTTAGTCCCAAAAATGATATAAAAGTGTATAGTAAAGCCCATAAACATCCAAAAGAAGTAGTAATATAATAGCATGGAACAATAAAAAATTATAGATACGTTGGAGACGTATCAGTCTCTGTCTCTTCGCCGCCACCTCCATGGATGCCTGGACGACCCTGGAGCACGCCTTTGCCCAGGTCTCTACCTCCCACTCGATGGCCCTTCGCAGCAAGCTCGCCGACATTAAGAAGCTGAACTCCTCCGCCACGACCTACTTCAACAAGATGAAGGTGTTGGCGGACACACTCACCTCTATTGGTCGACCGCTCAGCGATGAGGAGTTTGCTGGCTTTGTCATCAAAGGCCTCGACGCCGACTACGACAATCTTGCCGAGGCTGTTCACAATGCCAAGCCAGCGATGCCCCCGCACGAGCTCTACTCATGACTTCTCTTCACCGAGCAGCGCATCGAGGCTCGTCGCTCCTCCGCCACCATCACCTCATAGCCGGCGGCCTTCTGGGCTTCTCGCGCCAGCGTCCCCCTGCCCTGTCCTCTGGCAAGCCCGCCCTGCCCCCTGCATCGACCCTGGGTGGGGGCCCTAACACTCGGGTGGTATGCCAGCTATGTGGTCGTGAACACCATGTCACCTCCAAGTGTCACCGCCGCTTTCAAGGGAGCTTCATTGGCATCGGCAACAACGACAAGGGCAACGAGTGCCAATTTGCTATGGCAGACTTTGGTCCCCCTGTCGTCGCGTCGGCTGCCCACCTCACCGCCGCCCCGGCTGCCCACATCGCCGCCAAGGGCAAGGATCCGCGTGTCGACCAGGGGTACACGCCATCCTATCCTATTGATCCAGCCTGGTACATCATCCCTTTTAACTAGTCATCCCTCTAGGCAGCTTCATCTTCGTAATGTTTTGCGGGTTCCCTCGGTGACTCGTAATATTTTATCTGTCCCTAAGCTCACCCTTGATAATCATGTCCTATGTGAATTTCAGCCTTTTAATCTTTTTGTTAAGGACCGAGCAACCCGGGACGTTCTGCTTAGTGGCCGCTTGAGCCAAGGCTTGTACCGTTTGGAGGATCCATCCGCCCCGTGTGTCTTCAGCGGTGTTCGCGTGTCACCTTCCCAGTGGCACTCTCACTTTGGTCATCTTGCCACACCCATCGTTCGCCACGTACTCCACCGCCATGAGCTGCCATTAGAGTCTAGCAATAAAGAGATGTCCATGTGTGATGGCTGTCAACAAGGCAAAAGTCATCAGCTACCTTTTGTTTGATCTACTAGAGAAGTAAAGAGTCCTCTTGAAATTGTGTTTTCTAATGTGTGGGGTCCAGCACAAACATCTGTTAGTGGTCACAACTACTATGTCAGTTTTGTTGATGCTTATAGTCGTTCCACATAGCTTTATCTTCTTAAGTGCAAGTCTGATGTGTTTGATATATCCATTCAGTTCCAATTGCATGTTGAACGTCTCCTCAAGCATAAAATTATACATGTTCAGTCAGATTGGGGGGGGTGCGAATATCGCAACCTCAAGACTTTCTTTAATAAGCTTGGGATCTCCCATCGTTTGTCATGCCCACATACACATCAATAGAATGGCGCTATTGAGCGCAAACGTTGCCATATAGTTGAAACCGGCCTCACACTTCTTGCTCATGCTTCTGTACCTTTTCGCTTTTGGAGTGATGCTTTTGCCACCGTGTGTTTTCTCATTAACAGATTACCTACGCGTGTTCTTAATATGAAAACTCC
Organism: Triticum dicoccoides; assembly: GCF_002162155.2. Lineage (NCBI taxonomy): Eukaryota > Viridiplantae > Streptophyta > Magnoliopsida > Poales > Poaceae > Triticum > Triticum dicoccoides. Next base: position 214,213,666 of record NC_041389.1, on the reverse strand, counting down.
AATTGAGCTTCTCTTGGATGAAACTCCTGACTACACCTTTTTCAAGGTATTCGGGTGTGCTTGTTGGTCTCATCTTTGGCCTTATAATGATCACAAACTTGAGTTTCACTCCAAAAAGTGTGTGTTCTTGGGGTATAGTTCTCTCCATAAAGGCTACAAGTGTCTCCATGTCCCAACTAATCGAGTCTACATATCTCGGGATGTTGTTTTCGATGAGAATGTCTTCCCTTTTTCTGTCATGCCTCAGTCATCCACCACAGCACCATCTATGCATTCATCTCCTCTTATGCATTGCCAATTTGAAGATGTTGCATATTCGCCTGTGTTGTTACCTAATCATGGTGCAGGAACTGGACGTGGAGCTCGCCTGGAACTTCTCCCCGACGGACCTACTACGCCGCGTGTGGCGCACGTCAATCAGCCGGTGCATGTGCATGCACCGCCTCCCACCCTCGACTCCGCCTCGGGAGCCCTGTCTACCACTGGGCCGAAGCGGGTCGGAGCCCGTGACAAAGCGGCCTACGTCTCCGCTTCCTTGCCTGGCCTCCCCTCCATCGTCACCTCTGCCATCTGCGCGGGCATCGCTACCGCCCACTTCGCCTGGGCCTGAAGTGACTCACACATCGACTGGCCCCACGTCGCCCAGTCCGCCATCTCCTGGGTCGCTGTCACCCGGTCCCTCTTCGCCGGAGTTTGCTGGACCGACCTCGCCTGCCCTGGATGCCTCGCCTGCTCCGGTCGCCCGCCTGCTCCGGTGGTCATTACTCCACGGCGTCCACACACGCGTAGTCTTAGCGGGATCGTCCGTCCCAAGGAGCGCACCGATGGCCCTGTCACATACCTTGCTGCTTGTCTGGCTCATGCTGTGGATGATCCAACCGCCGAACCATGCAGTTATCAAGCCATGCTCCGGTGGTCATTACTCCACGGCGTCCACACACGCGTAGTCTTAGCGGGATCGTCCGTCCCAAGGAGCGCACCGATGGCCCTGTCACATACCTTGCTGCTTGTCTGGCTCATGCTGTGGATGATCCAACCGCCGAACCATGCAGTTATCAAGCCACTATGAGTATCCCACACTGGAGGGCTGCTATGGAACAAGAATCTCTTATGCAGAATAAGACCTGGATAATTGTTCCACCTCCGTCTCGTGTCAACATCATCGATTCGAAGTGGGTTTTCAAGGTGAAGAAACATGCAGATGGTTCCATTGGGTGCTACAAAGCCCGTCTTTTGGCTAAGGGCTTTAAACAACATCAGGGACTAGACTATGAGGATACATTTAGCCCCGTTGTCAAGCCTACCACTATTCAACTTCTTCTGTCTCTGGCAGTTTCTCATGGATGGTCTCTCCGCCAGGTTGACGTGCAGAACGCTTTTCTACATGGACTGCTTGAAGAGGAGGTTTACATGAGGCAGCCACCTGGATTTGTTGATCACACTCAGCCTTATCACCTCTGTCGTCTGACGAAGGCTCTCTATGGATTGCAATAGGCGCCTCGTGCCTGGCATGCTCGCCTTGCTTCAGCTTTACGCACTCATGGATTCATCCCATCGATGGCTGATACTTCACTGTTCTTGTTTTAGCGTCCGAGTGTGACCATGTACCTCCTTGTGTACGTGGATGATATTGTCCTCGTTAGCTCCTCTTCGACGGCTGCTGATGCTCTTGTGACTGCGCTTGGTCATGATTTTGAAGTTAAGGATTTGGGACAACTTCATTTCTTCCTGGGTATTGAAGTCGCTCATCAGTCTCGTGGCAGTTTGGCTCTCACCCAGAAGAAGTACTCTCTTGATCTTCTACGCCATGCAGGTATGCTCAAGTGCAAGACATCGCCTACGCCCATGTCCTCCACTGACAAACTTTCAGCTGCTGATGGCACTCTTCTATCTCCTGAGGATGCTACCGAGTACAAGAGTATTGTTGGTGGCCTGCAGTATCTGATGATCACACGTCCTGATCTCTCCTTTGTGGTTAACAGGGTGTGCCAGTATCTTCATGCACCTACTAACATGCACTGGTCTGCCGTGAAGCGCATATTGCACTATGTGCGTCTTACCGTCTCCTTTGGTCTTCATCTGCACCCCAGTTCCTCTGGAGTTCTTTCTGCATTCTCAGATGCTGATTGGGCTGGGTGTCCAGATGACAGGCGA
>NC_041389.1:214208606-214211237 GCF_002162155.2 Triticum dicoccoides | reverse complement strand
TCCTAATCTGATCGCCTGGAGTGCGCGCAAGCAAGCCACTATTTCCCGCAGTAGCACAGAGGTTGAGTACAAGTCAGTTGCCAATGCGACTGCTGAACTTATATGGATTGAGTCCCTACTTCGAGAGCTAGGAGTTGCTCAGCCACATCCGTCGGTCCTCTAGTGTGACAACATCGGTGCTACGTTTCTGTCATCAAACCGGTGTTCCATGCATAGACTAAACACATTGAGATTGACTATCATTTTGTGAGGGAACGTGTCGAACAGAAGCTACTACAAGTCAGGTTTATCTCTTCAAAAGGTCAACTTGCAGATATCTTCACAAAGCCTCCACCTTCTCCCATGTTTGAGGTCTGTAGGCGCAATCTCAACCTCCTAGATGCCTCATGAATGGGTTGAGATTGATGGAGGGTGTTAGACTTCGTGTTGTAGCCTTACTGTGTAATCCATACCATATTGGTATAGGACTTGTATGACACCATTATATATATCTTTACCTAATAATAAAGCAGCTACGGTTTCTGGTCGTACGTCGTCGCTGGCGATTTGCAAAAAAGTCCCTCGGTTTATAAAAAATCAACCCGCAGTCCCTATTTTAGTGGGTCTCTATATAACGTTTCAATTTTGCAAAAAAACCCTGTACTCATTTGAATTTCACTCGCTGTCCTCCCGTCGTCTTATCCATTCCTCCTGCGGCAATGGCGGTGGCTTCGCCCATTCCGTCGTGCGCCGGCGACGGCCGCCGCCGTGCCTCGCGTGGGAGGATCGAGGGCGCTCGCCAGGAGGTTGGAATACGTTCGCCGGGCGAGTGCTACAGAGACGGCGCGGCGAGGCGGGGCAGTGGCGGTTGTTGACCAGCCGTCGTGCGTCGTGGGGGAGGATGGAGAATGCTCGCCGCGGTGTGCACGGCGAGAGGCGTCTGCTGCCGCGCGTCGAGGTGGAGCAGTGGCGTTGGTCGAGGAGGAAGAGGCAACCAAGTCAATGAGGCACTGGCGTCGGCCGTCGAATTGCCGGCCGGAGCAGAGGACGACAGCTCCCGCCCTCGCTGCTATCCGCGCGCGTCCGCGTGCTCACCTCCGTCCGCGCCCTTCAGCTCGTCTCCGCCTGCATCCTGCTGCGTGCCAACCGCGCCGGGAGACCACCTCTGCCTGCCGCGCGCGCCTTTGCTCATGCCCTGCAGCTTGCCTCCGCCCTCGTATATATATAGTAACACTATTCTAATCCTGGGATTAGAATAAGGGAAACATTTGGTGTCGGCGCGCTGGCCGAGTCTTCGGCTGGTCGCGTCCACGATCACTGCCCACAATCAGTAGGCCCGCACACCGCCCGTGCCTTTGCCTTTTTTTTCCTTCTTATCCTTTCTATCTTTCATCTCCGCCACTTCCCGAACGCCTCCTCTCCTTTTCTACCTTCTCTCATCAGCAGCGGCTGCCGCCACTCCGCGCGAATTCTCAGATGCGAACAGCTGCCTGATTTTTGTGGGAAAGACACACATCACCGGTGCAAGGGGGTGATGGCAGTGGCTGTGCGCGCCGGCGAGGTGGCTCTGTCTCGCGGTGACCGCTGAAGCAAGCCACACACGCGCTACCGGTGGCCGGCGAGGTAGCACCCTGCGACTCAGCGGATGCTACCACCACCGACACCGGAATCTGCAAGCACCACCACGGGGAGCTACAACCCCCAAGGTCAGAAGATGCATCCATCTCCTAAGGGAGCTGGAAACGTACAATCGGGGTGCTGGAACCTGCATTCAGGAGAGGTCCAGCCGGCGAGCACGCGGATGCTGCTATGATACGCTGCAGAGCTGCAACCGGCGCGCACTGGTGCCAGAACAGGCTTCTGCTGTCTACAAGCGGTGAGCAGGGAGCTGCACCCGGTGAGCACAGTGCTGGAACCGGTGCTCTGCAGAGCTGCATCCGGTGAGCACAGTGCTGGAACCGGTGCTCTGCAGAGCTGCATCCGATGAGCACAGTGCTGGAACCGGTGCTCTGCAGAGCTGCATCCGGCGAGCAAAGTGCTGGAACTGGTGCTCTGTAGAGCTGCAACCGTCGAGCATGGTGCTACTATGCTCTTTGCTGCAAAAGCTGCAACCGGCGAGCATGGTGCTGGAACCGGCTTCTGTAGAAGCTATAACCGGCGAGCACATAGCTGCAACCGACGAGAACGGTGCCGCAGCCGGCGTGCATGGGGCGTGAACTGGTGCCCAGTTTTGCTACAACCAGGCAAGCGTGGCCGGCGACGACAGTGCCATGTCTTGCTACTATGGGCAACGAGGAAAGCTACTACCGGTGACGGAATTGCGACAACCACGACAATGAAGTGTGGCCGGCGCCCGGCGACGACGGTGCCGTGATTTTTGCTGCAACCGACAGCAGAAAAGCTACAACCGGCGCCCAAATTTGCTACAACTAGGACCAGCGACAAGGAAGTGTGGCCGGCGGCGACGGTGCTGTGATCTTTTTTTGTTCCAACCAGGCGACGGCGAGCGTGGCCGACAACGGCGGCATACGATTTTTTGTTGCTGTAACGGGCAGCAAGGAAAGCTCCCACCTGGTGCTGGGATTTTTTGTCGCAACCATGGGGGTTCCTAGAACTGCGGCTGTTCGTGATTGAGAATGGCGAGCGGCGGCG
>NC_041389.1:214184585-214207748 GCF_002162155.2 Triticum dicoccoides | reverse complement strand
TTCCCGCCGCCGGCCCTGGATCCCCACGCGCCACCGGCCCTGGATCCCAGCATGCCGCCGTCGGCCCTGGATCCCAGCCTGCCGCCCCGGCCGCTAGCCCTGGATCCCACCACCGCGCCGCCGGGCAGTGGACCCCTGTGCGCTGCGCTTCCACCATGGCGGACGGTAACCACCAACCCATCATCATCGCCTACAGTCCGAGTCTGTACGCCTGCACCGTTCAACTCCTTCCTCGAGTACGTCTGCGATGGATGCATGCCACCCCCTACTATGGATAAGGTGTGATCCGCCGTCATCTCCTCTCACGGGGTGCGCGACTCCCGGAGGCTGGACCACCTCGGCGCACCCTGCTGGGGAGCCGTTCAACAGGGCCACCTTCAGCACCCTCTCGGGCCGCCGTTCAACTACACCAACTGGGGGTCGTTCAACAAACTCGCCCGACGCCGTACGAGGCCGAGTCCCAGCGAGGAGCTTGTCACCTCCTAGGCTATGTGCTGCCTGAGGACTATGGGCTCCTGTTCGTCAACGTCGCAACGAGGTTCAAGCACCCAGATTACAGTGGCTCCCCTAATCTTGCTCTGCATCGATATGATACTATAGCACTGACAGAATTTTTTTGTTTTATGTTAATGTATAAAGCACTGACGGAGATGCAAACTTAGACACCCCAAGTTGTGCGTGTGCAGAGCCATAGGTGAGGCATCCAGGAAAGCACTCCATCCAGGACTACAGATTTTTGCTAATAACAAAGTTCATGTTGTCAGAAAATTGAAGTCCATTTATATGGAATTAGATGGTTGTTGTGTGTATGCAGCTATTAGCAGAAATCTGTGCTGAAAACTTGTGGCTGAGCCAGGGCCCTGGATGCTGATAACATTTGTAATTTGTGCTCTGTACCTTCTGGAGACTTGGGGGATGAAAAAAGGTGGCTCCTCCCATGAATTATTGATTCCACACTTATGTCTGCACTTAGCAAAAATGCATATGAAATACCATGCTCTACTGAATTTTCATCAGTTATACTGCCTATATTTTGGGGCCTCAAGACACACAGTAATTACATTATTGAACGATGCACCGCTTTTCTCTGGAGCAGGAAAAAAATAAGTAGCAGGTGTCTAGCAACATCAGTGTGTGGCTGCCTATAATTGTTCTGTGTGAGTGTTGCACACAAGCATCAGTACCAGGAAAATGAAGGCGCCCGGGGCGAAGTCCTGGCAGAGTAGACCGGCCGGAGCTATCGGGCCAGACCATGGCATGCGGTCGCAGACGACGACGAATCCGCGACGTTGTCACTTGCTGCTGCTGGGTGCGGCTACGTCGCTAGTGGTGTGTGTGCGCGTTGTGCGTGTGGTGTATGGTGGGCGCATGCATGTACGAGTGCACATGCATGCTATCACACACGAATTGGAAAGAGTTTCAAAATTTGTAGTCAGCTCATGTGCACATAAGTGTTTGCGTTTATTCCCCAAAAAGGAGAATATTACGTTTACACACACACACGTTTCACCAAAAAAGGAGAACAGTATTCGTAGAGTTCAAAAAGTAAGTGAAAATGTCATGTTCTATGGGGAAAACGTCATGTTCTAACAGAAAAATACATTGGTCTAAAACATAATGTTGTATAGTTTTTGTTCTGTATTATTTCCCGAAGTTCAACAATATATATGGATGCAAAAAACTAGTGTTTTTTTCATATGTTGGTTTCAATTCAAAAACTACAAAATAGAGAAGCCCAAGTAAGTTCAATTACTACAACAAAAAGAAGTCCATAAACGGAGAAAAAGAACACAAAACATACATGACATGAAAAAAACCTCACCCAGAAAATATAAGTTTGGAAGTTTAAGAAAAGAAAGAAGAAGTTCAGTTTTTCAAAAACAATGTAATTTGACATTCATAAAAAAGATATTCCTTGTTCGTTGTGTTTAAAAAAAATAAAAATCAGTTTTCTAAATAAATAAAATTCTAGAAGTTAAAATTTAAAAAACATAGCATTTTCATATTCAACGCTAAGCCAAGAAGTTCGAATTAAACTAACAAAGTACTTCGATCTTAATGGGAAATTTGATTTTTTTTTGTTTCTGCAAATGTTGATAGAGGCAAAGGTGTCCCGTCTTTCGATGAGATGATGGATATCGCTTTGGTGGAAGTCGACTTTGACGATCCGACTACGACGTGCGAGGACGTCGCGCCTTAGCAATCGCTAAACCAACTCCGAGAGGTTATTGACCACGCCGGAGCACGATCAACCTGACCACGAGGGTCTGTTTCCTGCGAGCAAACGAAGAACAAGCAAGAAACTAAGATTGCAATCTGGATATTGCGAATATAAGATGAAAGCTTTATTGATCAAGGTGGGGTTCTGTGACGCCTTTGTCTGGTCGTTGAACACAAACGAAGTACGCGAAGTTGCAGCTATGGCGAACTTTTAATCTAAACAAAACCCAAAGTCTAAACGGCGCCCTAAGGGGTGTATATATGGAGGAAGAGGGGGGAATTTCGTGGCCCTTGGTGGAGGGGTCCGAAATCAACCCTATCTCTTGTTTCCCCACACATACGGACTCTAAAAATAGCCTATACTTATGTATTTCGAAATTACATGGGCCTGGCCCAATAATAAGGTGACGCAGCACCTAGAATAGCCTCGGGACGAAATTTATGAAGTGGCATCTTGTATATTTCGTCCAAGGCTTCATGCACCCATTATGGTGGCTTCAAAGTCCTGAAATCATCACTTGTAACTCCGTTCTGGTTCCCCTTGCGCATGGCATCATCTCCATGCTTGTTCTTGCTCCAATGTCCATCCTTCTCCAAGCTAGGCCCTTCACTTGTAAGCAAAACAAATGTATCCAATTTAGGCAGCATCATATTCTCATGAACATTAGAATCATTACCAAGAAACGAAAGTACCTGATAATTTAATTGGCGTGCGCGAGCTCTAGTAATTGGTCCAGTATATGTAGCAGTAGGGGCTGTGGGTGTAACAATGGTATTGATGTCCTCATCATCCTCCCCTTCTTGAAATGAAGTCGTCCTCGATGGAAGCTCATCTTCGTCTCCCAAATAAGGCTTCAAATCTGCAATGTTAAAAGTGGGACTAACCCCAAAATCTGCAGGCAGCTCAAGTTTATATGCATTATCATTTACTTTCTCCAACACCTTAAAGGGACCAGCAGCACGTGGCATTAGCTTTGATTTGCGCAAATTAGGAAATCTATCCTTACGCAAATGTAACCAAACAAGATCTCCAGGTGCAAACACAACATGTTTTCTACCCTTATCTCCAGCAAGTTTATATTTAGCATTCATACGCTCAATGTTTTCCTTAGTTAACTCATGCATTTTTAAAATCAATTCAGCACGTTCTTTAGCATCAAAATTAACCTTCTCCGAAGATGGAAGAGGCAACAAATCAATAGGTGCATGAGGTAGGAAACCATACACAACTTCAAAAGGGCACATCTTAGTAGTAGAATGCAATGAACTATTATAAGCAAATTCAATATGAGGCAAGCATTCCTCCCACATTTTCTTATTATTCTTCAAAACACCCCTAAGCATAGTAGACAATGTTCTATTGACTACTTCAGTTTGTCCATCAGTTTGGGGGTGACAAGTAGTACTAAAAAGTAGTTTAGTCCCCAACTTAGCCCATAAACATCTCCAAAAGTGGCTAAGAAATTTAGTATCACGATCTGAAACAATAGTATTTGGCACACCATGCAAGCGAATAATTTCACGAAAGAACAAATCAGCAACATTAACAGCATCATCGCTTTTATGACATGGTATAAAGTGTGCCATTTTCGAGAATCTATCCATGACAACAAATATGCTATCCCTCCCCTTCTTTGTTCTAGGTAAACCTAAAACAAAGTCCATAGATATATCCTCCCAAGGAACACTAGGTACAGGCAAAGGCATGTATAAACCATGAGGATTGAGTCGTGACTTAGCTTTTTGACATGTAGTGCAGCGAGCAATAAAACGCTCAACATCCCGTCTCATCTTTGGCCAAAAGAAATGTGTAGCAAGTACGTCCTCCGTCTTCTTCACGCCAAAGTGTCCCATTAGTCCTCCTCCATGCGCCTCCTGCAACAACAAAAGACGAACGGAGCTAGCTGGAATGCATAGCTTGTTAGCACGGAACACAAATCCATCATTAACGACGAACTTGTTCCATGTTCTTCCTTCTTTACAATTCTGCAATACATCTTTAAAATCAGCATCATGCACATATTGATCTTTGATGGTCTCCAAACCAAATATTTTGAAGTCAAGTTGTGAAAGCATAGTATAGCGACGAGACAATGCATCAGCAATAACATTTTCTTTACCCTTCTTGTGCTTAATGACATAAGGGAAAGTCTCAATGAATTCAACCCATTTAGCATGTCTAAGATTCAGTTTAGCTTGACTTTTAATATGTTTCAAAGATTCATGATCAGAATGTATAACAAATTCTTTGGGCCACAAATAATGTTGCCATGTTTCTAAAGTCCGAACAAGAGCATATAATTCTTTATCATAAGTAGAATAATTCAGACTAGGCCCACTCAATTTTTCAGAAAAGTATGCAACAAGTTAGCCATCTTGTAATAACACACCTCCTAATCCAATTCCACTAGCATCACATTCAAGTTCAAAAGTCTTATTAAAATCAGGAAGTTGGAGTAAAGGAGCATGTGTCAACTTATCTTTCAATACCATGAAGGCTTCTTCCTGTGCGGTACCCCAAACAAAAGGCACATCCTTCTTTGTAAGCTCGTTGAGAGGTGCAGCAATGGTGCTGAAATCTCTCACAAAACGCCTATAGAATCCAGCGAGGCCAAGAAAACTCCTCACTTGTGTGACCGTTTTGGGCTGCGGCCAACTCTCGATAGCTTCAATCTTGGCTTTGTCAACTTCAATTCCCTGTGGAGTAACAACATAGCCAAGAAAAGATACTCGGTCGGTGCAAAAGGTGCACTTCCCAAGGTTACCAAACAAACGTGCATCACGTAGAGCAATAAAAACAGCACGTAAATGTTCCAAATGTTCTTCCAAAGATTTGCTATAAATCAGTATATCATCAAAATAGACTACCACAGATCGTCCAATGAAAGCACGTAAAACTTCGTTCATTAGTCTCATGAAAGTACTAGGCGCATTAGTTAACCCAAAAGGCATGACTAACCACTCATATAAACCAAACTTAGTTTTAAATGCTGTTTTCCATTCATCACCCAATTTCATACGAATTTGATGGCAACCACTACGCAAATCAACTTTGGAGAATATTGTAGAGCCACTCAATTCATCAAGCATATCATCTAGCCTAGGAATAGGATGACGATAACGAATAGTAATATTATTAATGCCTCTACAATCAACACACATACGTGACGTACCATCCTTTTTAGGCACTAGTATAATAGGAACAACACAAGGACTAAGAGATTCGCATATATAACCTTTGTCAAGCAGCTCCTGTACTTGACGCATAATCTCCTTCGTCTCCTCTGGATTGGTACGGTATGGTGCACGGTTGGGTAGCGATGCACCGGGAATTAAGTCAATTTGATGCTCAATCCCTCGAATGGGTGGTAATCCCGGTGGCACGTCTTGTGGAAAGACGTCAGCGAACTCCTGCATAATGTTAGTGACAGCAGGGGGCAAAGAGGAAGGCACGTCCTCGAATGAAAATAATGCCTCTTTGCACACAAAAGCATAGCAAACAGATTTGCTGAAATCTAGCTCATCAATATCAGATTTGGTGGCAAATAAACATGCACTTTTCAATTTAATTTCAGAAGCAACACTAGATGGTTTATTATTAGGCTTCATTTGTTGCTCAAATTCTTTTGCCACAATCTGATTTTCACTCTTATTCTTCTCCTGTTTTGCTTTATTAGCTCTATTAATATCATCTTTCAAAATAGAATTAGGAGTCATAGGAAGCAAAGTAATATTTTTATCCTTATGAACAAGAGTATAATGATTGTTTCTACCATGGTGTACAACATTTTTATCAAATTGCCATGGTCTACCAAGTAATAAGGAACATGCTTGCATAGGTACCACATCACAATCAACATAATCAGCATATGTAGAGATACTAAAATGCACACGAACAGTACGTGTTACCTTAACCTTGCCGCTGTTGTTGAACCATTGGATGTAGTAAGGATGTGGATGTGGTCTTGTGGTGAGAGAAAGCTTCTCCACCATCTCCATGCTAGCCAAGTTGTTGCAGCTACCTCCGTCTATGATGACGCGCACAGAACGTTCCTTCACAACTCCCTTGGTATGGAACAAATTGTGCCTCTGATTTTGCTCAGCTTGTGTGACCTGCACACTCAAAACACGTTGAGCAACTAAACATTCATACCTGTCAGCGTCTTCAGGAGCCATGTATTGCGTCTCATGATCAGAATCATCTCCACCATGTTCTTCACGTGTAATAAGAGCCAAAGTCTCCTCATCATAGTCACTAGAGGACTCATATCCACCATCCGCGGTAGCAATCATCACACGCGGAGATTTGCATTCTCTCGCATAATGACCTCCTCCCTTACAACGACGACAAATAATATCACTTGTGTGCCCTGTTGATGCCATGGAAGAAGAAGAACTCCGTGCAGGCCCAGCAGGTGCGCTCTTGGCAGATAATGGTGGTTGTGCCTGTTTTCTTGTATCACGACTGGAGGAGGCACCTAATTGAGGTGCTGGTGCAGTTGAAGTAGAAGATGCACGCGGTGTCCATGATGAAGGTCGGCCTGCAGAAAAGTTAGTTCGCGCCAATGCTTGTCGATCCTGCACTTCACGTTCAGCTTTACAAGCAAGATGGAATAAACGAGTGATATTAGTATACTCCTTATAGTCTAGAATGGTCTGAATCTCTCTATTTAATCCACCCAGAAAACGTGCAAGCATAGCTTCATTCTCCTCAACAATACCACATCTAATCATGCCAGTTTGTAATTCCTGATAATATTCTTCTACAAAAAAATTTCCTTGTCTTAAACGCTGTAATTTTTGAAGCAATTCACGTTGGTAATATGGTGGAACCCAACGAGTACGCATAGCAGTTTTCAAAGCAGCCCAAGTAGCGGGAATAGGATATAATCTACAATGTTCAGACCACCATACACATGCAAAACTAGTGAAAGCACAAACAGCAGCAGCAACCCGTCTCTCCTCGGGATATTGTAAACATGTAAAACGTTGTTCAGTTTCTAACTCCCAAGTAAGATATATATCAGGAACATATCTACCCTCAAATGGTGGAATATTCAATTTCAGTTTAGGAATATGGACATCATCTCGTACCTGAGGTGGTGGTGCAGGCCTACCATTACGAATATATACCTGAGGTCGACCTGGTGGTGGTGGTGCTGGTGGCTGCACGTAGTGCTGATTTTGATCAACCTCATCCTCATAATCGCCCGCATACTCATCATCCTCCTGGGTACCAGCAGCAGCAGTAGCAGGGGCCAAAGAAGCATCAACAACATGAACAGCAGCACCAGAAGTTTGGCCATCCTCAATAGGAACACGCTTCGCTCGTCCATACTAATTCAAAAGGATGCGTTGTTGTTGTTGTTGTTGTTATTGCAGAGGTGCGATCGGTGCAGCCGGCGGTGGTTATGGAAAACGCACGAGCAATTCATTAAACTTGCTATCAAGATTTGTTTCGAACGTCTTCTCAATGCCATTTATCTTTTCCATGGCCTCGTCAAATCTGTTTAGCACATCTTGCACCTGTCCACTTATCATTTGCTGAAATTTATCATGTAGCTGTTTGTTCGTCAGGTTGTCCCAATCAGTCTCATCAGCTTGTGATCCTACCATGGTTAGCAGCAAATAGAAACACACAAGAATATGATCCTACAGACTACTAAGAAGTGGTGGTGGTGTATCACAAACCCGTCAAGCAAATCCCAAATTCTTACCAGTTCTTACCCAGCAGCAGGTGGTGATCGGCAACCGTTGTAGTCAAAACTCTCAAAGCTTGGATATAGCGATTACCAGGGAGAATCAAACGCACGACGTAGATGTATGTGGAGCTGGGAAGGCTTATAATATGGTAGCAAAAGGGGTAAGCAATAATCAATTCAGAGATGCAAAGTTGAATAAACGCTCAACGACGGTACTGTGCTGGTCCTAGGCTAGACCGTGCTAGAGACGCGAGCCTAGAACACTAACAAAATCACGGCGCTGCACGTAAACAAGGGAAAAGCACACTCTGGAAAATAAAATTCGCTCTTTTTTTTTGCGCTGCTTTTTTTTTTTACGAAAAATCACTATAATGGCGAGTGTCTCAAAACTCTTCCCAGGTCAAACTGACAGGATGGGCACGAAATTTTTTTTTGACCAATTTTTTTTTTCGACTGCCCGGACCCAAAAACTGGAAACGGGTCAAAAAAAACTTTCTATAACGGCGACTGTCTCAATACACTTAGAAACACCTAAAAATAGGATAGCCAGAAATTTTTTCGACAACTGCGTTTTCGGAAAATTTTGGGCCTAAACGGAGGGTGGTTTCCGGACTCTTTTTTTTTTGAAACCTACTCCGTCAAGGAAACATGAATCGGAAACTAGATGGATCTCGAAAACAAACCTAATAAGCAAGGAACTCGGATTGGTGGTGGATATATGGTGGTGGTATATGGCAGCGGTGGTGGTAGCGGTGGTAGTATATGGATATGGATCGGTGGTGGTATATGGACACAGATTGGTGGTGGTATATGGATACGGATTCGGAGCGGTGGTGGTAGATGGCAGGGGCGATGATGATGGTGCGGCGGCGGCGTGACAACTTATGACCAGAACTCGAAACTCTAAAAGACTAGACTCTAAGACCAGCAACTAGACCGACGATGCAACCGCAAATTCAACAAAGCAAAACACTAAAAAGATTATGCAAAGGCTTAGATTGGTTCGGATATGATGAACTAACCCTAAATTTTTTTGGCTTTTTCGTGGACTATAGGTATGAAGAACAGACTCGATCTAAACTACGAAAAACTGTAAAATCTCACCGAGCAACCTGGAAATCTGATACCACTTGATAGAGGCAAAGGTGTCCCGTCTTTTGATGAGATGATGGATATCGCTTTGGTGGAAGTCGACTTTGGCGATCCGACTACGAACGTGTGAGGACGTCGCGCCTTAGCAATCGCTAAACCAACTCCGAGAGGTTATTAACCACGCCGGAGCACGATCAACCTGACCACGAGGGTCTGTTTCCTGCGAGCAAATGAAGAACAAGCAAGAAACTAAGATTGCAATCTGGATATTGCGAATATAAGATGAAAGCTTTATTGATCAAGGTGGGGTTCTGTGACGCCTTTGTCTGGTCGTTGAACACAAACGAAGTACGCGAAGTTGCAGCTATGGCGAACTTTTAATCTAAACAAAACCCAAAGTCTAAACGGCGCCCTAAGGGGTGTATATATGGAGGAAGAGGGGGGAATTTCGTGGCCCTTGGTGGAGGGGTCCGAAATCAACCCTATCTCTTGTTTCCCCACACATACGGACTCTAAAAATAGCCTATACTTATGTATTTCGAAATTACATGGGCCTGGCCCAATAATAAGGTGACGCAGCACCTAGAATAGCCTCGGGACGAAATTTATGAAGTGGCATCTTGTATATTTCGTCCAAGGCTTCATGCACCCATTATGGTGGCTTCAAAGTCCTGAAATCATCACTTGTAACTCCGTTCTGGTTCCCCTTGTGCATGGCATCATCTCCATGCTTGTTCTTGCTCCAATGTCCATCCTTCTCCAAGCTAGGCCCTTCACTTGTAAGCAAAACAAATGTATCCAATTTAGGCAGCATCATATTCTCATGAACATTAGAATCATTACCAAGAAACGAAAGTACCTGATAATTTAATTGGCGTGCGCGAGCTCTAGTAATTGGTCCAGTATATGTAGCAGTAGGGGCTGTGGGTGTAACAATGGTATTGATGTCCTCATCAAATGTAGTCAAGAATTTGAAGTTAAAATAACATAGCACCTCGATATTTGTATACCATGAACGAAACAAGGCTCACCTAGAAAATTAAAATAACATAGCACTCTCAAAGTTCCAAAATTGGAGAGTTCGACTAAAATGAGGAAAACAAGAAAGAAGCACACATGTTTATACAAAAAATCCCATGGATTTGCCACATTTCTAAAATAACCAACAAGTTCAAATTTAAATGATAGAAAAGTTCAATATTTATCACAAGACTAAAAATGTTAAATTTAAAAAAGACTACTTAAATAAAATAGTTTTTAAAAAATGATTTGCCCATTAAAAAACACATAGAAGTTCAAATTTAAATAATCACCCTATTATTTTCCCCATTACCATAGAGTAAACCAAGAACTTCAAAAATTTAAAATGGAGCGATTCAAAAAGTTTATAAAATGGTGTTCCACAATTTACTAAAAAAATAGAGAATTTCAAATTTAAATAACATAGAAGTTCAAATTAAAAAACCGAGCGGTTTAAAAAGTTTGTATACATGGATTTGCCTCTATATTTTTTAAGATGTGGAAGTTCAAAATTAAACAAGTGATCGGTTCGATGTTTATTACAAAACTAGGACTTTTCCCTTTATTAATGAATAACACCAAGAAGTCCTAATTACCAAATGAAGTTGTTTGATGTTTATATAAATCTTAGATTTACCCCAACACTAAAGATTAAAACCAAGATGTTCAAATTTAAAAAACGGAGCAGTTCAATGTATATAAAACTCAGGTTTCCTCATTACTAATGAATAAAACCAAGAAGTTCAACTAGAAAAAAAAGGAGTTTGATATTTATTTGAAAAAAATCAGATTTTTCCAGTTACTAAAGAATAAAACCAATAAGTTCAATTCGAAATAACGAAGAAGTTCGATGTTTGTAAAAACCTCCAATTTCCACATTTTTAGAAACACACAATGAAATTCAAATAAAAAAGGTAGAGTTGTTCAATGTCTATAAAAAACTCAGACATTTTCACGTAACCGAGAGAAGTTCACGTACTACACGATGTGCATTTTGTATGAAAAAAAGAATGAAAAAGCAAAGGCTAAAAAGCTTTTTTGCTAGAAGTTCAAGTGCTCAGCCCGAGAAATTTCAAAAATTCTTGTGATAGAGGTTGAACAAAAAAAACGTGACAGAAGTTCAAGGTGAAAACAACGGGAAGTTCAACTACTACACGGAAGGCGTTTCAGAAGAGACTATATGAATAAAAAACAAAGAGCTTAAAAGGTTTGTTGCAAGAAGTTCACGCGCTCCTCTCGGTGAAGTTCAAGATATCTATTGCAAGACGTCCAACCTTCAAATACATGTAAAAAAACATGCAAAAAACGACGTTGTTTTTGCCATTTGTAAAACTGCTCTCAAATGACAAAAAATTGTAATGTCTGTCTACATGAAAAAGATGCTCCTATTCATAAGCTTTCCAACGGTATATTATATGCTATATGCCGATGAATGGTTTTAAAGTTTTATGTATACCGTTAAAAACACATTTTTACGCATTCAAAAAAATATTTTGAACCGTCTCGAGTATGAAAAACTGATCAACGCGAAAAAGTTGCGTGTTTTCAACAGCTTTCCATCGGTATACCATTTGCTCAATTTCGGTAAGTGGTTTGGGAGTTACCAGCAAAATACAACACGTCAAAAACAATGTGAAGTTCAAACAGACATGACCGACAAATTCAACTACTTCACGCAGTGCATTTCCATTCGTGATGAAGGCATAAATCATGATCTCCTCATTTTATAATTTACTTCAAAATGACAGTAATATCATTTGTGTATGTTGAAGTCCTCGGTCGGAGAAAGTTAAAAAGTTTATTGTGAGAGATGTTTGCTCAAAAAGAATATCATTTGTGTAACACCCACGAATGGATGAGAAAACTACAAATGAAAATACGTTACAGAAGTTCAACGTGAAAACAGTAGGAAGTTCAACTACTACAGTGAATGTAACACCCCAAAAATTTAACCATGTTTTGTTTATTAAAATTTTGCCAGGAAATTAAATTTTTTATTTTCTGGATTTCAGATCCTTTCTTTTCTTTGATATTGTGGAGTTTTTGCCCCAAGTAAAAACTTTTCAAATAAAAAAAATGTTGTTGGGCTTGTATACCCTCTCTTGAAACATTTATTTTATCAGTAGAATTATTTATATAATTATTTTTCCCTGAGTTCTATTTCTCTAAAAAAGATTTTTCATAAGATTTAGGGTCCCATTTGCACTGCAACCCTTTGATAAATTTATTTAAAAATCCGACCAAAATTTGGGGATGACATGTGATGTCCCTAAATCACTTTTATGCAAAAATATCCTTTAGTCATTTGGAGATTTTGGGCTTTACCCCAAGTTTTCAAATCTGGTCCAGTTGCACTTTTGCACTACAACCTATTTATATATTTCTTTAAAACTTACACCAAAATTAGGGGATGTTAGTGGGAGTATATTATTCATATTTGTGCAAAAACCGACTAATGTTCTTTGAAAAATTTGAGCACATCATCCTCTTTTGCTCTCTGGTCCAGTTTGACATTTTCTACTGCAACCCCATTTTAGTTTGCTCTAGTGCCCATGAGATTTTTCCTGCCTATAGTCCTCCCTACCAAACCCTTAAGTCCAGGAGAATGGACTCATTGGAGTAGTTTTGGTCCATGAAACTATGCCCTTTTCTTTCTGTCCAGAGATGGTTTTCTCAAAAATTTGCACTAGCAAGTTTTTGTGTTTGACAAACTAACCTTGCCACCATCACCTACACCTAAAGAGACTAGGATCTGGTGTTTTTGGCCACCCCAAGAGTTGCCTAGATGCCCTTGGCATTCTGTCAAACACCTTGAGTGCATGTACAGATTTGGCATGAATTTTAGTTTGCACTATGGACTTGATCCCCTGACCAAGCCACCATGTCCACTAATCTCTTTGCAAACCATAACCTAGACCTGCTAAACCTCATGTGGATTAGAGCCCCTGGCAGGCGTTGGCATTTTGCCGAACACACAGCGTGCGTGCTCTGGGCGCGCCCAGAGCGCACGTTTTGCATGCACGCGCACCGAGTCGCCGCATCCCACTGCCGTCGTCCCGCGCTCGTTCTGGCCCTTGCCCACTCGCAGCCGACGCGCCCCGACTCTTTCCTCGCCGCAGAGCCGCCCTGGCCCCCTCCTAGCGCCCTACAACGCCACCGACGCAAGCCGCCACCACCGCTCCGACAGCTCCTGCCGTGGACGGCGCCGCCCGAGCCATACGCGCGCGCCAGCTCGCCCTGAACAGCTAGAGCTCATCCCCTCGCCCTGCCAGACCCCTTCAGCCATCGCCACGCGCCCCTGGCTATAGAACGACGGTTCGCCATCGAGCTTATCTCTGACCGCCGCATAACCGACCTTGGCCGCCTATAAAAGGACCCCGAGCTCTCCCAGGCCCTCAGGCAACCTTCAAGCCAACCCCTCTGGAACTCCTCTGGCCAGCAATCGACGGCGGAAGCTTTCTTCCCCATCTCCGGTCAGCTCGGCCGCCGCCACATTTCGGTCCCGCTCGTCGCAACCAAAGCCTCCCCAGCCCATCCAGTACCACCGTTCAACTCCTCTCGACCTTGCGGAGCCGCCCAACCCCTTAGCCTCGCCCGAGGACAACCATAGCCCGAACCCCCAAATTCACCCGGAGCTGCCGTCCGCCACGGAGCTCGCCGCCGGCGACTCCCTCCACCCCCGCCAACCTAACGACCACCGGGAGGACCGCCCTAGACTGGCGGATCCATCCCTGCCCTCCGGAGCCCGCGAGGAGCCACCGTTCGCCGGCGTTGATTGCCAGAGCCCCGCCTCTGTTCGGCCAGAGGAGGAAGGAGGCGGGGGCGGACCGGTCAAACCTGACCAGTGGGCCCCCTGGACCCACTGTCAGCGACCCCGAGCCAGTCCACGCTGGCTAAGTGGAAACGTAAAGTGCAGAGTACGCCTCCCCCCGAACCGTTTTTCTTTTTTGTTTCTTTTATTTATTTATTAAAAAAAACAAAAAGTTGACTAAACTTTGACTGGCTATAACTTTTTAAATATAACTCCAAATGAGTTGATTCTTTTTCCCACCTTTCTCAAATTCTGTCCAGTTTATTTTCATATTTATTTGATAAATTTTCAAACAACTTTTTTGCACTGTTTTGAAACTATGTGTTAATTTGAATATTTTCAAAAATAGGATTTGTTGGAGAGAGAAGAAAACTTTCAAAAGTTTTGGAATGCACTCTGCCTCTCCACAACTTGAAGGAAAGCATTCTGAACTCTGGCATGATATTTTTGTGTGTCGTTTGAATACGGTTACAACACTCCTTGTCTCGGAGTTTTCGTTATTTTATGTGACGATAAGAACATACTCATAAGTGCATATCGATGATTCTGTGCTACTAAAATTTGATACGTTGTGATAGTAATCACCCGTGTATGCTTTTCATGCATGCCGGAGGGAAGCCGGGAAAGTCTTTGTCTTGGGTAGGCACGAGCTTGTCCCTAGTTCCTCGTCGAGACGAGTGTGTCCGGTATGGCATGATAAGGTATGATGAGTGGTGATTCTATCTGTTGATTGAAATATATTTGTTATGCTAAACATGCAGGGAATACTTAAACCTCCTGAGTCGGCCGTAGATCGAGTCTTGTTCCAGTAACCCTCATACTTGTTTCGTACTACCACTTGTCCCTGCCGCGGGTAGGGTACGGTTCAGTAAGTTGTCAACCCCTTCCTAGCACACACTGTACAGAGAGGCCATGGTGGAAGATACTGGATGCATCCGGTAGGCATGCCACCTGGTCCGGGGGCATGGGTGTTTCTGATTGGGACCGAGAGGGGGACACCCCTTAGTAGCGCGCGACATAAATTTGATCCCATGCTAATCGAGGTTGTAGCCTCCCCACTTAGAGTTTTGCTTGACAGGTGTCGTGGGTGATCCCAGACATCGGTAAGTTAAGCTGGTGTGTGCGGGTCAGGTGTGTTTTCAGTTAAAAGACCGTAGACGGAATTAGTCCCGATGGACTAAAGGAATCCGTTACTCGTGGATAAAGAGTACACCCTCTGCAGAGATTATATCTATTCAAATAGCCGCGTCCATGGCTAAGGACTACAGTCGGGGATGGGTCAAGTGTCGGTCTTAGTGTCGGTCTTTGGAGGAGAAACTACTAAACCAGAATATGGATCATGACTTGTGACTTATGATAACTATGATTATTATTATTATGGACTAACCCTTTATATTATTTGAATTATTGAGTATCCCTGGGACGGTTCTACCTCCTGGATATTCACTGTGATTATTTTCTTATAAGCCCTTTATGTGGCGTTGCTCAGACGCCCGACTGTGGCATGCTTGTTATTTCCTTTATAAGCCCTTTATGTGGTGTCGCACAAATGCCCGACTGTGGCATGTTTGTTACTTATTTCACCTATAAGCCCTTTATGTGGTGTCGCTTAGACGCCCGACTGAGGCATGATTTATATTATTGTCCTTTCGAGGCGTCACTTCAGACACCCGATCGGTGCACTCTATTTTTATTCTCTGATTGCATATTCATGTTGTATATAAATAACCTGCTTGCATGCATCAGGGATTTTATTTTCTATGACTGATGTTGTGATCATAGAATATTTTAGAGCATGATTATCATTTGTTATATTATACCCGTGTTCATAATGTTTGCGAGTACATTCAAAGTACTCACTGGCTTGTCCCTGGCTGTTCTCTTGGCCAGATTTCTTGCATGGAGAGGAGCTTTGCGATGGCAGCCCCGGAACCTAAGCAATGGTGATAGCAGCCTCGCGAAGATGGCAGCCCCGGAACCTAAGCAATTCCTGACAGTGAATGAACTTCAGATGAAAAACTACACCGGTGATTTCTAAAAAAACACAAGGAAGTTCAAATAAAAAAGTTAGAGAAGTTCGATGTATATAAAAAACACAAACTTTTTCTGTTACTTATGCGAAATAAAGAGAAGTTCAAATGGATAATAGCCAGAAGTTCATGTACTGCATGGTTTGCGTTTCGTATAAGAAAAAAAGAATAAAAAGGTGAAGTCCAAAATTTTGTTGCTAGAAGTTCAAGTGCTCGGCCCGAGAAAGCTCAAAATTCTTGTGAGAGAGGTTAAAGAAAAATACGTGGCAGAAGTTCAAGACGAAAACAATGGGAAGTTCAACTAATACACGAAATGCGTTTCAGACAGGATAATATGAATTGAAAAAAAGCTTAAAAGGTTTTGTTGCAAGAAGTTCACGTGCTACTCCCGGTGAAGTTCAAGATCTCTAGTGTGAGACATCCGAACATCAGTTACATGTAAAAAACAGGCAAAAAACGACGTTGTTTTACGCATTCAAAAATATAGTTTGAACCGTTGCCGGTATAAAAAATTGATCAACACAAAAAAGTTGCGTGTTTACAGCAACTTTCCATCGGTATATCATTTGCTTAATTCTGCTGAGTGAATGAAGAGCTACGAGAAAAAAAAGCACGCGAAAAACAGAGTGAAGTTCAAGAAGAACTGCCACAAAAGTTCAAGTACTTCACGCGATGCATTTTCGACGAATCTGTTTCGCTATAAAGGCAGAATGAATGATCTCGCCATTTCTGAAATTACTTGAAAATGGCTAGGGATTAGAGAAAATCATCAACATGGAAAACTTTCGCATTTTTCGTAGCTTTTGAATGTATATTATTCGCCCCATTCCGACAAAATTTGTAGAAATTACAACGAAAATATGTTTTGCCCATTTTCAAAACTGACTTAAAACCGTAAGGAATTGGGAGAAACAATATGTATCAATTTTTTAAGCATTTACTCAAGCTTTCCAGCGCCATATCATTTGCTGCATTCGGACGTACAGTTAAAATATTAGATCGAAAATAAGAACTCCGTGGAACTTGTACTGTTTTCTAAATTACTCTTAAACCGTTCAAAATTAGGAAAACCTTCAACATGAAAAAGTAGTGCATTTTCATAAGCTTTCCAACGCCATATTACTTGCCTCAATGGGATTAGCCGTTTAGAAATGGCATCGAAAATACGAACTTGGCTATTCGGTTTGCGAAATTTTATGTTTTTCCAAATTACTCTTTAACCATAGGGAATTAGAGAAAACTTTCAACATGTGGAAGGAGCGGTTTTGCAGTATCTTTTCAATGCCATATTATTTGCCTCATTCCAATTAACGGTTTATAAAAGCGATCGAAAATACGATTCACGTTTTTTATGTGAAGAAAAAACGGTTTTCAAAACTGCTGTTAAACCGCTTACATTTTGACAAAAATTTAAGTTGGGTCATGATACTGGTGTCCATAGATTTCCAACGGTATATCGCAAGCCCCGTTTGGGCAATGTTAGCGGAAGTTCAACCTAGTTCAGATTCAGGTCGAACAACTCAGGCAGTAAAACTGCGAAATACACGAGTTCATCATGACCCGAGAGCAAAATCCGCCCATTAGCGAGATTCCTATTTAAAACGGGCATATAGTTGCTAAAAACCGTTTGCAAATTACAGTTACATCACATAGAACACGACTAATCAGAATAATTCACGCGGAGAGACACAGTTGCAAAGATAGCCCGAAGGTCGGGTTCCTACAGAGGGAAGTTCAGGCGTGTATCTCAGGAAGTTCATGTTGTGATCAGAATAATATTCTGATCCCGTGATCAGAATAGTGTTTATATGTGTGTGTGTGTCTATATATATACAAACGGTCTATTCTGCTAATATTAGCAGAATAACTATTCTGCACACCACTTCCGCACTGCACGCTGGACGCAAGTGCACTGCATCTTCTTTACGTTGGGCACTGCAATGCTTCACGAGAGAACTGCTTCATTTTCCGGTGTTCCGCCCGTGTTTTCTATGTGGAATCGGGTGTCGCGGGATGATTCAGTTTGTGTCTGCATCTCATTTTAGCTTTATTCTTTCTAATTTACAGGAAAATATACTAGAGTGCTTGCGAATCGAGGGATTTGGCGGACGAGCTTTCTCTGTTCGTTCGTGTTCGCATCAGATGCGATTTTTTTGTGCTCGGATGTTGTTATTTAGTAGGAATTCTTTGATTGCGTTCATTTTAATCGGTCCGTTCACTCTATAATTTGTTAATTTTTAGGAGTTAGTTTTCAATTCTTGTTATTTTGATTGTGCGGGCGGGTGAGCTTCGTCCGCTCCTCTGTTCTTGTTGATTTTTTTGAATTTGCCCGTCCATGCGTGTTTGAATATTGTAATTACTGTTGTTGTAGGTTTGAATTCATTGTATTACGGGTATAATTGTCATTTTTTGAATTGCGTTTTTTAAATGAAAGCTGATGCTGTTCGTCAAGTTGCCATGTCTTCCATGTAAATTTTTGCGGGTGTATTTTTCGATAGTTTAGTGGTTGTACCATTTTTAGGCGAGTTATGGAAGTGCGAGTGAAATTGACACCTCTATCAGTCTATCACATGTCTGTAGTTTTACTGCTTTAATTTTATTTGTTGTAGTCATGGCATACGTTGTAGTGCACTGCATTTTCTTTGGTAGTGTACTTCGGTGTAGCTGCATTACAGTGGTTATGGCTGCTTATGAGATTTCTCCTTTTCTTAAACTACATTCTGTGTTCTAGATGACTGCATAATATGCATTTCTGTACTGCATTAGCAGTGTTGTTAATGTTCTATTCTGCTATTAGAATGGATGGTCCATGATACGCTTGTGTTAGCTGAATAGTTATTATAAGAATTTTTTTGAACTGCATACTATGAGAATTGTTTTTGAACATCATATGTTAACTGCAAAGTTTCGAGCATTTGCATTTCCTTGTTACTGTTCAGAGGGCTGCCTTTTGTTATTATTAGTACCACACTATGTGTTCGAGAGAACTGCATTACTGCCAACAACAACTTTGTCTAAAAAGGATGATAAAATGACGTAGTTGAGGTTGCATACTTTAAATAGGCATCGTTCAAATTGTCTGATGGACATAATTTTAAAAGCATACATCATAAGCAAAGCATTAGAAATATTGGTTGCTTCATATTAGACAGCCTAGAGTGCAAATATTGTAAACTTGATGGAGTCTTCTTCTTTGTAGAAAAAGACCATGGCCACTTCTCCGGCCTCAAAGCCATTCTGGGAGACAAAATCTTTCCAACCAGTAGTTATGTTGATGCAGTCTTCAGAGTCGATGTGGTAGTCAGCTTGCATGTCTCCACAACCATTCTTGTGTTCTATCTCCAAAGTAAGCTTCCCAGAACTCGGAGCATGAAATTTTATTGTGGATGGCAGTTTCTGCATATTGGAATGGGTGGAAAAAGAATTTATAAGTAAACAGCAAATGTTTTTGTTTTATACTTAGTATGATTTGTTAATGTTTACTTAAATAGTTACATACATATGACTGTATTTTGTAAAGTAGTTGCAATGTATGAACAAACTTATATACGCAATTGACTCCTAGTTTTACTGGGATATATATTATACTACAACATGCGTGCACTGCAATGTCAGTAACAGTGTACTTCTCCAGCATGTTAAGATAACTGCAACGCTTATCTACTGACCCTTTTTTGTTCATGCGTTGGGATTCTGATCTAGCTAGTGTCGATACATGGTGTGGTACTGAAGAAAGATAGGTGGAAGCATCTAGTCTTAATAGCTAACAGATCTGAACAATAATACAAATTCTGTTTTGTATTTTTGTTTATATTACTGAACAAATTGATTGAACTATATATTCATATGTGTATTTGCAGTCTAGATTATGTCGAAAATTGTGAGGGAAAAAACATACCCAACTTTCCTGTAGATCTGCGGTTGTGAGGCGATGAAGAAATGGCGCACGAAACCCCCTATTGGGTATCATCAGGCAGCCGAGCATGCTGCGCCACTCCGTGTTGGTGAGCTCTAGACCTTCTGCGTAGACGCATGTGTCCGCTACCGGCGCCATCCTTGCCAAGCACCCGCACTTACAGTCCATGGCGGGTTCAGTGGAATTCCAGGGAAGAGCCGTGGATGGGATGAACCCTAGATCTACGTTTTAAGGAAAATGAGGAACGGGGGGAGGAGTTGTGTTAGTCTGTAGCACGAATGGATAAGTTTTTATGCAATCAATCGAGCAATGGAAGTAATAAAAGGTGTGGTTGGCGTTAGGTGGTGGATTGGGTCTGATTCAGTGAACACAAATGCATTTAAGAAGCAACAGGACTGCTTACTTGAAAATAGCGAACTGCATTGTCATATCACGACGAACTACGAACGTGTGGTTGGGCCTGTGTTTGTGTATTGTATGTAGCATTTTTTTATTTTCAGTGGCCTCTTTTTTTTCTTGTTGGCCCTGTGTTCGGGTAGTGAAGACGCAATTGGGCCCAAGTCGGCCTGTGAGCACGGCTGGTTCCCGGTGCGCTGTTGCGGTCTAATGTTTAGTCCCACCTCGCCCACGGAAGGCGCGCCCGACATGTTTATAAGCGGTGGCGAGGCCTCTATGTCGAACTCCTCTTGTTACTTATTTGGGCGCTTAAACACTGCGCTCGCAGCTGTATGCTCTCTGACCTGTGGGCCCATGTGTGGCCGGCCCCATGCACCGTGACTCAGAACGACTCGCCTTCTGTGGGCGCAGATCTATTACGAGACTGGCTGGGGCCGGTAGCACCTGGGTGGTCAATTTTTTTCTTTTTCTTTTTCTGTCTTAGGTATTTTTTTCAATGTCGGGGCATGCACTACATTGATCAGGGTTCTGTACTGCATGTGTACGCATTGCGTACTGCATGTACAGTTGCCATTTTTTTGTTTCTGTCTTTTTGCTATTATGTAATCTTTTTTCCCAATGTATGGGAGTGCACTGCTTAGTAAATCATACGCGTAATGCGTTGATTATGGTTCTGTACTGCACGTCATATATTTCTATACTTCATTGATTATTAACGTGTTTGCGTTTTTCTTTTTATGGTTTTGCTCTTATGTATTCTTTTTTCAAATTTAGGTTCGTGCACCGCTTTGTTGGGTATGTTAAGACTTCATTCGACAAATTCAGCACTGCATTCGTACACAACTTGCACTGCATGCGTCCTGTTTGCACACTGCAACTCATTTTTCGTTTTCTGCACTACTCGAATCTAATGATATATTAGCAGACAGCAGAAAATAAATTATCACAGATATTCTGTACGACAGTTTTCGTCACCAGCAAACTAAGTTGAACAGAAAGCAAACTAACATAATCAGAGTTCATCATTACAAAGCGATTCTGCATGGCAAGCAAACTAGGTTCAGCACACAAGCAAACTAACGATACATAAGCAAACAACACAAAGCAAATTTGATGATAATTCTAAAAGAACATTGGCATTGTTGGCTCCTGGCCGGCACCATCTTCTTCTTCACCAGTCAGGCTCTCCCCATCCCCAGCTGCTCCTGGCGCGCTTCTTAGGGGGCTCCTCCTTCTCCAGCTTTGCACGGCGAAGGCCGTCATGGGTGAGGGTGATGCGGTTCCATATCTCGTACGTTGCATAGGCATCCTTTGCCGCGTACTCGATGTGCCTCCTGGACAGAGGCAGGGTGGCCCAGCGCTGGTGCTCGTCGTCGGTGATCTTCTTCTTCATGTTGTTGTAGTAGTCATCGATGAGCACACCGGAGACGTCTCCGAGGGAGTCCAACGGCTTGGTTGCCTCGGGCACCCTCCACTCCTTCTGGATGTCGACGAAGTTGGCGACCTCCAGTTTGACGCGCTCCAGCCTGGGTTTTTTGCCGTCGATGGAGAAGCTTGCAAAGGTGTACCTGGGGTCGGCGAGGAAGTTGTCGAAGACGGTGCACCTTTCAGTGTCGCTCATTTGGAAGAGCAGCACCGGGTGATTCTTGCCGATGGAGAGCTGGCAGAGGGCGG
Organism: Triticum dicoccoides; assembly: GCF_002162155.2. Taxonomy (NCBI): domain Eukaryota; kingdom Viridiplantae; phylum Streptophyta; class Magnoliopsida; order Poales; family Poaceae; genus Triticum; species Triticum dicoccoides. Next base: position 214,185,887 of record NC_041389.1, on the reverse strand, counting down.
GTTTCTGCGTCGCTTCAGGGTCGTTGTCGTACTCGAGATCAATGCCGACGATCTTGTGGGGCTGGAGGCTGAGGTGACGCTCGTACGACGCGAGGGTGATCGCCATCTGCTTCTTGTCGTTGGTGTGGATGACGTGCAACTTGGTGTTGCCGTGTGCCTCCACGGTGTTGTCGCCCTTGTACTCATCGGTGAACGTCATCGCCGGTGGCAGGGCTTGGTGCTTTTGCGTTGATATGGGGCGATTTGGTGGGAGCGCAATGGATACTTGTGTTGTTGTGGATGAGAAGGCCTTTGGCAGGGGTTTGAATTTAAGGGGAGGGCGCGGGGTGGGATGGCCTCGTCGGATGAACTGCACGATCGCGCTGATGATGCGGTTGTGCAGATCGTGGGTTGGTTTTGCATCTGTGGTCGTGGGCTTGTGGCGATGGAACTGCTCTGATTGGGTGGTTGTATGCGAACATGGTTTTTTTAAGGTGGGTTTGTTTTATTTTTGATCAGCACATTTTTTTAACCACCACTTTTTTCTATGCGAACGGGCATTTTGTCATGTTTTAGACATGTATACTGCGTGACAACATAACTGCATTGCTTCAACTTTCGCACTGCGTCGCGTACAAATCGGAACTGCAACAGTGTATACATGTGTGTACTTCATCATTTTTTGCGTGTCTTTGCTATATGCTTTGGCGATCTGCATTACGCAACGGAATGCACTGCATACTTCTACCGCCCCGTACTGCATCTTGTTTTCGCCTGTACTTATTGCAGTCCCTGGCACAGGACGGGTAGGGAAATGGGAGGGGGGGTGCCCCCCCCCACTTTTTTTGAACTTATTGTTTTTTCTTAGTCGGTTTTATTTGTCCTTTGTTCGCGTAGTTCAGAGAGCATGTACGTGGTCAATTTTTGTGTGGCTGGGGCCGGTATCATTTGGGTGATCAGTTTTTATTCTTTGCATGCTTTTTAATGTCGTGGAGTGCAATGCTTTTTGGTAAATCATCGGTGCACTGCATTGATCATGGTTATGTACTAGATGTGAACTTCATTCCTTACTGCATGTACAATTCTCATTTTTGTTCCCATGTTTTTACCTTTTTGTAATCTTTTTTTTCGAATGTATGGGACTGCACTGCTTAGCAAATTACAACTGTACTGCATTGGTTATGATCCTGTACTACACGTTCGTGTACTTCCGCACTGCGTTTACTTTTTCCGTGTTCGCGTTTTTCTTCATCCCGTAAAGAAATGCATAATGGCGTACTGCATCCCGTAAAGAAATGCACTGCATTTTTCCAGTAGTGCATA
>NC_041389.1:214177498-214184237 GCF_002162155.2 Triticum dicoccoides | reverse complement strand
TACGGGAGGTTTAACGGGAGAGGGGAGGGGGGGGGGGTGCACATTTTTTTTCGTGTGGCACTTATTTGAAGGTAGACTTTTTTTTCGGATGTGTTTTCTTAACATTCGTTTTGTTTTTTATTTTAACTTTTTTTACGAACTGTATGTATTTTATTTGTTGTTTTATCGTTTGAACCTCATGATTCTTCATAGAGAACTGCATCATGTGCGTTTTTTTGTTTTTTAGTAATATGTGCGTTTTGATGTAGACTGGCTTATTTTTTCCGGGCTGTTTTTGGGCCGGCCCGTTTTTTGTGACCCTTTTTGCGACACGCGGGCCTCCTATGTATCGCTTCCAGGCTATTCCACTGCTCCGCTGTCAAAGAGAGACCGAGAACAATCCCCTCTCCTCTCTTGCAGTTTCTCCCGAGGCATCTCTCCCTCGGGCAAAATCGCCGTCGCGCGCAGCAACCGCCGTCGCCCGGAGAACCGCCGCCCTCAAGAGGTCCTTATTCCTGCATTCAGCGTCGCTGTCCGCTCCGTGAGCCCTTGCCGTTGTGCTCCCGCAGCCCTTTCCTGTCTATTCCCGTCGCCGCCCCCCTTCCCCCTTCCCGCCGCTGTCGCCGCACACTTTTCTTTGGTACGTTCCGCTTGGCTCGGTGTTGATCGTCCCCTTGTCTTGTTTTTGTGATTCTTGTAGTTGCTGTAGCTCCTTTTGCTTGTGTAATTTTTCCGTAGGTAGTCGATTTTATCTCGTTTTGAAGTCGATAGTTGTGTGTAGCAATGTGGATCTAGGGTTTCGTCAGATTTTCGCTGATTTTGTTGCTTATGTCTGTCACTTCGTCCTTTGTGTTGCAGGGAAACGTTATGTCTTCGCCAAGCAGGCCGGGAGAAGGAGTTCAGGGTATGTGGAGTGCTTATTCCTTAGGCTTTGTTTATTTTGTTTGATGTTTATCTAGTTTTCTAATTCATCCTGCATATTGGGTTATGCTCTGTTAGTTGTCAGCGTTCGTTTGCATTATTTTGTCATGTGATGATTTTGTAATTTCTTTTTTCTTGTTTTTTTGAATCCAGCAGGTGATTGCAGTGCTCATAATGATACACCAACTGTCTCTCCTTGTCCTGGTGGTAAGGATCATGGTGTCGAGGGAGGACATCAAGTGAATTCGCCGATTGAATCTTCTCCTATAAGTGTGGCCCCTCCTTCTGGTATGTGATAAATTTGTTTATTTTTGTGTATGCTTTGTTTTATCTAGTTCGACATTTTTGTTGCGAACAACCGTGAATTTAGTATATGCAGCACTGCATTTATTTTTGTATGTGAACTCCACTGTATGTATGTGTGAACTGCATTGTTGTATTATTCAAGTTTTTTGTACAATGCATTATTTTTTATTTTGAGTTTATGGTTGGAGCACTGCATTTATATGTCTAACTGTACTGCATTTATTCTTTTGTGCAATTTTTAACGAGCATAGTCAAACTTTATTTTGACGCAGTGTCTGTTTTCCATGCTGGGGCGCCTGGGTTTGAGGAGGTTACTCAATTGATTGACCATTATTTTGTAGAGGGTAATGTTGGTGTGAGCTTTGATCAGAGACGTCCTGTCTTGTCTGAAACACAATCGCAGTCTAATGATGGTACAGAGGAAGTTACATAGGATTGGATGGTCCCGGAACAGCTTCATCAATATGAGTTAAAGCAAAGCAAGAAGAAGTTGAGGTTTGAAATTGAGTCAAAAGAGTTTGCTGAGAAGGAGAAGCAGAGGAGATCTGCAGATGGTGCCAAGGGTGGTAAATTTGGCAAGGTGAAGAAGAGGTTGAGTACTGTTGCTGAGGAAGGTGGTACACCTCGGCGGAGTCCACGTGTTGCTGGAATGAAGAAGAATCTTGGCAAGATAACCGCTGAAGCTGGTGGAAGTGATGATCCTCAGCGCAAACGACTACATGTCACTGAAGGTCCCAATTCTGATGACGACGACTTTGTGCTTGCTGATTATGTGAAGGGTGTTCATCCTTCTAGACGCAAAGACCGTGGTTCATCTAAGAGTGTACCCAAGCGTGCCCATGATGATGTCGACGAAGATGTTGGTGGTGATTCTGGCGAGGAGGTGGATGCTGCTCCAAAGGTTTGTTGAAGTGCACTGCATTTGTTTCCTTCATTTGTTATTCTTTCTGTATTTTCTATGTCTCTTTTTTTATGCCTAATCTTCTAAAGTGGACTGCATTTCCCTTTACCCAGAGTAAGAAGTCTAGTAAGAGCAATGCAACTGAAGATGATGGTGAGGGAGATGATTCTCGATTTAACAAGACCGTGCGTTTGTCGCTTCCCACTGTTTGCAAGGCTGTTCCTTTGTTGAAAGAGGCGCATTGCAGCCGTGTTAGGGATGCTGGATTTGGTGTTGTCTTTGATCTGACAGTAAAGAAAAATGTGTCGCGCATTCTTATGTGCTATCTGATGGGAGTGATTGACCCTGCCACCATGTTAATGGACTTTGGGAATGGCAGGGTTCTTTGAATCAATTGTGATGCAGTTCATCACATTTTTGATTTACCTATGGGATGTCACACTGCACCCATGCCTGCTTCCAGCGATCATGATGAATCGTTGACTGCCCTCAAGGATGAGCTTGGCTTTGACCGTTCAAAAAGTATAGGTGTCAAGGACTTGCTTGAGAAGTTGAAGGTGTTGGTGGAGGAAGATGATTATGTGAGTGTTGACCTTGCTGTGAAGGTGTTCTTCCTGATACTTTACCAGAATTTGCTGTGCCCGGGGCCTGCAGTTCGTTTGGGTAGAGTTGCTGCGATGGTAGAGAACATGGATTATGCGGCTATGGCTCAGATGGACTTTTGTCAGCTTGTTGTCGATAAGTTGCAGGCAGCTGTGGTTAGGTGGCAATCAGAAGGCAGCAAGAAGAATTGTGCAGAGGGTTGTGCCATTGTCCCCCTGATTATGTATCTTGGCTGCTTGAAGCTTCACAAATTTTCAGTCATGCACATGTTGACGCCACGCGCGTCATATGTGATGACCAAGGACCTGATGAAGTTGTACAATGAGGATGTGCTTGTGAAGGGAAAGATTTACTTGGAAAGTTACAAATTTGGGAAGCTGCCGGTTAGTGCACCTGATTTTTTAATATCAGATTTTTTTAAAAATGTGCAGCCATTATAAACGTGAACTTTTCTAGTACTCACATGTGTACTTCTCTTTGCGTGTTGTCTTTTTTTGCAGTGGAAGGCGTCAGGTGATATTGTGTACAACCGTCCTGTTGCAGTTGTACACGGCAGCTCTGATGCGGGGCCTAGCACTCATGCTAGGTTTTATGAGCCTATCTGTAGTCAGCTTCCTGCCTGTGATGATGAGGTGCCGCATACTCGTGGTTTCATGCCTCGACAGATGTTTGATAATACAAGCTCTTATAAATAGACATTTGTTGGCGGCAAAAAACATGAGGAGATTGATGAGCTTCTTCTGAAGGTTTTGAAGCTGACTCAAGATTCAACCTCTGGTGACAGGTTGAGGACAGTTGCTGGTTTTTTCCATGTTGGCCACGGCCCACGAGATGAAGATATTGTTGCTGCTCACAATTTTGATTGTGGTGTGATTGAAAGCCTGAAGATTGCAGTGACAAATGTTCATTCTTCGTATGCTCAATTGAGACATTCACAAGAAGAAAAATGCGGTCGGTATGAGAAGGATGCTGGGCATATTGTGGACGAAATGATCCGTCAGGACGCTGGCATTGGCGCTGATAATGTATGTTCTAGGTTGTTTGTGGCTTTGAACCTCTTTTTTTCTGTATTATGTTGAATGCTCCTCACTATTTTTGTTTTTTTGTTATAGGCTGGAGTGGAATCTTCTGGTGTCGATGGAACTAGAGACGATGGAGTTGGTCAGGTATAAATACTACTGCCATGTCTATTCTGCCATGCTTCCCTTTTTCTTTGAACTTGCATTTGTTTGCTTCCCATATATTTTTTTGTGTACTTCTGTGTTGTGAAGTGTGTACTTCTTGTGCATAGTTGAAGTTTTTCCTTTTTCGGTCGGTACCATCTTATTTCTCGTTTTTGGTTTGTTCTATGCCCGTAGACTGGTGTTGCTGCTCATGATGTGCACAAAGAGACCTACGATGGCTCTGGGAAGGATGAGGTCTTGGCTGATGCAGCGTCCCCTCTAGATGTTGTAGCTAATAAGGTATAGTTGTATTACTTGTTCTGTTAGTGGGTTGTAATCTTATTTTTTGTTGTCTGTTATAAACTTGATGTACGCTGTTATGTTCATCCATATGCATTTTCATTTGCGTATGTTAGCTGCAATAGTTTTACATGTGTGATCTTCACTGTTTGACAGAAGTGAACTGCAGTTCTTTTGGCATGCGCGATCCATACTGATTTACATACGTGAGCTTCAGTACTTAACATAACTGAACTTCAGCGTTTGTCAAAGCGAACTGCAGTTCTTTTTTTTATGTATATGTGGATTGCAGTTGTACTTTTGTTTGACACACGTGTGTTGGTGTTGTTTTGCATATGTGGACTGTAGTTATTGTGTGTATGTTGCCAGCAGTCTTTTGACATAAGTGTGCTGTGTGTTGTTGTGTTAATTATCCCCATGCTCATTTTTGTGTTACTGTGTTTTTTTAAACTTTCCACAGGTTGGAGAACAAAACGTGGAAGTCCACGTTGATCTGAATCAGGGCAGTTGTGCTGTTGATGGCCGTGGCAGTGTTGATGCTTCTGTATCGGTTGCCGTTGAGTGTGCAGATCCTTCTGTAGCTCAAGGATCCCATGATGCTGTTCCCACCAGTCGGCATGAAGATTCTGATGTTGGCATTGAAAAGCCACTGGAGAATGTTGCCCCTACTACTAGTGTTGTTGCTTCCCCTCTCTGTCTGGTGTCCAATGATGTTCCGGAAGTATCGATAGTGGAGCCTCATGTAGTTGAAGTATCTAAGGATGCTGCTGTTTACCAGACTGTTGTAAATCGAGAGAATGCTGATGTTGCTGCAGAATGGAAGTCCAGTGAGGTTGTGGTGGATTCGTCGCAACCTATGCAAGAAAATATTTTGCTCAGTTCTGAAGAACAGCAGCCTGAAGACTCTGACACTGAAGGCAAGAGATTTTTTTAACAGTGCAGGTTGATGTTTTTCTCATTCATGTTGTTTTTACTATGGTATTTGTATTAGATGTTTAATGATAAGTGAAACTTTGATATTTTGTCTACGATTTTCAAAATAGCTAGTAGAATTCCCTTATCTTAATATTTAAACTTCATTGTTTGGATAAGTGAACTTCATCTTTTTTATTACAAATGATGAACTTCCTGTTGTGACACTGTCGAGCATTGATCCAGCTCTTCTGAAAAGATACAATGAGTTGTACGCTGCTGTTACAAGGGCTCGAAAGGACAAGAAGAAGAAGAAGTATGGTTTTTTAGAAATTGTTTTGTTCATATGTATTATCTAATTTTTGTATTTACCCCTTTTTATATTTTTTTATTTTTTTAGTATCTTATGTTTGAGTTTTTCATGAAAAATTCAGGGACATGATTGCTTTTAAAACTGAGATGGGTGATATTAGCATTGGCGAAGTTGGTCAATCTTTTTGGGATAAAGGGATGCTCACTACAAGGCTTGTAGATCTTGGGGTTTCTTTGCTGGTAGATAAGTTTAAGGGATCTCCGACATTGGTTGTCCCGTACCATATTTGTGTAAGAATGCAAAAATTTTTGTTTTATTTTTTGATTTTCTTTTCTGATTTCGTGCGATGACCTGTTTTGCTTATTTGATTTTTGGTTTTGTTTCGGCAGACAAATATTTGGAATGGTGGTACTGTAGGCAGGAGTGTTAAAATGATGTTCTCTTCAAAAGCCGAGGAGCGTGTTGATAAAAAGGATATGGTGAGAGACATTTTTATGTGTATTTTGCCTGTTTTGTTTTTATAGCGTTCTGTTTTTTCTTCTTATAATAATTTTATTCATTTTTTCATGCTTCCAACAGGTCCTTTTTGCAACTTTTGATCCGCCAGATACGAGGGATGGTGTTGGTCATTATTGTGTAGTTGCGTTAAATGTGAAAGAAAGGCGGTTTGAATTTATTGACTCGCTCAACAAACCTGGCAGCCCTGATGCGGCCAGGGTTTTTAGGAGGATGGTTAAAAATATCAAGCGTGCATGGAAAGAAGGTAGCTTGAGTTCTGATGAGCCGCTAAACCCTCCCACACTTGATGGATTTGTGTTGAAACATGTCATTGTCCCATTGCAGCCAAATGGGTGCGTTCTTTACAGCCCTTCTGTGTCATACCGTTCAAGTTTTTTTTTCACTTCATTTTTGTGAAACTGATGTTTTTTATTCTTTTTATTGCAGGCATGATTGTGGATTCTATATGTTTCAATTCTTGCAGACATGGGATGGTGTTCGAGTTGCTAAGTTTGGGGTGGAGCACATTGGCTACATCAGAAAGTCCATGCTCTATAGCTGGCTAACATCGAGGAAGTGTTTCCTTGATTTAACATCACTTCCAATTTTTGCAGATAAAGGTTGTTTTATTGAACTTCTTTATCCTCGCTTTATTTTATTTTTGTCTACTGCTTGGTTCCACTTCTTTATGGGCAAGTGGGCTGCATTGTTCTTTATATGTGGGCTGCATTGCTGTATACAAGTGCGGGCTGCATTGCTGTCGAGAAGTGTGCTGCATTGTTCTTTATATGTGGGCTGCATTGCTGTATATAAGTGTGGGCTGCATTGATGTAGAGAAGTGTG
>NC_041389.1:214173970-214177018 GCF_002162155.2 Triticum dicoccoides | reverse complement strand
TTTATATGTGGGCTGCATTGCTGTATACAAGTGTGGGCTGCATTGATGTAGAGAAGTGTGCTGCATTGTTCTTTATATGTGGGCTGCATTGCTGTATACAAGTGTGGGCTGCATTGATGTAGAGAAGTGTGCTGCATTGCTGTAGAGAAGTGGGCTGCATTGCTATATACAAGTGTGGGCTGCATTGATGTAGAGAATTGTGGGCTGCATTGCTGCAGAGAAGTGGGCTGCATTGATGTATACAAGAGTGGGTTGCATTCTATTTTTTCTCTATACATGTTTTTTGGTTTTTGTGTTTTGTACTGAGTGCTTCTATGTATTTTCTGCACATTTTTAGGTTTTGATGGGGGGCTTCATGAAGGCTGTACGTCACTGTTTGAGTCCCAGGGTTCTGATGTGGTTATGGAGGATTGTGTCATTGAATCTCTCCAGATAATTCTGGTTTGAACACAAATGTGGCGTCTGGACCTGATGGTGGAAGTGTCTCTCGACCTAGCTCTCCACACGATGTATATGATGTTGATGATGATGATTTTGTTACACCGTGTGCACGTGTCACTAGGACTAGGAGTGCAGCAATTAATCATCCTCCCTTGGATGAGGTTGAAGTATTTTCGAACAAGAGGGCAGGTGAGAGGGCTTTTAAGTTGAGATGCTCTATAGAGAAATTGAAGCCTCTGAGGTTCAGATATATTGATGAGGCGATTAAAATAAAGGATCTTGTTCTAAGCAAAGATTTTGTAACCAAATACCGCGAGTAAGTTTTATGTGATGTGTGTGTCCTTTCATTCTTTCTGTGTGTTTTGATTTTAATTCTAATTTTATTGATCCCATCTGTGTATGTTTACTGCAGGAACGCGTTCTTTATGGTGCATGGTCCTTTTGGTGATGTTGATACTTACAATATCGACTATATCTATGATACATCGGGCAAAGGAGCTTTAATGGATTCGTATATCATGGATTTTGTCATCAAGTACTGGAAGCAAGACCCTGAATTGGATTTAGCTTATCAATCCGGTGAACGTGTGCTACTTTCACCTTTATTTATCACGGTAAATGTTTGCTGTCATTCTTTCCTACTGCACTGGCTTTTTCATGTCCATGCCTGCTTGCATTGTTTATTCTTTTTTTCATGTCCTTTTTTGTTCTTTTTTGTGTGCAGTACGTTCTTCAAGTGGAAACCTCTGTGGCGAGAGATAATGACGGAAATCCAGGGTTGCCAGTTGTGCATAGCTCGTTTGTTTTAGAAGATGCAGTTAACTAGTTCAAATTTTTTGTGAGCGACAGCGCAAACCTGTTGGATGCAAAACTGGTAAGTTCATTGTTTTTTGTCATTTATTTTTTCTGGTTTGTTGCATTTCTTTTTATAGTTATTTTTGGAACAGTGGTTCTGGTGGTACGTGTCGAAAGAACTTTTCATTTCATTTTTTTTAATACGAACAAGTTATGATGCCGCGATTCAAGGATGGTCATTATTCCTTATACACGATGAACCAGCATCGCCAGACCCTTGATATCCATGACAATAGGAAGTACACTGGCCATCCTGATGTCAGGACAAGGTGGCGCAGGACTGACTACCACGCAGATTGCACTGAAGTGGTATGTTATTTTTTCTTTGCCAATCGTAAAGCTTTTTTGTGTTTCTCCTACTACATTTTTTTCATAAACTGCAATTGTTTATGTAGTGCACTTCAACATATGCGCGACAGTACTGCATTTTTCTCACGTGCACTTAAAAGAGGGATTGTTTAGACGTTTGAGAACAACTTTTATTTTTTTTGGTTAGTTTGAATATCAACTTTTGATCCGTGATGTGTGTTATTCTTACCTTCTGCTTCTTTTTTTTGCCAGATGAGGAGGATGACTCAGCTGCTGAAGGCTATTTGTGGTGACAAAATGTATAAATCGAGGAACTACCCTGACTGGGTTAAATTGGCAGAGAAGCCATCTTACCCGATCGTGCCAGCGCAGGGAGCAAATGAGTGCGGAATCTATGTTCTGAGTATGATGCAGTTGTATGACGGCCAATGTCTAGTTGAGAAAATTTTGAAATCCGACGTAACAGCTTCTCTGTTTTCATTTCACTTTTTTGTTCTTTATGACAACTTAATCACTTGTCTGCATTTGTTTTCTTTTTTTCAGCCTGCTGCTGAAGATTGGAAGGCGGAGTACATGTTCCAGCTGCTGTTCAATCCTTCGAACATGTTGTGTTATGAAGACATGCCGCTTGAGTTATGCGAACTGATTGCGGACCTCGGGCTCACTTCCCTGTCGCAATCGCAGACGCAGTAATAGTCATTTGGGGCACTGTTTTCTACTGGGTGCAAAAGGCTGTGCGTGGACAATAGCTAGGGTTTGATGTTGTTTTTGTGTGTGCTGACTAAGGTAGATAATGTATGTAAAAGACTTTTTTTCCGTCGTTGTGTTTCTTCTTGTTCTTTTATGCAGCAGTGCATGTGGAAGAATTTGTATATGTATGTGTATTTTATATCAATAACTCATACAATATATATAAGTGTATAATTTTATTTTTTGTTAACGACCACGGTCTATGCGAACTAGCATTTTGCCACGCTTATATGTATGATATGTGTTCGATAAACTGTATAGCATTTGATGCCGAACTTCTTTGTCCAATATAAGAGCACTGCATTTTTTTGTCTTTCAAGTTTATGATACTGAACTGCTTTTTTTCCAAAACAAAAACGCATTGCTTTTTGCCTATAGTTGCGTTTTGTAGTTGGTTTTTTTATTGTTTGTACGTTAAGGTACATGGGGGGGTGGTGGTTTGCGCGCGTCCCCTTTGATGGAAAAACAGAATGTCCGCACTGCGCCTGTCAACCAAGCGCACAGCGTATGTTAGCGCGAGGCCGAGCAGGGGGTGGGGAGGGGGGGTCGTGACCCCCCTCCACATCCCCTTGCGAGACCGAGCCTGGAACGAGCCGGAGCAGGCGGCGACGCGGCTTGCTGCGGCGCCGCATGTGTAGGCAAGTCCGTCATACCCCGTCGCCCCCTGGCTATCTTAGGGGTGTGGCTCCGGGG
>NC_041389.1:214173211-214173746 GCF_002162155.2 Triticum dicoccoides | reverse complement strand
GCGCCTGTCAACCTAGCGCACTGCGTGCGTTAGCGCGAGGCCGAGCAGGGGGTGGGGAGGGGGGTCATGACCCCCCTCCACATCCCCCTGTGAGGCCGAGCCTGGAACGAGCCGGAGCAGGCGGCGACGCGGCTTGCCGCAGCGCCGCATGCGTAGGCGAGTCCATCATACTCCGTCGCCCCCTGTCTATCTTAGGGGTGTGGCTCCGGGGTTTGCGTGCGTCCCCTTTGATGGAAAAACAAAATGTCCGCACTGTGCCTGTCAACCAAGCGCACTGCGTGCGTTAGCGCGAAGCCGAGCAGGGGGTAGGGAGGGGGGTCGTGACCCCCCTCCACATCCCCCTGCCTGGCCGAGCCTGAAATGAGCCGGAGGAGGCGGCGACGCGGCTTGCCGTGGCGCCGCATGCGTAGGTGAGTCCGTCATACCCCGTCACCCCTGTCTATCTTAGGGGTGTGGCTCCGGGGGTTTGCGCACGTCCTCTTTGATGGAAAAACAGAATGTCCGCACTGCGCCTGTCAACCAAGCGCACTGCCTG
>NC_041389.1:214171287-214171814 GCF_002162155.2 Triticum dicoccoides | reverse complement strand
AGGCCGAGCAGGGGGTGGGGAGGGTGGGTCGTGACCCCCCCTCCACATCCCCTGCGAGGCCGAGCCTCGAACGAGCCGGAGCAGGCGGCAATGCGGCTTACCGCGGCGCCGCATGCGTAGGCGAGTCCGTCATACCCCGTCACCCCCTGTCTATCTTAGGGGTGTGGCTCCGGGGTTTGCGCGCGTCCCCTTTGATGGAAAAACAGAATGTCCGCACTACGCCTGTCAACAGGCGCACTGCATGGGTTAGCGCGAGGCCGAGCAGGGGGTGGGAAGGGGGGGTCGTGACCGCCCCCCACATCCCCCTGCGAGGCCGAGACTGGAACGAGCCAGAGCAGGCGGCGACGCGGCTTGCCGCGGCGTCGCATGCGTAGGCGAGTCCATCATACCCCGTCGCCCCCCTGTCTATCTTAGGGGCGTGGCTCCGGAGGTTTGCGCGCCTCCCCTTTGATGGAAAAACAGAATGTCCGCACTGCGCCTGTCAACCAAACGCACTATGTGCGTTAGCGCGAGGCCGAGCAGGGGGT
>NC_041389.1:214170449-214170949 GCF_002162155.2 Triticum dicoccoides | reverse complement strand
AGTGGGGAGGGGGGTCGTGACCCCCCTCCACATCCCCCTGCGAGGCCGAGCCTGGAACGAGCCGGAGAAGGCGGCGACGCGGCTTGCCACGGTGCCGCATGGGTAGGCGAGTCCGTCATACCCCGTCGCCCCCCTTTCTATTTTAGGGGTGTGGCTCCGGGGGTTTGCGCGCGTCCTCTTTGATGGAAAAACAGAATGTCCGCACTGCGCCTGTCAACCAATCGCACCGCGTGCATTAGCGCGAGGCTGAGCAGGGGGTGGGGAGGGGGGTCGTGACCCCCCGACCACATCTGCTGCGAGGCCGAGCCTGGAACGAGCCGGAGCAGGCGGCGACGCGGCTTGATGCGGCGCCGCATGCGTAGGCGAGTCCGTCATACCCCGTCGCCCCTGTCTATCTTAGGGGCGTGGCTCCGGGGGTTTGCGCGCATCCCCTTTGATGGAAAAACAGAATGTTCGCACTGCGCCTGTCAACCAAGCGCACTGTGTGCGTTAGCGCGAGG
>NC_041389.1:214167597-214168154 GCF_002162155.2 Triticum dicoccoides | reverse complement strand
CGTGACCCCCCCTCCACAACCCCCTGCGAGGCCGAGCCTGGAACGAGCCGGAGCAGGTGGCCACGCAGCTTGCCGCGGCGCCGCATGCGTAGGCGAGTCCGTCATACCCCGTCGCCCCGCTGTCTATCTTAGGGGTGTGGCTCCGGGGGTTTGCGTGCGTCCCCTTTGATGGAAAATAGAATGTCTGCACTGCGCCTATCAACCAAGTGCACTGCGTGCGTTAGCGCGAGGCCGAGCAGGGGGTGGGGAGGGGGGGTCGTGACCCCCCTCCACATCTCGCGGCGAGGCCGAGCCTGGAACGAGCCGGAGAAGGCGGCGACGCGGCTTGCCGCGGCACCGCATGCATAGCCGAGTCCGTCATACCCCGTCGCCCCCTTTCTATCTTAGGGGTGTGGCTCCGGGTGTTTGCGCGCGTCCCCTTTGATGGAAAAACAGAATGTCCGCACTGCGCCTGTCAACCAAGCGCACTGTGTGCGTTAGCGCGAGGCCGAGTAGGGGCTGGGGAGGGGGGGTCGTGACCCCCCCTCCACATCCCTCTGCGAGGCCGAGCCTGTAAC
>NC_041389.1:214166742-214167587 GCF_002162155.2 Triticum dicoccoides | reverse complement strand
TCTGCACTGCGCCTGTCAACCAAGCGCACTGCATGCGTTAGCGCGAGGCCGAGCAGGGGGTGGGGAGTGGGGTCGTGACCCTCCTCCCCATCCCCCTGCGAGGCCGAGCCTGGAACGAGCCGGAGCAGGCGGCAACATGGCATGCCGTGGCGCCACATCCGTAGGCGAGTCCGTCACACCCCGTCACCCCCTGTCTATCTAAGGGGTGTGGCTCTAGGGTTGCATGCGTCCCATTTGTTGGAAAAACAGGATGTCCGCACTGCGCCTGTCAACCAAGCGCACTGCGTGCGTTAGCCCGAGGCCGAGCAGGGGATGGGGAGGGGGGTCGTGACCCCTCCCTCCTCATCCCCCTGTGATGTCGAGCCTGGAACCAGCCGAAGATGGCGGCGATGCGGCCTGCCGCGGCTCCGAAAGCGTAGGCGAGTCCGTCACACCCCGTCGCCCCTATCTATCTTAGGGCTGTGGCTCTAGGGTTGCGTGCGTCTCATTTGTTGGAAAAACAGAATGTCCGCACTGCGCCTATCAACCAAGCGCACTGCATGCGTTAGCGCGAGGCCGGGCAGGGGATGGGGAGGGGGTCGTGACACCTCCTCCCCATCCGCCTGCGACGCCGAGTCTGGAACAAGCCCGAGCAGGCGGCGACGCGGCATGCCGCGGTGCTGGATTCATAGGCGAGTCCGTCACAACCCGTTGCCCTTGTCTATCTTAGGGCTGTGGCTCTGGGGTTGCGTGCGTCGCATTTGTTGGAAAAACAGAATGTCCGCACTGCGCCTGTCAACCAAGTGCACTGCGTGCGTTAGCGCGAGGCCGAGCAGGGGTGGGGAGGGGGGTCGTGACCCCCTCCT
>NC_041389.1:214151402-214164686 GCF_002162155.2 Triticum dicoccoides | reverse complement strand
CGTCCCCTTTGATGGAAAAACAGAATGTCCGCACTGCACCTGTCAACCAAGCGCAATACATGCGTTAGCGCGAGGCCGAGCAGGGGGTGGGGAGGGGGGTCGTGACCCCCCTCCACATCCCTTGTGAGGCCGAGCTTGGAACGAGCCAGAGCAGGCGGCGACGCGGCTTGCCACGGCGCTGCATGCATAGGTGAGTCCGTCATACCCCGTCGCCCCCCTGTCTATCTTAGGGGTGTGGCTCCGGGGTTTGCGCGCGTCCCCTTTGATGGAAAAACAAAATTGATGTCATTTGTACTGCTTGCACCAACGTTGAGTACTGCACTTCGTGTAGCAAGTGTGTGTGTTGGGGCCCTTGTCGTTCTTCATTTATGCATGTACTGCACTTCATGCATACACTTGGTGAACTGCCTTATGTTCGTTCTGTGAATGTATTCACGTTTGTTTACAAAGGTATACGGATTATATTTTTTTGATATATCAATATTAATTTTTTATATAATTACTATTTTTGTGGACTGCATGTTGAGACATGTGTACTCCTTTTTTTACGATTGTGAACTGCATTAATCTTTTTCTTTTTTATGTCAGAGTTTGTAGTCAGATTACCTAATTTTTTTTGTTTAATATTGGTTTTGAATATGTTTTGTATGTGAATAGTATGTTTTGGTATCACTCATTAAATTTTCCAAAGTTGTGTACATACTTGTTCTAATGCAAACTAATTTCTGCGAAAGCAATTGATCACAAGCAAACTGACATTGTTTTTATAAAAGAAATGTTCGATATGAAGCAATGGACATTATCAAAATCTTGCATACATGAAACAAAGAACAACACAACGCCTAAAGTAAAGTGAAACTAAACACAACCCTATTTTTTTCTAGTTGCTGTATTGGATTACAGCCTTGTTCTTCTTCTTATTTTCTTCTTTGTCTCTTTTTGCCCTGTCCAGTCCCATTATGACATCGTAGATGATTCTCCATGACTCATATGTTGCGAATGCATCTATTGCTACGTACTTGATAAGCTTTTCTGGCAGCGGGCAAAATCCCCACAGAGTATGGTCCTCCTTGCGGTTAATTTTCTTCTTCATGTCATGGTAGTGAATGTCTATCATCATGCCAGCAACATCAGCCAAAGAGTCAAACTTCTTTTTATTGTATGGGTCTCTCCATTCCACCTGAATATCAATGTAGTTGTCGGAGTTGATCTCCAAACCAGATACCTTCAGCTTGCTTTTGTCTCCTTCAATAGCGAATCCGACGAAGGTGTACTCATCATTCATCAGGAATTTGTCTAGTTCCATTGGCCTGCAATATATTTGTATAGAGTGAATATAGTTTATTTCTTTTAGAACTAGCAATGTTTTTTGTGTTTTTTTGAAACTGAACTGCAATATGAATATCTGAATCTGTTGCATTGAACAGTTGCTAATACTTTGTTCAACATAACTAGTAAATCTAATAATAGATTGCATAAACAATGCATGTTTTGTGTATGCTTGTATTCTTGAACCTAATTTCATACATGTTTTGTATGGTAATGTTGCAGTGAAAAAAATATAATTAAACTGCGTGTATTGTTAGATAATATAATTCAAGAATTGAACACATGAGTGGCATACATGGAGCCAGATCAAAACTGTCAATAAATTAATATGCCATGCTTTTTCAAGAATGAGAACCAAAGGTTAAATATTATGGCAATTGCAGTGAAGAAAATTTAAAATCAATATTGACAAGCAATAGTTATTCTTACCTGTCTTTAGCTGCAAATATGTGGTAGACGAGGCATTCTTTTTCTACGCATAGCTGTAGCACCGCTACACGCTGTGGCTTCTCGTAGTGTGTGTACTCGACATCAACGCCGACTAATTTGACGGGCATTCCGCCGAGCTTCCTCCTGAACGTGGACAACATCTTGTCCACGTCTTTGCCCTTGCTTGTGCAAAGGACGCGGAGCTTGTGATTGCCGTGGAGGTGGACGTCGTGGAGCTCCCTGGTGTACTTGCGGCGCTGTACAGAGGTGCATCTGCCATGATTCTCCTCTGCTGTCTGGTGTTTGTTATAGAGAGAGAGGTTAGTGAAAGGAAGAGCGGAGAAGAAGATGCAATTGGGTTTGTTGGGGGGACGAATCAGTTGTGTTTTCTCCTTTGCTCTCCTTGACAGGATGTGGGAGAGGTGGAGCGGGGCGGTAGCGTGGTGGGGCTCTGTTTTAAGTTACGTGGCAACTGCCAACAGGTTCTGCTATGAGGAGGCTCTTATTAGTGCGTTGGAAATCCGGAACGTCGTCGCCTCTTTTTTTGTGATTAGATCAATGTATTGATGCAACTGTCAGAAAATGTGATGATTGTGTTTTCGGTCAATTGTCCAAGTCAGTGCACTTCTTTTCTATCAGAAACGAACTGCTCAGATCCATGTAGTGTACTGCAGTATGATTCACACAGATGTACTTTTTTTTCTTCTCTTGATGGTGTTCTTTCTTTTCTTCTCTTGATTCTTGTGGTAATACAACGTTTGTGTGGATGGAGGGTACTGTGGCTAGGGGTGTCGGAGTGCTTTGGTTAAGTAACAGGGCTGCATTCTTATTTCAGCCATACTGCATTGCACAGTGAAGATAACTGCAATTCAGAAAAAATAATAATACTTTGTGCTTCCACGTGGAGAACTGCATTTTTGTACGTCGCTGACTGCATCTGTACGTTGACATCGGGCTACCTGCGTTTTATTTATTAATATTCTTACAGTGCCGACACACATTTTATTTTGTTTGTTGTTATTCATTTAAAAAATGTTTGTCATTTTTCTTTTTGATGTTTTATTTTTGAACGTATTGTTTTTTCTTAGTGGGCTTTGTTGGCCCTGTGTTCGGGTAGTGAAGAAGCAATTGGGCCCAAGTCGGCCTGTGAGCATGGCTGGTTCCCGGTGCGCTGTGTGCGGTCTAATGTTTAGTCCCACCTCGCCCACGGAAGGCGTGCCCGACATGTTTATAAGCGGTGGCAAGGCCTCTGTGTCGAACTCCTATTGTTACTTATTTGGCGCTTAAAGACGGCGCTCGCCGCTCAATTTTCTCTGACCTATGGGCTCATCTGTGGCCGGCCCCATGCACTGTGACTCAGAATGAATCGCCTTATGTGGGTGGAGACCTATTACGAGACTGGCTGGGGCCGGTAGCACCTGGGCGGTCAATTTTTTTCGTTTTATTTTTCTGCCTTATGTGTTTTTTTCAATGTTGGGGTGTGCACTGCATTGATCAGGGTTCTGTACTGCATGTGCACGAATTCCGTACTGCATGTACAGTTCTCATTTTTTTGTTCCCGTGTTTTTTCTATTATATAGTCTTTTTCCCCAATGTATTATAATGCACTGCTTAGTAAATCATACATGTACTTCATTCATTATGGTTCTGTGCTGTACGTTCGTGTACATCCGGACTGTATTGAATTATTTTACGTGTTTTGCGTTTTTCTTTTTGTGTTTTTGCTCTTATGTATTCCTTTTTTCAAATTTATGTTCATGCACTGCTTTGTTGGGTATGTTAAGACTTCATTCGACAAATTCTGTACTGCATTCGACAAATTCTGTACTGCATTCATGCACAACTTGTACTGCATGCATCTTGTTTGCATTCTGTATGACAATTTCATCACCAGCAAACTAAGTTGAACAGAAAGCAAACTAACATAATCAGAGTTCATCATTACAGGCGATTGTGCATGGCAAGCAAACTAGGTTCAGCACACAAGCAAACTAACGATACATAAGCAAACAATACAAAGCAAATTTGATGATAATTCTAAAAGAATGCTGGCATTGTTGGCTCCTGGCTGGCACCATCTTCTTCTTCACCACTCAGGCTCTCCCCATCCCCAGCTGCTCCTGGCGCGCTTCTTGGGGGGCTCCTCCTTCTCCAGCTTTGCACGGCGAAGGCCGTCCTGGGTGAGGGTGATGCGGTTCCATATCTCGTACACTGTGTAGGCGTCCTTTGCCGCATACTCGATGTGCCTCCTGGACAGAGGCAGGGTGGCCCAGCGCTGGTGCTCGTCGTCGGTGATCTTCTTCTTCATGTTGTTGTAGTAGTCGTCGATGAGTACGCCGGAGACGTCTCTGAGGGAGTCCAACGGCTTGGTTGCCTCGGGCACCCTCCACTCCTTCTGGATGTCGACGAAGTTGGTGACCTCCAGTTTGACGCTCTCCAGCCTAGTTTTGTCGCTGTCGATGGAGAAGCCTGCAAAGGTGTACCTGGGGTCGGCGAGGAAGTTTTCAAAGACTGTGCACCTTTCAGTGTCGCTCATTTGGAAGAGCAGCACCGGGTGATTCTTGCCGATGGAGAGCTGGCAGAGGGCGGGTTTCTGCGTCGCTTCAGGGTCGTTGTCGTACTCGAGATCAATTCCGACGATCTTGTGGCGCTGGAGGCTGAGGTGGCGCTCGTACTGCGCGAGGGTGATCGCCATCTGCTTCTTGTTGTTGGTGTGGATGACGTGCAACTTGGTGTTGCCGTGCGCCTCCATGGCGTTGTCGCCCTTGTACTCATCGTGAACATCATCGCCAGTGGCAGGGCTGGGTGCTTTTGCGTTGATATGGGGCGATTTGGTGGGAGCGCAATGGATACTTGTGTTGTTGTGGATGAGAAGGCCTTTGGCAGGGGTCTGAATTTAAGGGGAGGGCGCGGGGTGGGATGGCCTCGTCGGATGAACTGCACGATCGCGCTGATGATGCGGTTGTGCGGATCATGGGTTGGTTTTGCATCTGTGATCATGGGCTTGTGGTGATGGAACTGCTCCGATCGGGTGGTTGTATGCGAACGTGGTTTTTTTAAGGTGGGTTTGTTTCATTTAACGTGGTTTGTGATCGTGGTTTTTTGATCAGTAAATTTTTTTAACCACCACTTTTCTATGCGAACGGGCATTTTGTTACGTTTTATACATGCATCCTGTGCGATAATGAACTGCATTCGTATATAGTCCTGCACTGCATCTTCTAGAATACAGTACTGCACTTGTGTATACATGTGTGTACTTCACTGTTTTTTGAGTTTATTTATTCATGTAGGGTAATCGGGAACTAGATTGCCATACCGCACTGCATCGTGTAACGTACTGCACTGCATTTTTTACAGCCATGCACTGCATCTTGTTTTTGCTTGTACTTACTGTAGTCCCTGGTATGGGAGCGGTAGGGAAAAGGGGGGTGGTGGCCCCCCCATTTTTTTAACTTATTGTTTTTTCTTAGTCGGCCTTGTTGGGCCTGTGTTCGGCTAGTTTAGAGACGCACTTGGGCCCAAGTCGGCCTGTGAGCACGGCTTGGTTCCCGTTTTGCTGTGTGTGCATCCTAATGTTTAGTCCCACCTCGCCCGCGGAAGGCGCTCCCGACCTGTTTATAAGCGCTGGCGAGGCATACTTGTCGAACTCCTCCGTATACTTATCTGGGCGCTTATACACGGCGCTCGTAGCTATATGCCCTATGATCTGTGGGCCCATGTGCAACCGGCCCCATGCACTGTGACTCAGAACGACTCCCCTTTTGTGGGTGCAGACCTATTACGAGACTGGCTGGGGCCGGTAGCACTTGGGTGGTCAATTTTTTCCTTTGTATCTTTTTCAACGTTGGGGCGTGCACTGCTCTTCTTAGTAAATCATGCGTGCACTGCATTGATTTAGTTTCAGTACTGCATGTGCACGCATCCCGTACTGCACATTTTCTGCGCTACATTTTTCTGCACTGCATTGGTATCATTTTTCTTTATTGTTTTTCCTCTTTCGTATCCTTTTTTCTTAGTGTACGGGTGTGCACTGCTTTTGTGCCCCTATGCGGACTACATTCGTCATAGTTCTGTGCTGCAGGTGTACACATTTTGCACTGCGTGCATCCTTCTTTGTGCCAAAAAGCATGTACTGCACTTCATGCACACATATAGTGAACTTCCTGGTACGAATTTGGAGAACTGCACACATAAAATGGTCTGTGGATTATAATTTTTTAGAGTATTATTTTTTAATGATCTGTGGTTTTGTTCGTGGGAATTGCTGCAGTCAAAGTACACCTTCTTTTTTCGTTCCTCTTTCTTTGGTAACATAAGCCTTTATTGATTGTCCTTTATTCTTGGGAACATAATTTCCATTAAGTCCCCTTTAATTTTCAGTTTTGACCTTTTTGCATTCCTCTTATATAAATGAAGGCTAACTTATACCCTTCCTTTGCATTTCATTTTCTCCTCTAGCCGCAAGTTCTCTCCTTTCTCCATCCTATTTTTTTTTTTTGCTTTTCTAGGTTTTTGTTGCGATGGCTCCAGGCCCCTGTGCGTATCTCTTCTGCTGTGGCCATGGTTGTGGTGTGCCGACGCACTGCAATTGTTCAGCATGCTCGCAGGCCCGTCGTGCTCGTCGTGGTGAGAAGGTATTGTGCCGAACTGGGCGAGCCGAGCAGCTTGCATATGGTACAGTATTTTACGCTGCTTCGCCGTGGCCTTGGCTGCACGAGTCCTTCTGTCCATCAGCTTACGCCAACAGATGTGGAGACTCACTACAAGATGGTATGTTTCGTTAGATATGATTTTTTTCTTTTTCTTTTTTTGTATAATTCCATTGTATTATGAACTTGTAGTATTTTAGGAACGCGCTTTTTTTTGTTTTTTGAAGTGTACTGCAATGTGTTCTTATTTTCTTATTTTTTTTTGCTTGTGTGCATGTAGCTTATGTTTTAGTTTACATGTTAGAATATGTGAAATGCTTATATATTAGCTGAGCACTTCATATTTCTACATTTTTCCAATTTGTATGGTGTGTACTACATGTAGCTAGTCTATATTACTGCATGATAGTTCGAAGCGAACTGCATATTTGCAAGTTCCATACTGCATATTGAAACGTTTTATATGTACTACTTGATGGACTATTGTACACTTCATCTATCTCTGTTCACAGTATGAGAATTGTACTGCTAGTTTCGTTCTCAAACAGTTTTATTATTTTTTACAAAAAATTCCTCAACGAGCTGTTAGGTATGTGCGGCTCAAGAAGAAAGGAATTCTTCAAGTTGTTCTTGGTAATGGATACCTTAAACCAGCCAAGTACAGTGTAGGCATTGACGGGCGGCTGTGTCTGCACAAAGGGTGGAAGGAATTTGTCATTGATAGTGGCCTGAAGTCTGAGCAAGTTGTTGTCCTCAACTTCTTTGAACTCGAGGATCGTACTGTTAGAATCACGTTTGACATGATTGGCTAAGGTTATGAGGTTGATTTGTAATAAGTACTTTTGCGTGTTAAACGCTTCATCTTTTTGATGTGTTTTGTAATAAGTACTTTTGTGATCTGAACCGCTTCAATTATTACTCAACGGGAAATTTGTGTTTGCATGGTTACAATATGTGAACTGCTTATATGTCAGTTGAGCACTACATGTTTCCACATTTTTCCCAATTTGCATGGTGTGTACTACATGTAGTTAGTCTATAGTACTGCATGATAGTTCGAAGCGTACTGCATATTTGCAAGTTCCATACTGCATATTGAAATGCGTTTTATATGTACTACTTGTTGGACTACAACGATCTAACAACATTTTTTACATGGTTTTTGAATCAAAATGTGTCAATGTTTTACTCAAGACTGCTATATATTTATGGTATACTCTATATACCATTTTCTCTTTGCATGGTTTACACAAAATTTAAACTGATACATAAGTCATAGAGATAAGCAAATTGCTATGCATACGATTAATTTATTGTCTGTTCATCTATTTGGTCATTAACCTGCTGCTTCTGCGCGGTGACTGGAGCGTGTCTAATGTCGCACTTTCTTTTGTTTTCCATGGCGGTGTTGCTAGTTCTTGTCTCTGCACCTTTGTGTTTGTAGCCCCTCGCATGATGGTTGATGGCTGCTTTCGTTTTTCAGCACTGTGAACTGCATCCTTCTTTGTTCCACGCTTACTGGTTGATGGCTGCTTTGGTTTTTCAGCGATGTGGACTGCATCCTTCTTTGTTCCCCGCGTGCTGGTTGATGGCTGCTTTGGTTTTCCAGTGATGTGAACTGCATCCTTCTTTGCTCCCCGCGTGCTGGTTGTTGGCTGCTTTCGTTTTCCAGTGCTGAGAACTGCATCCTTCTTTGATCCCCGCATGCTGGTTGATGGTGGTTTTTGTTTTCCAGTCCTGTGAACTGCATCCTTCTTTGCTCCTACCTTGTTTTTTGAAAGTGGTGTTGTTCTCGGTTTTTTCTATATAGCAGCATTTCCTTGTGGTGGTCTTGTTGATATTGTTTCTTCATGTTCTTCATCCTCTTCACTCTCTTCAGTCTCTTCACTCTCTTCTTCCTCTTCATCATCTTCATCATCTGTTTCTTCATAAGCCACTGTTTCTTCAGTTTCTTCACGTTCTTCGTCCTCTTCACTCTCATCTTCTTCCTCTTCTCCATCTGCTTCTTCATAAGCCATTTCTTCTTCAGTTGTGTCATCATCTTCTTCTTTGATCTCACCTTCTTCGTCTTCCTCATTTTCTGATCTTTTTCTTTTTCTTTTGAGGCAGGTTCTTGAATTGTGTCTCTTCCTCTTTTTGCAGATGCTACAACGTCTCGGTTTCGTCCATTTTTTAGTGTTGTGAGTGGACTTTCTGTTTTGTTGTGCATCTCCATGTCCTCGTTTTTCTTGTTCATTTCTTTTTGTACACGTCCTGGAATTGTGGCCGCTGATTTCATTACAGGTTCTGCACATTCTTACTCCAAGTGGGTGACCATCACTGTCTAGCTCAGGCTGTGGCTTACTGTTTTTGTCATCATTTTTCTCCTTGCATGCCACCTTTTTCTGGGTTGCGTCTCCCCCTTTCTTTCTTCCTCTTGTGTTTGAAACAGGAGGTGGAAGAATTGTTTCCTTTTTGATAGCACCAGTTCCGATGTGTTCAGTATTTTCTACTTGCTCGGCATTATTGTCATGCTG
Source organism: Triticum dicoccoides (assembly GCF_002162155.2). Taxonomy (NCBI): domain Eukaryota; kingdom Viridiplantae; phylum Streptophyta; class Magnoliopsida; order Poales; family Poaceae; genus Triticum; species Triticum dicoccoides. The sequence continues at coordinate 214,155,760 of NC_041389.1, read as the reverse complement.
GTATTTCTCTGCTTGCTTTAGTTTTGCTTCTTCTTCTTCTTCTTCTTCTTCGTTGAGCATGTCAACTTCCTCGATCAGTGCCCTCATACCAGACAATGCTCTGTGGCACCCAGCATCGGACCTTGTCGCTCTGTTTGCAAGGTCCATTGCTGTTTCTGTCAGCAATTTTCTACGGCAAAAAAGCGAGGTTCCATCTGGTGCTGTTTGTTCGTAGTCTCTTCTGTCAAACGTTGCATCTGATCTTGCGTTACGGGTGTATATTTTCATGATGTACACCTCAGGAATGTTGAGTACTCTCAAATGAGAAAACATGCATAAGACATGGACGCAAAAGAGGCCTGCAGACAAACACATGATTTTTTTATTCTGTAAGTGAACTGCATGAAATTAGTAAACATATTTTTTTTCGTATTTGTTCATTTTTTAAAGAAGTGAACTTCATTTGGTTTTGTGAATTACTCATGCATGTGTACTTTTAAAGTTCAGTAAGTGAGCTTTCGTGCATGACTATGAGAATCTAGAATTTTTTTGCTAGGAGTCTCACCTATGTGTGTCCAGAGTTTGCACTCACATTCGTAGATACCTTTCTCTTCATCGGTGACCACTTGGAAATTATGCCTTGCCCAGTAAAATGCATCCGATCTGTTGTAGTGGTGTATGAGATACTTTGTCGGGTTCTCAGGGCACCGTTCTGCTCTGAATGCAGTGCTACGGTAGAGTGTTTCTTTGAAATCTGCAAACACAGCCCTTGTATACACTTTTGATAGCTGAACTTGGAAGCCAAACTTTGTTGTTGTTTTTACCTCTGACTGCATGATCACAAATGCACTGTTACGAACCAGAGAAATGAAAAAAATTGTTTGTTTTTGTAGTCATATTTTTTAGCAGTTTTTGATTGACATTTTGTTTACCTCATTTGCTACTATCTCTGCGTGCTCGACGGCCTTCCTGGTCTGAATGCACTTGTCACCTGCTGAGCAAACAGATGGAGATCATGCTTCTCCGTGAAATTTTTTTTCTTCAGTATGCGGTTCATGCTCTCGCTTCTCTGTGTGGAAGTCATCCGAGCACAGAAAATTTCCTTGTAGTAAGCCGAGATCCACTCGTGCCTGTCATCCGACAAAGAATTCATCACTTCGTCGTCTTGCAAGTTGTACCTTTGAATGAGGTTCTTCCATGCTCGTTCAAATTCCGACGGCATTAGTGGGTGGTTCAGCACTGCATTGAGTTCGTCCTTGAGCTTCTCGTGTGCCTTTTACAGCAATGCGAGGTGGTCCTTGTACTTCTTCATGATATGCCACCGACACAACTTATGCAGAGTTTGTGGGAGGATAGTTTTTAATGCTGCCTTCATCAAAGAACACTGGTCTGAGAAGAGACAAACAGTGTTTTTTTATTAAGTTGTTTGCGTGTGTGAAAGATAGATGGAAGAAATATAAGTGCACAAAACAAAATGTAAGTATGCAGGTGTTTTTTATTTTTTGTACCTGTGAGCATGCAGATTGGCGGCTTGTTGTTCATACACCTCAGAAAGGTTTTGAAAACCCACTCAAATGATGGTATTGTTTCATCTTGCACGAGTGCAACAGCAAATATGGTGCTCTGTAGATGATGGTTCACCCCCACAAACACTCCCAGCGGCATGTGGAATTTGTTAGTTTTATACGTCGTGTCAAATGTAACGCAGTCTCCAAAATCTTCATACGATCCTCTGCAACTTGCATTCTCCCAAAAGACGTTTCTTACACGGTTATCTGCGTCAACGTCATAATCATAGAAGAACTCTGGGTTTATCTTTTGCATTTTCTCGAAGAAATCCAGAAGTTTCTTGGCATCATCTTCAGACTCTTCTCTCGCAAACTTCTGTTTTCTGCATTTTCAGAGACAATGCAAACTTATCTCATCAAAGAGAGAATAATTACAGACAGAATGCTCAAGAGATATGCTCCGATATGTGCTTACTTGTTTACCTAGTCGCGACTAGTATGTCCCATGTACTGCAGACCACCGGACATACGCGATAGCGTCGACATCATCTGAGCATGTGTGTGGTTGTCCAGTTGTTCACTAACTGGTCTATCAAAGGATCGTCTTTTTTGTGCGATCGCATGTGCAAAAGCATCCCGGGGATTTCCAGCATCTTGTGATTGTGGTTGAGTTGAACCATTTCTATCACAAATTTTCCATCCTTCCTTTTTTTACTCTAATCTTTGCATTGCAGCCAATCCTTTTTGATGTCTTCTGACGTACCCGGTAATAATCTGACACAGCCTGCTTGTGCACCCCTTCTCTTGAGCAGACAATGTAGGCATTTGTCCTATGTTTTGCCCTCTTGCGTATACCAAACCCTGCACATCTTGCATAATTGTTGTAAAAGTCCCATGCCTTGTCGTACGTGGTGAACTTCATTCCAGCAGCAGGTACGAGGTTCAGCGACATGTTTTTATCCTGCATTAATTGCAATGCTCTATGAGATAATTTGTTTTGTTCTGTTTTTTTAAATATGAGGAGTGCATACGAGTTTAATAAAGCATTTGCAATGTTCCTAGCCAAACCTCACAAGAAATATCAGTGTGCACTGCAATGTTATCTGAATGGACTGCAACTATTTTTTAGACCATAAACTTACATGTGTGTAGAGTCGTTCGCCCGATGGTGTTTGCAGCTCGCCGGGTTGTATTGGACATGGCGGGGTTATAGCAGATCTGTGTAGTTGAGGATCTCGTGGCGGTAACAGTGAGGAGGATTTGTACCTGCTGTTTACTTTTGACCGAGGCACCGTTGGTGGTCGCAGCGTCGAAGTTGATGCAGCACGTCTGGTTGGAGCTCTGTTTTTTGGTGCAGCAGGTGGACGCTAAGCTCTATTTTGGGGTGCGGCAGGTGGACGTGGTGGTAATCAAGTGTTGTGATGATGTCTCGGTGGATTGTTTTGAAAATTTTGGAGTAGTGGCACATCATCATAGACATAATCATCATCTGCTTCAATATCGTGTTCAACTGCGTCATCATTGTCTGTTCGGACATGTTGTCCAAACGTAGTGAACTCGTGCTTATACTCTGGGTTGAGAACTGTTATCGGCTCATCTTCATCGTCATCTTCTTCATCATCACGTTGGTGAGTGCCTTCCCAGACGAATGTGACATCATCGTCATCTTCAACTACATCTTCTTCCTGGGAAAAATCTTCTTGTGGAGAGTACTGCACCCTGTTTGTCGTCGTGAAGAATCCACGAGGAATCTCAGGGGTAACCCAGCCAGTATCTCTTTCAGAAGAATATCCACTCTTCTGAAAGTTGTTGTTCTCAGTGCTATCAATTATGCGCGGCATTTTGTATCTGCTGAACGTCATCTCCTGCACACAAAATGAGCGAGCTGCATTGTCAGGTTAAATGAACTGAATCATGTGAACTGCAATGTGTTTAAAATTGTACCGCCGAAGCATTTTAGGGTGACTGCATCACCCCGCAAGGTGAACTGAAGCAACCGCACTGCATCGTTATCCGTAATGAACCTATACAAGCATACTGCATTTTCCCCCACAACAAACTGAAGCAACCGCACTACATAGGTTTTGTACTGCATAATCGCGCGCTGTACTGCTTGTACTGCTTTGTCTATGATAACTACACTGAGGAAGTGTACTGCTTACCTCGTGATGCAGTGATTTCTTGCGTTTACAGGAGGAAGTTCCTTTCTCGTCCGCCTGCACAACTTTCACGTTCGCCCGTGCAGTCCACTTGCCCTTCAGAAGTTCATGGGCGGTCTGGACGTTGCTCAAGGTGAACGGGAAAGGAGGATTTGCTCTGAAGGTCGATGCAAACTTATTCCAAGAAGCTACCATGGATGAAGCAACCTTGCGCACACTCCTCCTTGCTCGAATTGGTTTGATGTCGAGGCAGCACCAATCCACATCTGATGAAGTACAACTAATTGCAGACCCGGAGGAGTTCGGTGGCGGCGCTACCGAGCTGCTGCGTGGAAGAAGGCCGATAGGCTGGTGTTGCTCGGTGCCTGCTATGGAAGAAGGCCGAGAGGCGACGGGCGGCGTCGCTGCCTGGCCGCCGCCGTGGAAGAAGGCCGGGATGGGAGGGGCGGCATCGCTGCCGGCCGCTGCCACGGAAGAAGGCCGGGAGGGGAGGGGCGGCGTCGCTCCCAGGCCACCGCCGCGGGAGAAAGCGGGGAGGGGAAGGGAGGCATCGCTCCCAGGCCGCCGCCGTGGAAGAAGGCCGGGAGGGGAGGGGCGGCGGCTCGCCCAGGCTGCTGCCGCGGTAGAAGGCCGGGAGGGGAGGGGCGGCGGCTCGCCCAGGCCGCTGCTGCGGTAGAAGGCCGGGAGGGGAGGGGCGGCGGCGCGATCTGTT
>NC_041389.1:214096758-214150934 GCF_002162155.2 Triticum dicoccoides | reverse complement strand
TGCGTGTGTGTGTGTGTGTGTGTGTGTGTGTGTGATAGGTCACCCCATAGAGGGTTGAGCCAGTTCCCCCAAAAGCTATGTTTTACACATTCCTCATGGTGGAGCCACGACGTGTGACGGGGTCGATGGCGAATTGCTGCAACCGTCGTTGGATTTTGCTACTATCGGTAAGAAATCTTGCTACATCCATCACAATGGAGCCGCATCCCATGACGTGGGTGACGACGAATTGCTGCAACCATCGTTCTTTTTTGCTACGACCGGCGATCTTTTCTGCTACATCCATGAACGACGTTGACTCTTGGCCATTGCTCATGCAACTCCGTGCGGAGAGCTTCGACGGTGAGGGTGCAACGACAAGCGCATCGGGGTGCTGCAACAATGGAGCTCGTCGGCGAGCTGCCACCGACGCGACTCAAGCTGTCACCGCGGCTGCACGTGGTTACATGCGTGGAGCTGGTGAGAAACGTAGATGACAACCAGCGGCAAGGGCGGCGACCGACGGTAAGGGCGTCGGTGCTTCAAGTTGGCCGCGCTCGCTTGCCCATAATGAGTGTCCATGGCAGCCGCTGCTCGTTCCATTGTTGCTTTGTGAGATTTGTTTATTTTTTCTTTTGGAAGAGAGGAACTAACAGGATCCTGATTTGACTGTTTTATAAAAGTGGTTCTGACGGCCGCGCAGTGACCGGCCGAAATTTTGGCCGGTGCGTCAGCGAGTAGCGGTGCCCAAAAAATTATGTGTGGGTCGCTAGTTAGCTACCGCGCGCCAACCCCCTCCCCCTCCCCGGCTCTCTCAGGCGCTGGTTTTTGTACGAGCCGTTTCGTTTCCGGGTTTCAACCCAATCGATTTCACTGATCAGTTTTCTTTGTTTTTTTCCATTTAGTTTTCCTTTATTTTTCTTTTACGTTCCTTTTTATGTTTTCTTTTCCGTTTTCATTTTTATATTTTCATTTCAATTCTTGTATTTTAGTTAGCGAAAATCTTTTAAATTCCTTTTTTTTCAAAATTGTAAGCATTTTTCTTCAAAATTCGTGAATATTTGTTGAAATCGTGAACATTTTTAAAATTCAAAGAGAAATATGAATTTATAAATATTTTTACAAATTCATGATTTTTTTGAATTCTCAAGGATTTTTTAAAATCATGGTCATTTTTTGAATCATAAATTTTATAAATTTACGAACAACTTTTGAAAATTATGAATATATTTTACATTTATGAACAATTTTTACAAATTCGTGAACATTCTTCTAAATCTTGAATAATTTTTGAATTCGTGTACATTTTTTTATTCATGAACAATTTTGAAATTCTATAACATTTCTTACAAATTCGTGAACATTGTCTCAAACCGTGAGCATTTTTTGAACTTCCGGACATTTTCTTCAAAATATGAAAAAAATGAATTCATGGACAATTTTTTTAAAATTCACATTTTTTTGAAAATTGGGATTTTTTGATATCCAAAATTATTGAAAAAAATCAAAACAAAAAATAGCATGGGTCGTCCAGTGAGAGCATCGGATGGTGAGGAACAAGAACACCTCCCAGTCGATCACCAAGCACACTACAGATGGACTAATAAATCGGACTCGACAGAGACCTCCTTGTGAGCTAGGCATCGTGAAGAGGTGAAACTGCACACCGACGAAGCATATACTCCAAAGTTGATAGATGTCCTGATGTTTCAATGAGAAGTAACTATTGTTTTCGGTGGAAGTCGACTTTGACGATCCGACTATGAACGTGCAAAGACGTCGCGCCTTAGCAATTGCTAAACCAACTTCGAGGGGTTATTGACCACGCCGGAGCATGATGAACCTGACCACGAGGGTCTATTTCTTTCAAGCAAATGAAGAACGAGAAAGAAACTAAGATTGTAATCTGGATATTGCGAATTTAAGAGAAAAACTTTACTGATCAAGCTCGGGTTCTGTGACGTCTTGGTCTGTTCATTGAACACAAACGAAGGGTGTGGGTTGTAGCTATGGCGAACTTTCATCTAAACAAAACCCAAATCTAAAATGATGCCATAAGGGCTGTATTTATAGGGCGACAGAGGGGAATTTCATCCATCCATGGCAAGGTGGGACTTAATTCTGTCCTAAGTCATTTTCCCTATTAATACAGACTCTAAAACCAGCGTATTAAGTGTATTTCGCAATTACATGGGTGAAAGGGCATTTCCCTACCTTATGTTTTGGATGATGATGACAACCCTTTGTTGGTCTAATCCTGTGCTAAATGTTTCAGGTTCTCGATGCTTAGGCTTACATCGGATAGTTGTTCTCTCTCGAAGGAAAAGATTGAAGACGGAGTCCTCTACGCTTTTTATCTCTTTGGTCATAGGGAACCCGTACTATCAAGAGGGAATCCACATTGGAAAGAGTAGGGGAATCCGTTCACGTACACCTCCATCACCCCTCTCTTGTCTTCCTCGGGTGTGAGAGAGAGTGTCTCCCTTTTTGATTTGATTGCATGCTGTGTTTTCCCAGCGGTTGTATCACTCGTCCGAGCGGTTGTACCGTTGCTTCTTGGCGTTTCCCTGTCTTTATCGAGCGGTTCTACCGCTGCCTCCGAGCGGTGGTACCACTACCAGGCTCAACAAAGACCTGCGGCGGTGGTTCCGGCCATGCACCGCCCAAGTACCAGTCAAGCTTCTGTTTTGATGCGGTTCTCGGGCGGTGGTGGCCCGGTTGGTCCGGTTGTTCCTCGTCAACCGGTACCACCGGAGGTTTGAGCGGTTCTTCCGCTTCGACCTTAGCCGCTCAAGCGCTCAAGGCCAAGCGGTTGCACCAGCCCCGCACCGCCCAACTACCGCCCTCAGGAGTGACTCCGTTCTGTATCAGTGCGGTAGTTGAGCGGTGGCTGGGCGGTTGGTCCGGTTATTTTCTAAAACCGGTACTACCGCCTGGTGGCCCGGTTGTACCGCCTAGTAGGGTTCTGCTGATACACCGTGAGCCCCGGTTGTACCGGGACAAGGAGCGGTTGTACCGCTGCAGTGCTGAAAACGCAATAACGGTTGGATTTATTAGGGTTGCTATATAAGGTGGTTCTTCCACCTACCACTTTCACCTCTTACCTCTCTCACTCCACCATTGATGCTCTCAAGCTCTCTTGCCTGATCTCTCTCTCTAGCCACTCAAACTTGTTGATTTTCTAGGGATTGAAGGAGGAGACCTAGATCTACACTTCCACCAAAGGATATTTGCTTCCCCCATACTTTCTAGTGTGGATTTTATTACTCTTGGGTGTTTGAGCACCCTAGGCGGTTGAGGTCACCTCGAAGCCATATTCCATTGTGGTGAAGCTTAGTGGTTTCGTTGGGAGCCTCCAACTAAGTTGTGGAGAGAGCCCCAACCTTGTTTGTAAAGGTCCGGTTGCCGCCTTCAAGGGCACCAATAGTGGAATCACGGCATCTCGCATCATGTGAGGGCGTGAGGAGAATACGGTGGCCCTAGTGGCTTCTTGGGGAGCATTGTGCCTCCACACCGCTCTAACGGAGACGTACTTCCCCTCAAAAGGAAGGAACTTCGGTAACACATCCTCGTCTTCACCGGCTCCACTCTTGGTCATCTCGTGCCTTTACTTTTGCAAGCTTACTTGTGTTGTATCCCTTGCTTGCTTGTGTGCTTTTTGTTGTTGCATCATATAGGTTGTTCACTTAGTTGCATATCTAGACAACCTACTTTGATGCAAAGTTTAATTTGGTAAAGAAAAGCTAAAAATTGTCAGTTGCCTATTCACCCCCCTCTAGTCAACTATATCAATCCTTTCAATTGGTATTAGAGCCTCGTATCTTTATTAAGGACTTTGTCGTCCAAAGAGTATGGTTGACACCATAGACGGTGGGGAGGAGGAGCACTCCGGTATGAATCCGATCTTGTCTACGGGTAACGGGGAAACCGCGGTGTCCGGTGAAGAATTCAATGTGGTCTTGGACACATTGAAAACCTCCATGACAACCATGGTTGAAAGCATGTTTAATAAATTCTTAGAAGGACTTAAACTACCTACCTCGCCGTTGAAAGTGGGTGATCCCGCTAACAAGGTGACGGATGCTAACTCCGACAAGGGGGAAGCTAATAGTGAGAAGGGTCCTTCTACTAGTGGTAGAAATGGCACCGACATCTTTGCCCATGTGGAACCTCCAATTTATGGAGGACCGATTCCCTCTAGTCATTTAAATCATGCCGGTCCTCCTCCTAAGATTGTGAAAAATGAGGATTTTGATTCTTGGGTGTATCGCTTCAAGCGTCATTTAAATCATGTGAATACTAATCTTTGGAGATCATTGAAGAAGGTTTCTATCCACATGACCGAAGCAACTTCACCCCGAGAGAAGTGGTGGATAATCAATTCAATGAGAGTGCTCTCTTCATCATCCAAGATGCAATCCTTCCCTAAGATCTCCCTCATCTTCGACCTCATGCCATGGCTAAAGACACATGGCAATGTGTTGTGTCTCTCTATCGAGGAAGTGCTAGCATTCAACGCTCTAACTATGAAGTGGTGCAAGATGAAGCCGATGAGTTTGCAATGAAAGAAGATGAAGAACCTCGTGAGCTCTTTCAAAGAGTTACCAAACTCGCGGTATCACTCCGAGATCATGGGAGCAAGGACATGGATGACAATTGGATCAAGCGCAAGTTCCTCAAGGCCATGATGCCCTACAACAAGGCCATGTCCTCCGTCATTCGTCAAAGACCGGACTTCCACTCCATGACCTCAAGTGAAGTGTTGGATGAGTTTGTTGCAATGAGCATCTTGGACAAGACCGCCGACAATGTGGTGCTCCGTTCTCAAAGGGCAAAGAAGCCCAACCTTGCCTTGAAGGCCAAGGTTATTGTGGAAGAAGAGGAATAAGAAGAAGATGAGGAGAGCAACCCCGAAGACACGAAATATGATTATCATGAGCACATGGCTCGTGCTTCCAGACAATTTTGGAGCAAGAAGAATACAAGACCCAACTTCAACAAGAACAACTCAAGTGGCTTCAAGGGCAAGCAACGAGTTAGAACTTGTTTCAACTGTGGCAATGTGAGCCATTTCGTTGCGGATTGTCCTTACGAGAAGCGGGAAGACAATGGTGGCAAGTTCATCCGAAAAGACAAAGCCAAGTCCTTCCCCAACAAGAACAACTTCACCAAAAAGACTCCTACTCGTGGGTTGGTGGTTCAAGAAGAATACCATGAGGATGACGATGATGATGAAAATGGAGAAGCAATGGCCATGGCCTCCGTTGCCATGGCTACCACTCCCCGGGTGTCTCTCTTTGATTCACCCAACAAGAACATCACCGCCAAGTTCCTCATGGCTAAAGCCTCTAACGAGGTAACTCCCAACATCAAAACCACCATCATTACTAATCCCTCTTTGGAGGGTTGCATTGAGGATCATGAGGGGTCTAATGAGGATGTGAATAAATTTGAGTCATTTATGAGTAAGCTCAAGGGCAAATCCAAGAAGCACTTTGTTGCTCTCTTGGAACAACTTTGTGAAGCCAATGGCATGATTGAGTCTCACGAAGAAACCATCTCTAAGATGGAAGGTCATAGTCGTGACTATGCCGATGAGATATCGGATCTCTCTAATGCTCTTGAGGAAGAGCGTGGTCATCGTTTGACTCTCGAGGAGTGTAGGACCTTGAAGTATGTCCAGAGGGGGGGTGATTAGACTACTTGACCAATTAAAACTTAACCTTTTCCCAATTTTAGAGTTTGGCAGATTTTAGCTACTTTAGGACAAGTCAAGCAATCATCACACTATTCAAGCAAGCATGCAAAGAGTATATAGGCAGCGGAAAATAAAGCATGCAACTTGCAAGAAAGTAAAGGGAAGGGTTTGGAGGATTCAAACGCAATTGGATACACGGATGCTTTTGGCGTGGTTCCGATAGATGGTGCTATCGTACATCCATGTTGATGGAGACTTCAACCCACGAAGGGTAACGGTTGCGCGAGTCCACGGAGGGCTCCACCCACGAAGGGTCCACGAAGAAGCAACCTTGTCTATCCCACCATGGCCGTCGCCCACGAAGGACTTGCCTCACTAGCGGTAGATCTTCACGAAGTAGGCGATCTCCTTGCCCTTACAAACTCCTTGGTTCAACTCCACAATCTTGTCGGAGGCTCCCAAGTGACACCTAGCAAATCTAGGAGACACCACTCTCCAAGAAGTAACAAATGGTGCGTTGATGATGAACTCCTTGCTCTTGTGCTTCAAATGATAGTCTCCCCAACACTCAACTCTCTCTCATAGGTTTTGGATCTGGTGGAAAAAAGATTTGAGTGGAAAGCAACTTGGGGAAGGCTAGAGATCAAGATTCATATGGTAGGAATGGAATATCTTGGCCTCAACACATGAGTAGGTGGTTCTCTCTCAGAAATGGTAAGTTGGAAGTGTAGGCTTGTTCTGATGGCTCTCTCCATGAATGAAGAGGAGGTGGAGGGGTGTATATAGCCTCCACACAAAATCTAACCGTTACACATAATTTACCAAACTTGATAGAGGCAGGGGTCCCGATCTTTCGATGAGATGATAACTATCGATTTGGTGGAGACGACTTTGACAATCCGACTACAAACGTGCACGACGTTGCGCCTTAGCAATCGCTAAACCAATCTCCTGAGGTTACTGACGGCGCCGGAAGCACGGTCAGCCTGACCACGAAGGTTTATTCCTGCAAGCGATCGAAGAACGAGCAAGAATATGATAAAGCAATCTGAATATTGCAAATATATATGAGGTATTGATAATGGTGGGGATCCGGAAGCGGTCTTGGTCTGGTCGTTGGACACAAACGAAGTACACGAAGTTGCAATGGCTAACTTTGAACTAAACAAATCCCAAGGAAAAGCTACTAGATGGATCTACTTATATAGGAGCAAGGGGTGGAGGCCAAGGAGGTGGGAGGACATGTCAAGGCAGCCTAAAACTAAATCTAGGTCGTACAAGGCCAATGGGCCCAAGTGGAGGTGATGTAACACCTTTGGACTTGTAGTTTGACTCGGATTCTGCTGCAGCATCAGATTGTTTCGTCCACAACTCAACGCTCCGGACGAATTTGAAGGTGATTCCAATTGGGTTGGAAAGTGCACGAAATCTAGTTTCCAACAAAAAAAGAATCACCCAATTCGGAGTCCGTATGAAAAACTTGTGTGCGTTTTGAGTCAGGTGTGTCTGTGCAGTCCGAATCTGAATCCAGAACGTGAGAGACTTGGACTCTATCTTCTCTTGGGCCAAAAGTGACGTGAGAGAACTTTTTGGACAGCAAATAAACATCTCTTTCTTCCTTATCTTCATATGTGGATTGTACAAATGTCCCATACACCCGCAATTAGACAAAACACAAAAGTGTGTGAAGTATTTTTGTTCTGGATAACATAAATAGATTATTGAATAGTTTGCACTAGAAATCACCTGACAAATATGCATATATGCAATATTTTTGGTCATATCCAAGGTAGTCATGTCCTCATCAAAACTCAGTGGGACCGATTCAACAGACTCGGTCGGACCGATTTAGTAAACCTAGTGACCGTTAGTGATTTTCGGTGGGACTGACATGTATCTCGGTGAGACCGATTCGGTTAGGGTTAGGGCATAACGTAATCTCGGTAAGACCGGTTACACAAACTCGGTGAGACCGATTTGGTAATAAGCTTTCCAAAGAGTTGGTCAGGTAAACTCGGTGGGACCGATTTGCTCTTTTCGTTGAGACCGAAATGTTACAAAAAGGAAACAGAGAGTTTACATTGCAATCTCGGTGGGACCTATCGCTCACTTCGGTTAGACCAAAACGTTACGAAGGGAAATAGAGAGATTACAATCCCATCTCGGTGAGACCGAGATCCCTATCGATAAGACCTATTTGCTTAGGGTTTGTGGCAGTGGCTATGACTTTTGGAATCGGTGGCGCCGGATAGGAAGAATTGATGTGACCGATTCTGGCTTTGGGTTTAAGTCATTTGTGGATGTGAGTAAGTAGCTGAGGGTTTTGGAGCATATCACTAAGCACATGAAGCAAGAGGCTCATTAAGCAACACTTCATCCCTCCTTGATAGTATTGGCTTTTCCTATAGGCTCAATGTGATCTTGGATCACTAAAATATAAAATGAAGAGTCTTGAGCTTTTGAGCTTGAGCCAATCCTGTGTCCTTAGTATTTTGAGGGATCCACTTTCATCATCCATGCCATGCCATTCATTGAGCTTTCCTGAAATGATAGTCTTGGAATAGCATTAGCTCAATGAGCTATATGTTGTTATGAATTACCAAAACCACCTTGGGATAGTTGCACTTTCAATCTCCCCCTTTTTGGTAATTGATGACAACATATAGATCAAAGCTTCGACAAATGATAATAAGATTGAATAACATCGTCGCTTTAAGAAGTATGTGATAAGTAAGAGCTCCCCCTAAATTTGTGCATAGTTTAAGATTTGCTTTGGACTGCAAATGCACAATGAATTAGGCTCACGGGTTACTCTTCCATGTCACATACATGTTGGTGGAGCGCTCAAAATAATAAACATTGAATACATGCACTCATCACCAAGCATAGTGAATGATCACATAGGATAGATAAGATAATATCATCAAGCATGCATAAGTGTAGCTTATGATCAAACACATGATCATCAATGTCTCACAAGCATAGTATCTCAGGCAATCAAAAGCAACCAAGTTTAAGCACCAAATAAAGCAAGAGAGAACAAAAGCAACACTCTCTCTCTCTCTCTCGAAGCCTATGATCTATACATTTTTCTCCCCCTTTGGCAACAAGTTACCAAAAAGTTCATAGAAAATGCATAGTGCTAGATCGACTCTCAGGCTTGATCATCTGGTGGTGGTGTCCTGATAGCTCCTTGGACGAAGGCTTCAGTTGAAGTAGAGGGTGCTGGAGTGGATGCTGGAGCTGGTTGCACTGGAACTGTAGGGGCTGTAGCTGGTGCAGATGTTGTTGCTCTAGTGTCTGTCACAGGCACTGCAACTGACCTCTGGGCTCTGGGCACTCTGGCAAACACATTAGTTGTAGTCTTGCCCTGCCTCTCCTGCACATCATGCTGCAGTTGCTCTACCACTGACTGAATCTCAGTTACTTTGACATCAAGGTCATGGAATTTGAGTTCCATGATTCTCTCCAGGCTCTCCTGATTCTGAGTGAGGGTGGCCAGTCCCTTCTCAATCCTCGGTGTTGATGCTATCAAGTAACCAAGCTGCTCCTGTTTTTTCTTCAAGAAATATTCAGATGCCTCCTCTTGAGTTGGCATCCTGGCAGCCTTCTCCTTCTTTGCCCTCTCCTTCTTCTCTTGAGCTTGAACTGATGATGGGTCATTCTCATTCATGACAACCTCATTGTCCTCGAAGTCTGGATAAAGTGGAAAATGTTCCTTATCCAACTGATATTTCCCTGTGCCCATCTTTGAGTTGATCAATTCCTGAATCTGAGGTGCATATCCACAGCTCCTCTTCTGATCTGCTGCAGTCCTCTTAATTGTTTCAATCATAAGGCTCATGACTTTGAACTTTTGTGGCACATCAAACACATGCAACATGTTGATGGCATGCCCTCTGATCATGTTATGGTCACCAGACTTGGGCAACAGAGTGTGCCTCAAAATCCAATTGATAGTTGGCAGCCCTGACAACAGAAAGTGAACTGATCCAAACTTGTGAGTCTCAACTGCCTTGTCTGGGATCTCCTTGTACATGTGAGCCATGGAATTGTGATCCATCTTCTTCTTTGCATAGATATCCAGGTCATCCTCATTTTCCTTTGGGGCATTTATCAGACTTGCCCATTCTTCAACAGTGGATTGGTACCTTGTACCTTCAGACATCCAAACAATTCTTCCATCTGGGTAAAAGTGTGCTGTGGAGTAAAATTGCATGATAAGCTCATCATTCCAGTGAGTGAGCTTTTTTCAAACAAAATCAGCAACTCCACAAGCAACAAAGCTGTCTTGCACTCCAGGATAGTGCTCTTCATTGTCCTTGATGTAGGTCCAGTCGACCCACCTCATGTCACAAGCTATGGGCTTCTTATCCAACAGAATTGTCTCATAGAAGTCCTGTTGTTCCTTTGTATGGAACATGTAATCAACAGCAGTTCTTGTCCTTGAGGCATATGGATCTTCCATCCTCCACAGCCTTAGCCCTGAGTCCTACCTGATCCTCATGTCCTCAGCCACAGGATGGGCATCATTGTGGTCTGGTATCTTGGGCTTGAGCTTCCTTAGGACCTGTCCTTATTCATCTTCTTCTTCAGCAACATTTGGCACTGGGGCCTTGTTCTTCTCAGCAGCTGGAATACTCCTAGTATTCCTCTTTGGTACTTGCTTGGCCTTGGAGGCAGCTTTGGGTGCTTCCTTGGGCTTAGATGTTGCAGCCCCTGACCTTATAGCATCACCCATAAGCTTGTGTGGCTTTGGTGCTGGTGCAGCAACCTCTTCTTCCTCTGAATCTCTTCTAATAGAGGGCTTTCCAAGAACCTGGGCAGTTGTGGTTCTTGCTCTCTTCTTCTTCTTGTCCTGAGCACCTTCATCCTCTGATTCAATTGTAAACTTCATTGTCTCTCCAGTGGGAACTTTTTGAGATTTGGAAGTTGTGACTTTCTTTGCAGGTGCCTCTTTGGGTTCAGTCTGCTCTGGCACTTGAGTGGACCTTCTAGCTTTGGGCATTGGTGTCCTCTTGGCAGGAACTTTCTTTTTCAGTCCAGGCTTTGTGCTATGTACAGAGCCATATTCCTTCTTGAGCACTACTTTCTTGGAAGTAGCCTCATCTTCTTCAGCTTTATAGTCCTCATCCTCTGAGTCTGAATTTCTCTTCCTCCTTTGCCTAGTAGCAGCCTTAGGCAAATTGCTTGGAGTGCTTCTGCTCCCTTCATCTGTACTTGAGGGACTAGTGCCCTCACTCAAGTCCATCTGCTCTTCTGACCTGTTCTGGCTGTCACTCTGGTTTGACATGCTGCAAAAGCTGACTGCTGACCCTGTGAAGAGTTATAGATGAGATAGAGTGGATGAGCATCACAAAATGCAGAGATTTTTGCAAAAGAATAATTCAAAAATTCAGTTTTAGTTTTCCACAGAAAGGATTTCGGATCAACCGATTTTCAAACTCGGTGATACCGAAGCAGTTTTGGAACCTAAACTGATGATCTCGGTTGGACCGAGTCACAGTTCGGTGGCACCGAGACTGCTAGGGTTTCATAGAATCCTAAAATCAGTCGCACTGATTAGTAATTCTCGGTTAGACCGAGAGTCACTAGTGCAATGGCATAAGCCAAATCAGTGAGACCGAGTTTTTCAACTCGGTGGGTCCAAGATGGTTTCGGCGGAAACCTAACCCTAAAATTTTGAATCCCATCTAAGCTACGGACTACATTGACTGGATAGGATTGTTTCAATCGTGGCAAGAATCAATAAGAATACAATGTGCTAGGAATCAGATGTCGATAGCACAATGATCAAGTCCATACCCTAACTTGGCAGTGGACTCACTACGGCGGCAACGGCGGGGGCGAAATCCATTGACGGCGGCGGAGACCAGCTACTGGAGGCTGCTAGCGACGAGGAGACGATCCGGAGACCTTCGATGGCAGAGTGAGCTATTGCGCGGGCGAAGGGGTTTCCGAGAAATTTCCAAAATTTTGCCCGTGATATATATAGCCCGACCCTGTCGGTGTGACCGAGTGGAACAACTCGGTGGCACCGAGATGCATAACTGTGTATAGTTACAGCAAATCGGTGTGACCGAAAAGTTCAAATCGGTTGCACCGAGATTGAAAACTCAGATCAACTTGATGATCTCGGTAGGACCGAAATGTAGGAATCGGTCAAACCGAGAGTCACAAAGAGGTTTTGGAAGTTTAAGTCTATGACGAATCGGGGACTCCGAGTGGTCCTCACACAGAGTGGTTTGAATCTGACTTGATCAAATTTTGTGATGTAGCATGAATAGAGTTTGAGATGAGAAAAGCATAGATAGCTAGAGAAAGTTCTTAGGCATTCTTGTCCATCCACTTGGCAAAAAGAAAAGAAACCAAACAATCAAAACAACAAGTGGATGTCCTTGAATGAGTAAAATATGCACCAACATGCTCACACAATAAGATGGCAAATGAAATATGTGGCAAAGCATGCACAACCAAGTCTAGCATCTATCAAACAATTGGCAATGACTAGGTCATCTATATATGAGTATATTGACTTAGGAGTCAAATGAGAACATTTGATCATAGGTCATACTCATCGTTTAAGCTCAAGTGGGGTTACCACTTTTACATAATGCATTGATTTGTTCACACCATTAGAGTTGATTTGACTCAATTCTTAGAGTTAAGCTCCCCCTAGATGTGAGATCCCCCCTTAGAGGGATGAACTAACCTTGGGTTTTGTCGATGATGACTTCATGTAGGTGTTGAAGATGTGGATGCTCAATGTTGATGTAGATCATTTGGAGCAATCCTTTGGAGTGAGTTGCACTTTCAACTTACCTACATGGGTTAGTCCCACAAGGAACAAACAAGAATATCCATAGACATAGAGTGATGCACACACAAGATGATGTCCATGAAATCATTAGGTTACCTTGTCCCTTGCCTTACCAACATGAGGGTTTGTGACTCCTTGAACTAGTGCAAGATGTGGAAGTTGATTGCACTTGTTCTTGCCATAATGATATGAGTGAAGAATGTTGGCGGAGTCACCCTCAAGAACTCTCTAGTTCTTCTTCTTCGGGATCCACATCATCTTGATGGGAATCCATGGAGTTGTAGTTGTACTTGATGAAGTAGAACTTGACGTAGTCTTGGGGACCCACTTGAATGAGGCTTTAGGTGATTCTTCAAATGCATCAATCTCTTCTTGAAGCTTGTCCTTGCCTTTGTTCTTGTGGTCTTGTGGTGGAAGATCATCTTGAGCTTGTGTTCCCTTGAAGGAAGTAGGATCATACTTCTCTTGTTGAGGAACAAACTTCGTCTTGGGGTATTGATCTTCTTCCCACTCAACTCCATTGGCATTGAACTTTCGTTCAAAACCAACACCTTGATTCTTCCGGTGCCTTCCTTGCTTGCGTATAATTTCCTCGAATTGCTTACTCCCGGCAAGGCTCTTGTAAACACCTTTCTCTATGATTCCCTTCAATAAGCTATTTTCTTGCTCAAGTGTAACTTGGCTAAGAGAATCATTAGTGGAATCAAGAGAACTACTAGAAGCAACAATATTAGATTTGACATTATTATTGTTACTACTAGAGGAAGTATCTTTCTTGTACTTGTTACTAGACTTGACTTGAGGCATGTAAGTAGATAAGAGTAAACACTTGACAATGTAAGAAGAACTTTTCTTGCGGAGATCATCATTGATTGCTTTTAAGAACTCATGCTCTTTCTCAAGATTGAGCTTTTCAAAGCGTAACTTCTCATGAGCCCTTAAAAGTTCTCGATGATCTTCGTAGATAGTTTCATGAGCTAACTTAAGAGTGTTTAGTTCTTTAGTTAGAAGCTCAATCTTCTCCTTATCATTGTCATTCGTTTTATCTTGATTAATTGACGTTTCATCATAGTATTCATCACTAGAATTGTCAACAAGTAAATCATCATCCACAAGCAAGTCATCTTCATCACTATTGAAATCAACATACTCAGGATGTGTTACCTTTGGACCTTTGTCCATGAAGCATCTTCCAATTCCTTCATTTGGTGAATCAAATATGTCATAGGAGTTGGTTGACACAAGTGCTAGACCGGCAACACCTTCATCTTGAGTATATTCGGAGTCGGAGTGATAGCTTCTCTCGGAGTGATTGTCGGAGTCGGAGCCGGATACCCATTCACCAACATGAGCTTGATGTCTTCGTTTTGTGTAGCTCCTTGATGACTTGTCCTTCCTTTCCGAATCCTTGCTTCTCCGTGAGGGTCTTCGTTCATAACGATCATCTCTACTCCTCCTCTCTCTTGGTGGTGATTCTTCTCTTTTGCTTCTTCTTCTTGGAGAATATTCTCTTCTTTTGTAGGGTGCCTTACACTCATTGGAATAGTGTCCGGGTCTCCCACAATTGTAGCAATTGCGCTCTCGACTAGAAGATCTTTTGTCATTGTAAGACCTTGACTTGGAGCTTCTTTCTTTGCTTCTACTCTTGTAGAATTTGTTGAAGTTCTTCACCATTAAGCTCAATTCTTCATTGAAGGTTTGTTTCTCACTTGATGATGTGGGGGCTTCACTTGAGGCTTTGTAAGCACCACTTGACTTGTTGTGAAGTTCCTCCTTATCCTTGAGTGACATCTCATGAGCAACAATTCTTCCAATGACTTCCATTGGCTTGAGATCTTTGTAGTTTGGCATCATTTGGATCAATGTGCACACGGTATCATACTTTCCATCCAATGCTCTTAGGATCTTCTTGATGATGAATTTGTCGGTCATCTCTTCACTTCCTAAGCCGGCAATCTCATTTGTGATAAGAGCAAGCCTAGAGTACATTTCAGTGACACCTTCACCATCCTTCATTTTGAACTTGTCAAGCTGACTTTGGAGCACATCCAACTTGGATTCCTTGACGGATTCGGTACCTTCATGCATATCAATCAAAGTATCCCAAATTTCCTTTGCATTCTCAAGACGACTGATTTTGTTGAATTCTTCGGGGCACAATCCATTGAAGATGATATCACAAGCTTGAGTGTTTTATTGCAGCATCTTCAATTCTTCCGCATTAGCTTCACGGTACGGTTCTCTCCCATCAAAGAATTCACCTTGCAAGCCAATACAAATAATTGCCCAAACGGCGGGGTTATGTCTGAGAATATGCATTTTCATCTTATGCTTCCAACTAGCAAAATTAGTACCATCAAAGGACCTCTACGGTGTTAATTTCCCTCGCTAGACGCCATACTCTCCTAGGTTGTGAAACCAAGGCTATGACCACCAAAAGCTATGGAAATCAAAGCAAATGGAGACCAAAGTTCTGATACCACTTGTAGGACCTTGAAGTATGTCTAGAGGGGAGGTGATTAGACTACTTGACCAATTAAAACTTAACCTTTTCCCAATTTTAGAGTTTGGCAGATTTTAGCTACTTTAGGACAAGTCAAGCAATCATCACACTATTCAAGCAAGCATGCAAAGAGTATATAGTCAGCGGAAAATAAAGCATGCAACTTGCAAGAAAGTAAAGGGAAGGGTATGGAGGATTCAAACGCAATTGGAGACACGGATGTTTTTGGCGTGGTTCCGATAGGTGGTGCTATCGTACATCCACGTTGATGGAGACTTCAACCCACGAAGGGTAACGGTTGCGCAAGTCCACGGAGGGCTCCACCCACGAAGGGTCCACGAAGAAGCAACCTTGTCTATCCCACCATGGCCGTCGCCCACGAAGGACTTGCCTCACTAGCGGTAGATCTTCACGAAGTAGGCGATCTCCTTGCCCTTACAAACTCCTTGGTTCAACTCCACAATCTTGTCGGAGGCTCCCAAGTGACACCTAGCCAATCTAGGAGACACCACTCTCCTAGAAGTAACAAATGGTGCGTTGATGATGAACTCCTTGCTCTTGTGCTTCAGATGATAGTCTCCCCAACACTCAACTCTCTCTCATAGGTTTTGGATCTGGTGGAAAAAAGATTTGAGTGGAAAGCAACTTGGGGAAGGCTAGAGATCAAGATTCATATGGTAGGAATGGAATATCTTGGCCTCAACACATGAGTAGGTGGTTCTCTCTCAGAAATGGTAAGTTGGAAGTGTAGGTTTGTTCTGATGGCTCTCTCCACGAATGAAGAGGAGGTGGAGGGGTATATATAGCCTCCACACAAAATCTAACCGTTACACATAATTTACCAAACTCGGTGGGACCGATTCAACAGACTCGGTCGGACCGATTTAGTAAACCTAGTGACCGTTAGTGATTTTTGGTGGGACTGACATGCATCTCGGTGAGACCAATTCGGTTAGGGTTAGGGCATAACGTAATCTCGGTAAGACCGATTACACAAACTCGGTGAGACCGATTTGGTAATAAGCTTTCCAAAGAGTTGGTCAGGTAAACTCGGTGGGACCGATTTGCTCTTTTCGGTGAGACCGAAATGTTACAAAAAGGAAACAGAGAGTTTACATTGCAATCTCGGTGGGACCAATCGCTTACTTCGGTTAGACCAAAACGTTACGAAGGGAAACATAGAGATTACAATCTCATATCGGTGAGACCGAGATCCCTATCGGTAAGACCGATTTGCTTAGGGTTTGTGGCAGTGGCTATGACTTTTGGAATCGGTGGCGCCGGATAGGAAGAATCGGTGTGACTGATTTTGGCTTTGGGTTTAAGTCATTTTTGGATGTGAGTAAGTAGCTGAGGGTTTTGGAGCATATCACTAAGCACATGAAGCAAGAGGCTCATTAAGCAACACTTCATCCCTCCTTGATAGTATTGGCTTTTCCTACAGACTCAATGTGATCTTGAATCACTAAAATATAAAATGAAGAGTCTTGAGCTTTTGAGTTTGAGCCAATCCTTTGTCCTTAGTATTTTGAGGGATCCACTTTCTTCATCCATGCCATGACATTCATTGAGATTTCTTGAAATGATAGTCTTGGAATAGCATTAGCTAAATGAGCTATATGTTGTTATGAATTACCAAAACCACCTAGGGATAGTTGCACTTTCAAGGAGTCATACAACGATGACCATGCTAAGTTAAAGAAAGATCTTGATCATGCTCTTGTCGTGTCTCGTGTGCTAGCTTCCGAGAAGGCTAAACTTGGGGTTGATCATGCTAGACTCAAGGAGGAGTTTGATATACTTGACAAGGCCCACAAGGTCTTGAAGGGTGATCATGCTAACCTCAAGGAGTCTTATGCTCAACTCCAAGTTAAGCTAACCAAGGAAAAGGCCACCTTTCCTCATATGGTATTAATTGATAATGCATATGCTACTAACCCGTGTTGTGAGCATGTGCATCTTGTGTTGGAGAATGCCAAGTTGAAGGATCAACTTGAGAAAGGCCTTGTGACTTGCATTCAAGGTGAAAAGAATCTCAACGATCTTTTGAGCAATCGAAAGGAAGTTGTGGCCAAGAAGGGAATTGGGTTTGCACCCAAGTCCAAGAACAAGAAGAAGAATGACAAGACCAAACGACCTCCTCCTCTCAAGCAAACTTTTGTGAAAGAGGGAGAGGGTGCTCCTAAGGAGAAGAAGGAAAATGTGAAGGGTGTTGATGTCAAAAAGAGCAAAACCATCTCCTCCAACATAGCCGGCGACTTTAACCCGTCATATGTGTTGTGCCGTGCTAGTGATGGACATGTTTATGCTAAATTTGTTGGTTCTCCTTATGAGTACATTGAATGGTCTATTTGGGTTCCTAAGACCCTTGTTACTAACATCAAAGGGCCCATTACTAAATGGGTACCTAAAACCAAGCATTGATCTCTTGTGGGTGTTTGCTTCTGGTGGGGGATCATGGTTGCTCGATAGTGGAGCAACAAATCATATGACCGGGAGCAAGGACTTGGTGGTGGACGTGCAAAAGATTCCATCTATGGCCACCAATGTCGAGTGGGGTGATGCCTCACATTCTAAGGTATTGGGTCTTGGCAAGGTTGTCGTTTCTCATGATCTATCGATCGAGAAAGTCATGCTTGTTGAGTCCCTTGCATACAATCTACTTTCCGTTCGTCAACTGGCACTCATGGGTTTTGCCATTTTCTTTCACATTGATACCATGGCCCTCTTGTGGAGCAAGACTCTTAAAGTAGCCTTTGTTGGGCATGTCGAGAACGGTCTCTATGTGATAAACTTTTCGGAGCGACCCACTAAGACCGCGACATGCCTAATGGCTAAAGTTGACGTGGGATGGCTTTGGCATCACCGTTTAGCCCACGTCAATATGAGATCTTTGCAAAGTCTTCTCAAGGGGGATCATGTCCGTGGACTAACAAATGTTAGTTTTGCCAAAGATCGTGCTTGCAGTGCTTGTATTGAAGGAAAGCTTCATGAGAAGGCTCACTGTCGGTGTCAAAACCGGCGGATCTCGGGTAGGGGGGCCCGAACTGTGCGTCTAGGCGGATGGTAACAGGAGACAAGGGACACGATGTTTTTACCCAGGTTCGGGCCCTCTCGATGGAGGTAAAACCCTACTCCTGCTTGATTGATATTGATGATATGGGTAGTACAAGAGTAGATCTACCACGAGATCAGAGAGGCTAAACCCTAGAAGCTAGCCTATGGTATGATTGTTGTTCATCCTACCGACTAAAACCCTCCGGTTTATATAGGCACCGAAGAGGGTTAGGGTTACACAGAGTCGGTTACAATGGTAGGAGATCTACATATCCGTATCGCCAAGCTTGCCTTCCACGCCAAGGAAAGTCCCATCCGGACACGGGACGGAGTCTTCAATCTTGTATCTTCATAGTCCAGGGGTCCGGCTGAGGATGATAGTTCGGCTATCCGGACACCCCCTAGTCCAGGACTCCCTCAGTAGCCCCTGAACCAGGCTTCAATGATGACGAGTACGGCGCGCATATTGTCTTCGACATTGCAAGGCGGGTTCCTCCTCCGAATACTTCATAGAAGTTTTTGAACACAAGGATAGTGTCCGGTTCTGCAAAATAAGTTCCACATACCACCGTAGAGAGAATAATATTTACACAAATTCAATCTGCTGACGTATTCCGTGGCGTGACATCACACCATGGCCAAGCCATTATTCGAATTGTTTTTACTGTTCCACCTCAGCGCGTTTAGCGAGGCGGTTTCCTTGGCATGTCTTGTCAAAGTAGAGATCGTGTCCCCTTATTTCGTGATTCTCATCAATACGGGCGTGGGTAACTCAACCGTGCCATTGATTATGGCGCTTGGGAGATAAGCGAGTTTTACCAGGCTGGTGGGGACGCATAGTTTCGTCCGTCCATATAAGGGGATAAGGATCCACCTTTTTACCTACGCCTTCTTCCTCCTTTGCTTATCCATTTCCGCGCACTTGAGCTCCAGCGCCCAAGTCCGCACATCTCGCCTCAACCTTCCCCAGCCATGTCTGGAGCGGGAGGCAAGTGGATGGCCTCCTCCGTCACGGAGGGTCACATCAAGAGGCTGCGGAAGGCCGGATACTTGTCCAGCGACATTGCGCATCGGCTCCCCGACAAGGGGAAGCTCATCCCCACCCCCGGGCCCCATGAGAGGGTGGTATTCCTCACCCACTTCCTCCGCAGACTAGGTTTTCCACTTCACCCATTTGTCCGGGGGCTCATGTTCTACTACGGCCTGGATTTCCACGATCTGGCCCCGAATTTCATCCTCAACATCTCGGCGTTCATTGTCGTGTGCGAGGCCTTCCTCTGCATCCAGCCTCACTTTGGCTTATGGCTGAAGACCTTCAATGTCAAGCCGAAGGTTGTGGGCGGCCGCCAAGCGGAGTGCAGAGGTGCTATGGTGGGAAAGATGCCCAACATCCTATGGCTCGAGGGCTCCTTCTTGGAGACCATGAAGGGGTGGCAATCGGGGTGGTTCTACATCACCGAGCCGCATGACCCTAAATGGATAGCGGCCCCCGAATTCCGATCTGGCTTCCCTACACGGCTCACCTCTTGGAAAGAGAAGGGCATATCATGGGGGGATTCTGATGAGCTAACCGGACTCCAATCCTACGTCAAAACCTTGGTGAACAAGAAGCTCAAGCTCGTCAACGTAGTCCAGGTCATGCTCATCCGCCGGATCCTCCCATGCCAACAATTGGCCTTTAATTTGTGGGAGTTTGATTCGGCACAGCACCAAACCTTGAGCAGGATCTTCGATACTACGTACGAAGATGCCTGGAAGGTGCTGTTCAAGGGCGCCGAGGATCCCGCATCCACTACCGAAGATCGCGGATTTAACTCGCAACGTCAAGCCGGCGAGGTAAGCTATTTTACCCTTTACAGGACACTTGTTTTTCATAGTTTGACTCTATGCGGGATCTAAACTCCCTTTACCTTTGATAGGCCTGGCAAAAGACGTCCGGGCAAGTTAACTGTCCGGCTCCCTTGCCAGAAGACCCAGCGGACGCCCAATTAACGGGGCTGCTGGTTCCGGGGCCTTACGTGGTGCCGGAGAAGAAGGCCAAGAAGAAGGCCACGGGAACTCGAAAGAGTTCCCGGCGCCAGGTGTTGTCGGACTCATCGCCTGACGACTCCGAGGCGGACTCCTCCCGCGAAGGCGAGGAGGAGGAAAAAGAGGCCTCTCCCCTAGCGGGGGGAGAGAAGAAAAGGAAGGCTGCCCCAACAGGGGAGGCCGAAGGGTCCAAGAAGGGAAGGACCCTCCCTCCGGACTGCTCCACCAACGCCGACGACGATGAAGAGGAGTGGCCGCCGAGGACTAAGCCCCAGGAGACTTTGTAAGTGTCCGGATACCAGAATAACTCATGGCGTTTCGTTTGTAGCATAGAAGCTCTAACGCCGAATATAACCCTGCAGCCCACCCAAGGACGGGCTTGACACTTCGACGAGCGGCTCCCTGGCTTCGTCGGACGTGAATAGCACTTCGCTTCCAGCCGTCTCCTCTTCTCGCGCTGCAGATGACGCTGAGGTGGGGTCCCAAAAGGGGCCCAGCCAGGAGGAGGAGGTCCCGGAGGTGCCGCAAGGCAACCTCCCAGACTATGGGCACAGGGGGGATCAAACCCCTAAGGGTTTTGAGTTCGGCCCTGGGCCGGACTCCGCACCGGAACCTTCAGTGGTTCCGGAGTCCGGCGGGCGGCCCCTTCGTAAGAAGAGCGAGACCGCGACACTGGTGACCTCCGTCCAACCGGAGGCACCGGATAATTTGCTGGAGGCGCTTAACGGCGCCTCCATCAACGAGGAGCACCGCACTGTTATGAGTGTGGTGATACAGAAAGTTCAGTCTGCCAAGAGCGGGCTGACTGAAGCCTGTGCCAGCCTTCTAACAGGCTTTGAGGTATGTATTAAGATATGTAAAAATATTACCGCATAGACAGTAGCCCCTCATGCTCAGTTTGGTGTTCAGAAAGAAAAGGCGAATTGAGGATCTAAAAAGATGTACGCAGGAGTCTAACATAAGTATGTCAATATGGGAATGCAGGCTGCGCTGCTGACCTCTGCCGCACTGACTGCGGAGGTCAATGCACTGAAGCAGAGCCTCGAACGGTCCGAGAACGAGCTCGGCCTTGCCAAGAAGCAGCTCGAGGACAAGGAATAACGTGAGGATTGCAGGGGCCACGAACAAGGTGGCGACCCTGAAGGAGGCGGTGTCCAAGGCCGAAATCAATGCTACCGAGGAGCGCACCGAGCGAGAGAAGCAGGAGGTGCGGGTGGCGGAGGTGCAGCAAGAGCTCCAGGCTCTCGTGGAAAAACACGAGAGTTTGGAGCGTGACTCAAAGACTCAAGAGTCCGAGCTCGCCTCGGCTCTTGAGAGCGCCAAAGCCGCTAGGCCGAAGACCAAAAAGCCCTCCAGGAAATTGAGGCGATGAAGAAGATAGCGGTGGGTAAGGCATTCTTCATGCAAAGCAAGCACGTGAAAGTGAATTACTTGTTACTTACCCGAATCCGGAGCTCTCCAGGAGCATTCGCAGATCTGCCCCGTAGTGTGTCCGGCTGCCGCATTTTACCGGTCCGAGGAGGGGAGCTCGACGGAGAAGGTGTTCTGGTCTCAGTATGCTGAGGCCGGACACCCGGTGCCCTTGAGTGACCAGCTGAAGCAGCTGGTCGAGCTCCATAAGGTGGCCGAATAGGCCATGAAGGGCCTCATAGTTTGGCTGTGGCCTAAACAAGCCATGCCTGGGAGCTACTTTGGGCTGGTGAGGCGGCTGGTGGACGCCTGTCCATGGATTGAAGTCGTCAAGCGCTCGATCTGTATCGAAGGTGCCCGTAGGGCCCTTGCCCATGCTAAAGTGCACTGGGGCAAGATGGACGCTGAGAAGCTTGTGACGGACGCTCCACCACCGGGCAGGGAGTATCGCACGACCGAGATGTATTATGCGGGCGTCCTGAAGGGTGCCCGCCTTATAGCAGGCGAATGCTCCAAAGATGTAATTTTTGAGTAAACTCGCATTTGTTATCCTGTACGCTTGAAAACTTGTTCATATGCGCTAAGCAACGCTTGTGAATTTAAAATATTACCTTCTGTGCGGCCGTTTATTAAATTTGAGAGATGGTGAGTCGTCGGCTTCTGCCCCCATGCCACGAGTGCTGTGGTGTTCGGGATAAACTTGAGAGCTCCTTTTCCCATTCTTGGGTCCTTCGAGGGAGGCGCTCAACGCAACGAACAAGGCAACCGGACTATAATGCTTGAACACTCTCACTTAGCCATAGAATTCTATAATTTTAAATTTCAGCGAAGCCCCTAGTATTCGGAAGACCGAGTTCGGGGCGCTATTCACGCCTGGGCCAGACAAAGCCGACTCCTCGCTCTAAGCGGCATAAGTCTTTAGGGACTCGAAGAAACCTCTCAAACAGCGACTGGCTCTCGCCCTATCATGACGGTCAGTTTTAGCATTCTCCACTGAGGTGCTTAACCCAGCTCAACCGGGACACAATCGCAGTGGTTCTCCTAGCGCTACCTTAGCCGATATAACGGAACGTAAGGTACCAAAACATGGGAGCCGGGCAAACCCAACTATTGACCCAAGACATGATTCGGAGCCGATGCATATAATGCTATAAGTTTGGGGTGCCGCACTTGTGAAAGTGTTCGTACTTATCACACCATATTTTGGGGTACTTAAGCCCCTGGTGTATTTGGCCATACCAAAGCGTACGGATGCAACATGTCATAAGTGAACATATATAGATAAAAAAAGGAATGCAATAATAGGCAAAAGCTATGCATTGTTTATTCAAAAAAAGCTGCGGTAGAAGCAGAACAATACAAATAGTGCAATAAGCAAGGGACGGGACTATTTGACATGTCACCCTCCAGGAGCGAGCTGCGGGATGCTATGTAAAACAAGCATATTGCTCGTTATAGAGACCACCTGGACACTCGACGTAGCTTTCTGCTTCCCTGGCTGTTGCATCGCGTGTTCGGAAATTCTACTGCCGGACAGGGCTTCTTGAGAAAGGAGTCCTGAAAGTAAGAGAGAAAAGAAGAATGACACAACTGGGAGCCCCTGGTGCGGTTGAGCCGCATCCTGGGCCTGCCGTGGTTGTGCTCCTCCCCCTATGCCCATGGTATTTCCATAGCATAATTATGTACGCGTAGTACTGGTTTTGCAATTTCGCGAGGGCTGGGGTTGGGGCCGCATTGCTACACGTGCTCGGAACGTGCTAGGCGGTCTTGTTGTTGGTTACTCCGGGCGCGCTTGACGGTGTCTGGCCGCTTAATAGCCGGACTCGAGAATTGCCTTAAGAGGCTGCTTTGTATCTCTGCCGCGAGGGCCGCCGTATGCTCCTCCGTTCGGAGAGAGCGTTCGGTGTTTCCGTTGACCGTAATGACTCCTCGAGGGCCTGGCATCTTGAGCTTGAGGTATGCATAGTGCGGCACGGCATTGAACTTTGCAAATGCGGTTCGTCCGAGCAGTGCGTGATAGCCGCTGCAGAACGGGACTATGTCAAAGATTAATTCCTCACTTCGGAAGTTATTCGGTGATCCGAAGACCACTTCAAGTGTAACTGAGCCTGTACAGTTGGCCTCTACACCTGGTATGACGCCTTTGAAGGTCGTCTTTGTGGGTTTAATCCTTGAGGGTTCTATGCCCATCTTGCGCACTGTATCCTGATAAAGCAGGTTCAGGCTACTGCCGCCGTCCATCAACGATTGGGTCTAGAACCAATCCGGCGAATCCGCCATGGTGGATGCTAGTGGGGTGGTCCCTTCGATCAAAAGTGATTGGGCAGGAGGACCACGGATTGAACTTTGGGGCGACTGGCTCCATCGCATATACATCCCTTAGTGCACGCTTCCACTCCCTTTTGGGTATGTGGGTTGCATATATCATGTTCACCGTCCGCACTTGTGGGGGGAAGCCCTTCTGTCCTCTATTGTTCGGCGGCCGGGGCTCCTCCTCGTCGTCGGTATGCAGCCCCTTGTCATTGTTTTTGGCATTTAACTTGCCTGCCTGCTTGAACACCCAACAATCCCTGTTGGTGTGATTGGCTGGCTTTTCGGGGGTGCCGTGTATCTGGCACGAGCGATCGAGTATTCGGTCCAAATTGGACGGGCCCGAAGTATTTCTTTTGAATGGCTTTTTCCGCTGACCGGGTTTAGAGCCTCTGAATCTGGCATTGACTGCCGTATCTTCAGCATTATCGCCATTAATGTGGCGCTTGTGCTTGTTGCGACGCGACCTGCCATTGTTGTCCTTGGTATCCGAATTACCAGGGCTCTTGGTCATATTGTTACTACGAGCTAGCCAGCTCTCCTCTCCCGCGCAAAAGCGGGTCATGAGTGTTGTGAGGGCTGCCATGGATTTCGGCTTTTCCTGTCCCAGGTGCCGGGCAAGCCACTCGTCGTGGATGTTATGTTTGAAGGCTGCAAGGGCCTCTGCATTCGGACAGTCGATGATTTGATTTTTCTTGGTTAGGAACCGTGTCCAGAATTGTCTGGCCGATTCTTCTGGCTGCTGAATTATGTGGCTTAGGTCATCGGCGTCTGGCGATCGCACATAAGTGCCCTGGAAGTTGTCGAGGAATGCGGCTTCTAGGTCTTCCCAACAACCGATTGACTCTGGTGGCAAGCTGTTAAGCCAATGCCGAGCTGGTCCTTCAAAGTTGAGTGGGAGGTATTTGATGGCATGTAGATCATCACCGTGGGCCATGTGGATATGAAGGAGATAGTCCTCGATCCAGACCGCATGATCTGTTGTGCCATCGTATGATTCAATGTTTTACGGGTTTAAAACCCTCAGGGATTTGATGATCCATCACTTCGTCTGTGAAGCATAGTGGGTGTGCGGCACCTCTGTATTGGGCTATATCACGACGCAGCTCAAATGAGCTTTGTCTACTGTGTTCGGCCCGGCCGGAATTGCCATATCTGGCGTGATGGTTATCATCACGTATCGTGGGGCGCCCACGCGATCCGTAGATCAATCTTGTTTTCCTTGCCTTGTCCTCCAATATATCCCGCAGGTCTGGCGCATTTTCCCATGCCTTGGTATTTTTTGAGCGGCGCCTGGGTGCGGCTTGAGTGGAGGGCCGAGAGGCCTCTCTGTCGCAGCCACGAGGTGGCCGGTCGGCCATATTATGCGCTGCTGATGTAGGTTTAGGTGCTTCCTCCTCTAATCGGGGTAGCAGCCTGCGTTTTGGGTAGCTCTTGGAGGGGCGTTCGAGTTCATACTCTTCGGCCGCAAGGACTTCAGTCCATCTGTCGGCTAGCAAGTCTTGGTCAGCTCTAAGCTGTTGCTGCTTTTTCTTGAGGCTGCTTGTCGTGGCCATAAGCCTGCGTTTGAAACGCTCTTGTTCGACAGGATCCTCATGCATGACAAATTCGTCGTAGTCGAGGCTTGCCTCGTCTTCGAAGGGAAGCATGTAATTATCGTCCTCTACCTCTCTGCCTGCCGCTCTCTCATGAGGGCTGGCTTCTCCATCCTCCCGCACTGAATCCTGCTGGAGGGATTTGTCTTCGGCACTGTCCGGGGTGTTATTGTCTCCCGTGCCGGAATCACCATTTTTGTTGTGGCAGGATTTAGAGCGGCGCCGCTGACGCCGGCGCTTAGGCTGTTTCTTGGAGGGGTCATCCTCCATTGTTTCATCGCCATTCCCATCTTTTGGGATGTCCACCATGTAAATGTCGTACGACGAGGTGGCCTTCCAGTGCCCTGTAGGCACTGGTTCTTGGTCGTCTCCTGCATCGTCGTCCATTCCATCGATGTCTTCGGAGTCGAAGTCGAGCATGTCGGTTAAATCATCGACAGTGGCTACGAAGTGGGTGGTGGGTGGGTTTTGAATTTCTTCTCGTCCGCATCCCAACCTTCCTGACCATAGTCCGGCCAGGGCTCTCCTGATAAAGAGAGAGACTTTAGTGAATTCAGGATGCCGCCAAAGGGCGAGTGCTGAAAGATGTCCGTGGCGGTGAATTCCATGACCCACGCCCAACCGGATTCGATTGACAGGGGCGCGGAAGGTTCGGAGTCCGGAGAGGAGTCCGGCACCTTGGAGTTACGAGCCTTGCAAAGGATAGGGATGGTGTTCGGCTCAAGCGCCGTAGAGATTGCAGCCCCCGAGGCGGTGTCCAACCACCCGTCCTCGATCGGCGTAGTCGGCTCCGAGCTAAGGGTCGGAGCGGATACTAGTGCGGCCTCCAAAGCGCTGTTCGGTGGCAGAGCTAGATCATGCCCATCGTGACAGTGTGGCGCGCTTGGCTGTGGCTCGAACCCGTCGAAGATCAAGTCTCCGCGGACGTCAGCCGTGTAGTTCAAACTTCCAAATCTGACCTGATGGCCAGGGGTGTAGCTTTCAATCTGCTCCAGATGGCCAAGCGAATCGGCCCGCAGTGCAAAGCCGCCGAATACGAAGATCTGTCCGGGGAGAAAAGTCTCACCCTAGACCGCATCGTTGTTGATGATCGGGGGAGCCATCGGGCCTAAAGATGACGACACAGAGGAACTCTCAATGAAAGCACCAATGTCGGTGTCAAAACCGACGGATCTCGGGTAGGGGGTCCCGAACTGTGCGTCTAGGCGGATGGTAACAGGAGACAAGGGACACGATGTTTTTACCCAGGTTCGGTCCCTCTCGATGGAGGTAAAACCCTACTCCTGCTTCATTGATATTGATGATATGGGTAGTACAAGAGTAGATCTACCACGAGATCAGAGAGGCTAAACCCTAGAAGCTAGCCTATGGTATGATTGTTGTTCGTCCTACGGACTAAAACCCTCCGGTTTATATAGGCACCAAAGAGGGTTAGGGTTACACAGAGTCGGTTACAATGGTAGGAGATCTACATATCTATATCGCCAAGCTTGCCTTCCACGCCAAGGGAAGTCCCATCCGGACACGGGACGAACTCTTCAATCTTGTATCTTCATAGTCCAGGAGTCCGACCGAGGATTATTGTTCGGCTATCCGGACACCCCCTAGTCCGGGACTCCCTCACTTACCCTTCCACGACCATCATCTACTCGAAGAGACCCTTGGAGCTCCTTCACATGGATCTCTTTGGGCCTCCATCTTTTGATAGTCTTGGAGGTAGAAAGTATTGCTTGGTGATTGTGGATGATTATTCAAGATACACTAGGGTTTACTTCTTCAAGAGAAAGAGTGAGACTCAACAAACCGTCATCGACTTTGCTAATGAAGCTCAACGTCAACATAATGCAAAGATCTTGACAATAAGAAGTGACAACGGCACCGAGTTCAAGAACTACACCTTGGATGAGTTTCTTAGTGATGAGGGGATCAAGCATCAATATGCTACACCGTATACCCCTCAACAAAATGGTGTTGCGGAGAGGAAGAACCGGACGTTGATGGATGCGGCAAGGACCATGATGGCGGAGTTCAAGTCTCCATACAACTTTTGGGTTGAAGCCATCAACACCGCATGTCATGCATCCAATCGGCTCTATCTCCGCAAAGGCTTGAACAAGACTCCTTATGAGATACTCACCGGCAACAAGCCCAATCTCAAGTACTTCCGGGTGTTCGGGTGTAAGTGTTTCATTCTCAAGAAAGGTGTTCGTTTGTCTAAATTTGAGGCTAGAGCTTATGAGGGCATATTTGTTGGTTATGCTACAAACTCTCATGCTTACCGTGTTCTCAACAAGTCCACCGGACTCATTGAGGAGACATGTAACGTGGAGTTTGACGAAAATAACGGCTCCCAAGTGGAGCAAAGTGGTACTTGTGATGTAGGTGATGAAATTCCTCCCCAAGCCATAAGAAGAATGGGTATTGGTCATATTCTACCCATTGAGGAACCCCTTGTGGCCGAAGGAGAAGGACAATGCTCCACTCAAGTGGAGCCATCACCTCCCCAAGACCCACACGCTTCTGAAGAACAAAGTGAAGGCCCTCAACCTCGTGAACAAGACCAAGGGCAAGATCAATCTCAAGATGGTGGTGAACCTCCAAATGATGCTCAAGGTCAAGTTCTTCCCCTCGAGAAAGTTCAAGATCATGAGCAAGCTCAAGACGGCACTCAAGATAATCAAGTTAACCCTCCTCCTTCCACATCCGAGGAGGAATTAGAGCATCGTGCCGCAAAGATTGCTTCCAAGCTCACCACCAAAGGCCATCTCATGGAAAATGTGGTTGGAAGCCTAAGAAAGGGGGTAAGCACTCGTAGACAATTAGCAAACTATTGTGAACATCACGCGTTTGTCTCTTGTGTTGAACCCCAAAAGGTCTATGAGGCGCTCGAAGACTCGGATTGGCTCAATGCCATGCATGAAGAACTCAACAACTTTGAGTACAAAAAGGTGTGGAGATTGGTGCCAAGGCCATCAGGGAACCACAACGTCATTGGAACCAAGTGGATTTTCAAGAACAAGCAAGATGCTCATGGGAACATCATTCGCAACAAGGCAAGATTGGTAGCACAAGGCTACTCCCAAGTCGAGGGTATCGACTACGGTGAAACCTTTGCTCCCGTTGCTTGTCTTGAATCCATACGTTTGTTGATTGCTTATGCTTCCCATCACAACTTTAAGTTGCAACAAATGGATGTGAAAAGTGCTTTTCTTAATGGTCCTATTAATGAGTTGGTCTATGTCAAGCAACCCCCCGGGTTTGAGGACCCCTACTTCCCGGATCATGTGTATCAACTCGATAAGGCACTCTATGGCCTTAAACAAGCCCCACGTGCATGGTATGACCACCTTACCGAGTTGTTACAAGATCGTGGATTTGAGGTGGGGCAAATCGATCCCACCCTTTTTACTAAGAAGGTCAAAGGGGAGTTGTTTGTATGCCAACTATATGTTGATGATATTATCTTTGGTTCCCCTAACAAAGCTTTCAATGAGGAATTTGCCGCTCTCATGACCTCCAAGTTCAAGAGGTCTTCGATGGGAGAGTTGAAGTTGTTCCTTGGTTTTTATATCAAACAAAGAAGAGAAGGTACCTTCATCAACCAAGCCAAATATACTCAAGACATGCTAAAAAGATTCAAGCTAAGTGATGTCAAGCCGGCTTCTACTCCAATGCCTACCAAGTGCCAACTTGACATTGATCCCAATGGTAAAGCGGTGGATCAAAAGGTATATCGCTCCATGATTGGCTCCTTGCTTTACCTTTGTGCATCTAGACCGGATATCATGTTGAGTGTGGGAATGTGTGCACGGTTTCAAGCCGCACCAAAGGAAAGCCACTATGTGGCGGTCAAGCGAATCTTTCGATATTTGGCTCATACCCCAAACTTTGGCTTATGGTACCCAAGAGGGGCAAACTTCAAGCTTGAAGGATATACGGATTCCGATTGGGCGGGAGACAAAGTGGATAGGAAGTCCACTTCTGGAGGGTGCCAATTTCTTGGTTGCTCTTTGGTGAGTTGGTCTTCCAAGAAGCAAAGTTGTGTGTCTCTCTCATCCACCGAGGCGGAATATGTGGCAGCCGATAGTTGTTGTGCCCAACTCTTATGGATGAGGCAAACTTTAAAGGAATACGGTGTCATTTGTGACAAAGTGCCTCTTTGGTGTGACAATGAAAGTGCCATCAAGATTTATCTTAA
This sequence comes from Triticum dicoccoides, assembly GCF_002162155.2. Lineage (NCBI taxonomy): Eukaryota > Viridiplantae > Streptophyta > Magnoliopsida > Poales > Poaceae > Triticum > Triticum dicoccoides. Next base: position 214,121,336 of record NC_041389.1, on the reverse strand, counting down.
CCCAGTGCAACACTTCAAGACGAAGCATATTGAGATTTGGTATCACTTCATCCGGGATCACATTAGGCGAGGGGAGATCGAGCTCAAGTATGTGAACACTCATGATAACCTTGCAGATATTTTCACGAAGCCCTTGGATGAAGCAAGATTTCGCGAGTTAAGGCATGAGCTAAATATCATTGATTCGAGAAATGTTGCTTGAACCCTTGCACACCCCACCATCCTCAACTTGTTGTCTTGTTTAGATGTAGGCATGGACATAGGGGGAGTGTTGCTCTCTCCATGAACTCTTCCTCCCCCCATTATGCATAAATTGAGCCTCTCTTTCACATTCGCCATTCTTGATGGTACTTGTGTTTCAAAGACGAGTTTTGGTCATGGGCCCAAGGATAATTCTTAGCGGTGCCATACCAATTGACTCAAACATAGGTGGCTCCGGCCACCGCTCTCTCCTGAGAGAGGCTGGAGCTCGCTCTGCATTCGTGTGGATGTTTTTGTTTTCGTTTTGTTCCTTGTTCTAGGTGTTGGTTTATCTAAAGTTGTTGTTCTCTTGTTTTTGTTCCTTTTGACCTTGGTTTGGGCATTGGTGGCCGGGCGGTACAACCGGGGTCACGGGCGGTTCTACCGCTGGTACCTGGTTGTGCTGTCCCAGTAGGTTTGCAATTGGTGCTTGGGCTGTTTTACCGCTCAAATCCCCGTGGTTACCACCGTCCGGTACTACCGGTTGATTCTGGGCGGTACTACCGGTGCCTTTCAGGGAACGGAAGTACCACCCACAACCACCTGTCAGTACGTGACTTGCGGTAGAACCGGTCCTCAAAGCGGTTCTACCGCCGCGCGTCTATGGGCCTATTTATATCCGACTGGGTGAAGGGTTTTCTTCTTTTTCCCCTTCGTCCCCGTTCGTCTTTTCCTCGCCCTAGCCGCCGGTCACCACTGCCCCCGCCCCGGAGTGCGTCTCGCGCTTCGGATCCATGGGCTCTCTGTGGATTCTCTCCGTGGAGGCCTCCTGATCTCCTCCCATGGATGGTGGTAATGCCCTTGTTCTTTGTTCCTCGTTCTAGGGTTCTTTCTTTGTCTAGGGAATTACTTGACCTTCCGAGATTATTGTTTGAACTTTGGTTGGGAGAGATCGTTGCTTCTCTCCTGTCTAGTTTGCAGTACCTAGAAATTAGAATATTACTTGTGTGATTCGTATATCTTGGTTAGATCTACCCCCCTGGTATTGCCACTGTCAGCGGTTCTACCGCCTATACGGGCGGTACAACCGGTGGGGCGGTTCTACAGGTGGGAGATCCGGTACAACCGGAATATACAAACCACACAGCACTGTTCTGTCTTCTCTGCTGTTGCATATGTTGTGTGCTTTCCTCTCATTCTTGCTGGTTTTCATGTGTTCTCTTCGTGTGTGTGTTCAGGTGGCTCTAGTTCTCGCTCTGCTCCTCGCAAGACCAAGAAGAGGGCTCGAAGGACCTTGCACCCGGCTGTGTCTGCTGATGAAGAGGAGGTTGTGATTCCCAGCAAGCCCACTCGCCGTGAAAAGTCTGCCACTGCAAAGCAATGTGTGGTAATGCCGCTGCACCGTTGGAAAGCCAAGGATTGGGAAGCCTTCCGCTCAAAGAATCCTTATGAGGTTACCATAGCTCCTCGTTGGACCGCCGTTCAGTTTCGGAATGAGATGCAAGTGCGGATTGTTCATGAACTCTTTGAGTGCAACAAGAGCAGATATGCCAAGCAGTGGACCATCGATCTTGACCATTGAAGGAACAACCTGGAGTATTTTGGTGAGGCTTTGGCTCTCTACGAGGAGTTTGATCTTGTCAAGCTCATGTCTGTCAACTGTGACTTTGATGTTCAACTCATCCATCAGTTCTATGCCACCGTTCACTTTGGAGAAGATGACGCGTGCACCCTCACTTTCATGTGCCGTGATGAGCTCTTTCAAGTTCCCTGGAGGACTTTTTGCAATGTTATTGGGTATGATGATACCGGTCTGGAAGGAAGGGGTGGCGTTCGCCCCCATGACCATCCTGACTCCATGCCTATGGAGAAGCTTGCCCCTCTATACATTCAGGGCCGTGGTATTATTGGAGAATCTAAGGATTTGGTGAAGGTCTATGACATCATGCATCGCGTGTTTCGCAATGTGCTTCTGCCCAAGGTGGGGAATCAAGATGAAATCCATGGCTATCTTGTTGACTTGATGGGTGCAATGAAGACCAAGGTGGGCTCTGGGGAGACGTTTGATGTGTCCAACTGGCTGTGGCACGAGATGTACAACATGATCATCTACAGGAAGGTCCCCATTTATGCTCCTTTTGTCATGTGCTTTCTGAACTCAGTGTGGGAGGTTCGCCGTCCTGTAGAGCCTCTCTCCTCTCCTGATAATCTCACTGTTCATGAAGTCAAGCTCCTTAAGAAGAAGAAGCACGCCGAGCCTCGTTTCCCTGCCAATGCTCCTGAGGATGTCTATGCCACTTCTGACGATGAGGACTTTGAGTTGGAGCCAGGGGCCAAGCCCTCGTGGGTGGACAAGCTTGCTGCCAAGGTGAAGAAGACTTTCTGCCTTCAGTCTGACATCCAGAAGAGGATGTATGAGGCACATGTCAATGAGAAGCTTGCCCGGCATCGCCAAATTGCAATGATGAAGCACCTCAACATGCCGGTTCAGAGTGGCTCTAAGAAGAGCATCACACCGGAGGAGCGTTGGATATCTTCCCACAGCACCTGGACTGATGATGAAGCCCCCCCTCAGCCCTCCACCTCCTTTGCTGCTGCTGCTACTGATGATATCATGGAGGACTTAGATCGGGACGATGATGAAGAATCTGATGATGATGAAGATCCAGATGCTACTGAGGAGTCAGAGGAGGACGACCTAGCTCTGGGGCGCTAGCTTCGCTCTTTTCCTTTTTCGTGTCTTGATGCCAAAGGGGGAGAGAGTGTTATAGGACTCGGGAGTTGCATGGGTTTTTGCGTGTGTGTTTTTCCGTGTGCGTGTTGAACTTTGTCAGTGGTCTCCAGTTGAACTTTGTTCATTTCTCGGCTTGCTTGTTTGTTGGTTATTATTGGTATTATTGCTCTCTATCCTTATGTTGTCTACCTTCATATTATGTGCTTATAGTGGCGAGTCTATAAAATCTAGGGGGAGCTCCGACTAGATTCTATAGATTTCTATCTTACAAATTGTGTTGTTGTCATCATCCACCAAAAAAGGGGAGATTAAAAGGGCATTTCCCTACCTTATGTTTTGGATGATGATGACAACCCTTTGTTGGTCTAATCCTGTGCTAAATGTTTCAGGTTCTCGATGCTTAGGCTTACATTGGATAGTTGTTCTCTCTCGAAGGAAAAGATTGAAGACAGAGTCCTCTACGCTTTTTATCTCTTTGGTCATAGGGAACCCGTACTATCAAGAGAGAATCCACATTGGAAAGAGTAGGGGAATCCGTTCACGTACACCTCCATCACCCCTCTCTTGTCTTCCTCAGATGTGAGAGAGAGTGTCTCCCTTTTTGATTTGACCGCCTGCTGTGTTTTCCCAGCGGTTGTACCGCTCGTCCGAGCGATTGTACCGCTGGCTCTTGGCATTTCCCTGTCTTTATCGAGCGGTGGTACCGCTGCCTCCGGGTGGTGGTACCGCCACCAGGCTCAGCAAAGACCTGCGGCGGTGGTTCCGGCCATGCACCGCCCAAGTACCGGTCAAGCTTCTGTTTTGATGCGGTTCTCAGGCGGTGGTGGCCCGGTTGGTCCGGTTGTTCCTCGTCAACCGGTACCACCGGAGGTTCGAGCGGTTCTTCCGCTCCGACCTTAGCCGCTCAAGCGCTCAAGTCCAAGCGGTTGCACCGGCCCCGCACCGCCCAACTACCGCCCTCAGGGGTGACTCCGTTCTGTTTCAGTGCGGTAGTTGAGCGGTGGCTGGGCGGTTGGTCCGGTTATTTTCTAAAACTGGTACTACCGCCTGGTGGCCCGGTTGTACTGCCTGGTAGGGTTCTGCCGATACACCGTGAGCCCCGGTTGTACCGGGACAAGGAGCGGTTGTACCGATGCAGTGCTGAAAACGCAGTAACGGTTGGATTTACTAGGGTTGCTATATAAGGTGGTTCTTCCACCTACCACTTTCACCTCTTACCTCTCTCACTCCACCATTGATGCTCTCAAGCTCTCTTGCCCGATCTCTCTCTCTAGCCACTCAAACTTGTTGATTTGCTAGGGATTGAAGTTGGAGACCTAGATCTACACTTCCACCAAAGGATATTTGCTTCCCCCATACTTTCTAGTGTGGATTTTATTACTCTTGGGTGTTTGAGCACCCTAGACGGTTGAGGTTACCTCGAAGCCATACTCCATTGTGGTGAAGCTTCGTGGTTTCGTTGGGAGCCTCCAAGGGCACTAATAGTGGAATCACGGCATCTCGCATCATGTGAGGGCATGAGGAGAATACGGTGGCCCTAGTGGCTTTTTGGGGAGCATTGTGCCTCCACACCGCTCTAACGGAGACGTACTTCCCCTCAAAAGGAAGGAACTTCGGTAACACATCCTCGTCTTCACCGGCTCCACTCTTGGTCATCTCGTGCCTTTACTTTTGCAAGCTTACTTGTGTTGTATCCCTTGCTTGCTTGTGTGCTTGTTGTTGTTGCATCATATAGGTTGTTCACTTAGATGCATATCTAGACAACCTACTTTGATGCAAAGTTTAATTTGGTAAAGAAAAGGTAAAAATTGTTAGTTGCCTATTCAACCCCCCTCTAGTCAACTATATCGATCCTTTCAATGGGCCTGGCCCAAAAATAAGATGTCGCAACAGCTATATTAAGCAATGGATGAAATTTATGAAAGGTCATCTTGTATATTTCGTCCGTCCTTGTATATCATCATGGTGGCTCCAAAGTGCTGAAAACTCCACCAGAAACTCCATTCTTGTTCCTCTTACACGCGCCATCCTCTCCGTGCTTGATCATTCTCCAATGTTCATCGTTCTTGCCCATGATGGGTCCTTCATTTATAAGCAATACAAATGTATCCAATTTAGGTAGCATCATATTCTCATAAACATTAGAATCATTACCAAGAAACAAAAGTATCTGGTAATTTAATTGGCATGCACGAGCTCTAGTACTTGGTCCAGTATATGTAGCGGTAGGTAGGGATGTAAATGGTATGGATTATTTCCTTTCCGAATCCGCTTCCACATCCGCTTTTAAGCCTATGGTATGCACTTACACTCCAGTTGATATGGATGCGGATACGCATTTTAGTCAACCGGATATGTGGCGGATATGGTATTGAAAATATCTGATGGATACGGATATGGATTTTAGTCAACCGGATATCTGGCGGATATGGTATTGAAAATATCTGATGGATACGGATTATCCGTTAATATTTGCAAATAATCCGAGTTTGTCAAATAGGATTATCTGATAAATCTAGCCCATTTGAGAAGCCCAAATGCCCATGTGGACCACTAATTGAAATAACCACATATAAATAGAATTTAACTTAACCCTAGCACGAGACGACCACAATCACAAGTCACACACAGCCATCGACCGTGGTCATCTTAGCGTCATCTTGTATTCGCCGCCAGTGGCGGTCACATCTCTCTGGTAAGTCGTTTGTCCAGCACAATGGGCACAGATGCTGGCGCCGGTCCTAGCAATAGAGGTGAGCACTCTGTTTGACCTTCCATTTTTGTTTTAGATGTAATGAATCATGTATGTTTTAGGGTGTTGAAGGTAGGTATGCTTTTAAAAAAAGGAGGATGTACCCGCGGCCTCTGCATCTGGACAATGCATGCAACCATATTATTAATTATTCACGAAGACCATACAAAGTGATACATCAATAAGCCTGAAGCCATCATCTTGGCAACGCTATTGCTACTCCTATCCCCTTGATGAAGGAGTGTTGATTGTCCAGGCCTAATACCAAACAGACATCGCACCAAAGCCTAACATCTAATGCCGGGTGTCCCATCCAAGCCACTACTTGAATTGGGTCACACACCGGTCTGGCACACTCCCAGTGAGCATCGCACGCTGCAAGGGTCGTCACCTCCATCTTCCCTCAGTCCATCCTCAGAGCAGAACTGATGCACCGACCTTGCCAGGCCTTTCTGCCATCAACGCCACCATGACGCAAGAAAACTTCCTCCTCCCGCGCGAGTCCATCTCCAATACGTTCCCACCGCCGAACCTCCCCGACGCCATGCCGCCAGGATCCACCGTCGGCCTTGCGGTAGATGTAACACCGCTCCTCCTCTTGTCCCCTCCAGCCAGCACATGCTCCAAAACGATGCCCCCAGGAGGGACAACGGCATCGAAGGTGCCATCATCGTCTGATCCGATAGACCCAGATCTAGGGTTTCCCCCGGAGCATCACGAGTGGGGCGCCATGACCTACAACAATGATGCCTCAAGAAGGGAACGACATCATAGACGCCGCCATCATCCTCCATGACCGTAGTCGGCTTGATTTTCTCCAAAAATCATGGCCCCCCGATCTGGCAGCTGACTGAAACTAAACGGAGCTTCGCCGTGAAGACCAAAGCCGTCATCAGCACACCGGCAAGGAGCCTCCAGCCGCCCCTCACCGGTCCTCCACGCGCCACTGGTTTCCATGCCGGGGCGGATCTGGATGGGATGACAGATCCGCGGCTTCCGTCGCCCATCTCCAGGCATAGACTCCACCGAGGGGAAGAGCACCATGCCGGCCATGGATCTGGCCGCCGCCGTAGGCAAGGGACGCTGCCCTACCTGCTGCTTGCGGATCCAACACCGGAGTCGCCCCTGTCGCCTCCGGGTGATCCCGCAGCCCCCACCATGTCCGGCCCTCCACGCGTAGGACGAGGCACCGCAGCACCGCTGCTGGACCTGCCCGTGCACCGCCGTGCTCCGGATGAATGGTACGCCGCCGCCCCAGGACGCCCGCCCGCGCCGAGACCTCACGCGAGGAGGAGATGGGGCCCTGCCGCCAGGCCTGGCCCTGATGGGGGGTAGGGGGCGGCCGCCCCGGGCCCCCGAAATGGAGAGGGCCGACCCCAGGTATGCTTTCATAGGCCTGCTGCACCATGGACAGAAAAACTTGTATAGAAGCTAGTAATATTGGGCCAAATTACTGCGTACAAAAGCTAATAAAGCTGGGCCAAGTTACTACCAGGCCTTGCGCGATGCCAGGAGTGAGTTGACAGCCTCCTAGGAGCACGGACGACGTAAACGGCGGTTGCCATCGGATGCCTTTTCTCCTTTTCTCCTTGCGGATCAAGCCACACCCTTGCCTGATCTGTGATCTGCGCCACAACCATGATTAATCATTTAATGACGGCAGACGAGCGAAGCCCACTGCGCATTGTTGCTATATTGGTGTGAGCTGTAACTTCAAAACACCACTAGCTAGTGTTATGCGCTTGGATGGAAATGTATTTTCATATTGTTTGCATAGTAGAAATAAATCATGCCTCTTTGCACGTATCATCCAATATTTTTTGTCTGCTTTTGGTCCGAATCCGCTCCACCTCCGCTCCGAATCCGTAGTCCGGTATAACCCGCATTCAAATCCACATCCAGTCATTACGCACTCCGCTCCGAATCCGACAAAAAAAATACGTTAAGGATATGGTAAAAGCATTATCAGATCCAATCCGATCCGATCCGTTTACATCCCTAGCAGCAAGGGTTGTGGGTGTAAATGTGGTAGTGATGTCCGCATCATCCTTCCCTTCTTGAATTGAAGTCGTCCTCGACGGAATCTCATCTTCCTCATCTAAATAAGGCATTAAATCTGCAATGTTAAAAGTGGGATTAACCCCAAAAGCTGCAGAGTTTGTATGCGTTATCATTTATTTTCTCGAACACCTTAAAAGGACCATCAACACGTGGCATTAGCTTTGACTTGCGCAAGTGAGGAACCTATCCTCGTGCAAATGTAACCAAACAAGATCTCCAGGTGCAAAGACAACATGTTTTCTACCCTTATCTCCAGCAAGTTTGTACTTAGCATTCACACGTTCAATGTTTCCTTAGTTAACTCATGCATTTCGAAGATCAATTCAACATGTTGTTTTGCATCAAAATTAACCTTCTTCGATGATGGAAGAGGCAACAAATGAATAGGTGCATGAGGTTGGAAACATACAAAATTTCAAATCTTAGTAGTAGAATGCAATGAACGATTATAAGAAAATTCAATATGAGGCAAATATTTTTCCCACATTTTCAGATTATTCTTCAAAACAACCCTAAGCATAGTAGACAATGTTTTGTCGACTACTTCAGTTTGTCCCTCAGTTTGGGGGTGATATGTAGCACTAAATAACAGTTCAGTCCCCAATTTAGACCATAAACATCTCCAAAAGTGGCTAAGAAATTTAGTATCATGATCTAAAACAATACTATTTGGCACACCATGCAAGCGAATAATTTTACGAAAGAACAAACAACAACATTAGCAGCAACATCCCTTTTATGACATGGTATAAAGTGCACAATTTTCGAGAATCTATCTACTATAACAAATATACTATTCCTCCACTTCTTTGTTCGAGGAAAACATAAAACAAAGTCCTTAGACATATCCTCCAATGGAACAGTAGGTAGAGGCAGAGGCATACATAAACCATGCGGATTGAGTCTTGACTTAACTTTTTGACATGTAGTGCAGCGAGCAACAAAACACTCAACATCATGTATCATCTTTGGCCAAAATAAATGTGTAGAAAGTATGTCCTTCATCTTCTTCACGCCAAAATGTCCCATTATTAATCCTCCTCCATGCACCTCCTGCAACAACAAAAGACGAACAAAGATAGCTGTAATGCATAGCTTGTGAGCACGGAACATAAATTCATCATTAATGATGAACTTGTTTCGTGTTCTTCCTTATATAAAATTCTACATCACATCTTTAAATTCGACATCATGCACATATTGATATTTGATGGTCTCCAAACCAAATATTTTAAAGTCAAGTTGTGAGAGCATAGTATAGCGATGAGACAATGCATCAGCAATACCATTTTCTTTACCCTTCTTATGTTTAATGACATAAGGAAAAGTCGAATTCAACCCATTTAGCATGTCTGCGGTTCAGTTTTGCTTAACTTTTAATATGTTTCAATGATTCATGATCAAAATGTATAAAAAATTCTTTGGGCCATAAATAATGTTGCCATGTTTCCAATGTTCGAACAAGAACATATAATTCCTTATCATAAGTAGAATAATTTAGACTAGGCCCACTCAATTTCTCAGAAAAGATGCAATAGGTTACCATCTTGTAATTGGACACCTCCTAATCCAATTCCACTAGCATCACATTCAAGCTCAAAAGTTTTATTAAAATCAGGAAGTTGGAGTAAAGGAGCATGTGTCAACTTATTTCGAAAACCGTGAAAGCTTCTTCCTGTGCGGTACCCCAAACAAAAGGCACATCCTTCTTTGTAAGCTCATTGAGAGGTGCAGCAATGATATTGAAATCTCTCACGAAACACCCATAGAAACCAGCATGGCCAAGAAAACTCCTCACTTGTGTGACCGTTTTGGGCTACGACAAACTCTCAATCGCTTCAACCTTGGCTTTATAAACTTGAATTCCCTGTGGAGTAACAACATAGCCAAGAAAAGATACTCGGTTGGTGCAAAAGGTGCATTTCCCAAGGTTACCAAACAAATGTGCATCACGTAAAGCAATGAAAACAATACATAAATGTTCCAAATGTTTCTCCAAAGATCTGCTATAAATCAGTATATCATCAAAATGGACTACCACAAATCGTCCAATGAAAGCATGTAAAACTTCATTCATTAACATCATGAATGTGCTAGGTGCATTAGGTAATCCAAAAGGCACGACTAACCACTCATATAAATTAATATTAGTTTTAAATGTTATTTTCCATTCATCTCCCAATTTCATACGAATTTGATGGTATCTGTTGGGGATATAACTATTGAGTATACCCGCCCAAGAGGGTCCGGGTTATACCTACGACGGTTCATCAATACAAAGCCCATGAGGATGTCGAAGATGGCGGTTATGAAGCAAGGGCTTAAAGCCCAAAGGCGACTTAAGGCCCATAGGGGTAAACCGCCATATGTGTATGACTTATATTGTAAGGCAAGTATATTTAGTGACCAAGCCGGACATGTTGTCTATGAGCCGGCCGGGACTCCGTGAGTCGTTGGGCGTCAACCTGTGTATATAAAGGGACGACCTGGCGGCGGTTTACGGCAAGAAACAGGAGATAGAAAGCTAGGTCAAGCGTATTTGCTCCCTGGTAATCGAGACATAAGCAATACCACCTCAAACTGGATTAGGCCTTTACCTTCATCGCAAGGGGCCAAACCAGTATAAAACTCCTTGTGTCCTTTGTCCCATTTAACCCCTTTAAGCTAACCTAGTTGCGATGGCTCCACGACTAAGTCCTCACACTAGGACATCTGCCGTGACAATTCGACGACAGTTGGCGCCCACCGTGGGGCCAGTGCACGGTGGTTTTGAGTTCTTAAAGGGAAGCTTCAAAGGGATCAAGGGATATGTTGTGGGCCGGATGACCAAGAGTCGTCGTGGCAAGCTCTACATCGACGATGCAGGCTGGCACCCCGAGGCCGGTTGAATTGAGTATGGGTACTGAGTCCCCTTTGGTGGAATCCACGTCTTCATCGGCAAGATCGGCGAACCGGGCCGTGAGCCAGACATCTGCACTGACATCATCGAGACGGCTCAGCATGCGCGACCCGCCCGAGTTTAGCATGTCGTGAAGCGTGCCTTCGTTGGATTCATCCATGGGGCAGAATTTGAGGATAGATCTATGTCTGACGGTGAGACGACCATCTATTCTGATGGTGAGTCGTCCACGGGCGAGACTACTTTATTGTATCAACTGCAAGACGGCAGGCTTGGGGGCTACTCGATGGCGATAGTATTCCGGACCCCTATGAGCCGCCCAACAGGGTTGCGATTTTCATAGCCGGTACACAGCCTGCGCAGAATTCTTCGACTGCGGCAGCAATGGTCTCCGGGTCAGCAACGGTGATAGTAGCTGGGGCAGGAGGCCTAGGGCGCCCACCGGCTCAGGTTTTGACTGATATGCTGGATAATCTAACAACCTTGTTAACAACATAGGTTAACCTGGCAAATCAAGTTCAGCATAACGCGGAAGTTGCAAAATTGCGTGACGAGATAGCGCAAGCCAAGGAAGACCTGGCGGTGGAGAACGCTAGGATGACTGCAGAGCGAGCTATTTTGGATGCTCAGGCACAACGGATCTAGGCTAAATCCTTTCGGCTCTTGTTGGATCAGAATGCTCCAAATGAAATCATGAGAAGAAGGCACCGGAGTCGTCTGCCGCCAGTTTACGAGGCGAGAAACGTCTTTTGCACGCCTGGAGCGGGGACCAGTAACCAACTAGAGATAAACCGGGCTGAAGGACCGGGGCGGGAGTGCCGGCTCAACCGCTCATGACGGAGCCGCCTCGTTTGAATAATACTCCGCCTCAGTATGTGCCGACACCACTGGGTCATTATTCCAACCTTTTGGATAATATGATCGCTCTGGCGACATGGTTGGTGGCTCTCCCAGTTGAAGGTGATTCTCCAGCTTTGGTTGAAATGCGGAGGGCTAGAGAGCTTCTTCAAACAGCATTGGTGCAGCAGGAGGCATATACTTACAGTGGTGAGAGGATTCACTTGACCCCTCGCCCAAGCCAGAGTTATAGAAAACACATGGGTCTCGTCGGCCATTTCAAGCAGTAACAGGCACCGTAACCAGCCGTGAGGACATGACCCGGTGCACGATGGTGCTCAGGATTTGGTGGACCAAGATAGGGCACGTCGAGAAGCCGAGGTGGCGACTCAGCAGGCGGCTCATCAACACCTTCCGACTTATCCGACGACTTTGGTGGAGGCAAGCGTGACCTCTAGAACCACAGGTGTACCATGCTTAGTGCGGGCTCTGCATAATGAGCATCTGCCCAAGGATTTCAAAGGACCTCGTAAGGTGCCTAACTACACAGCCGACTTACCCCCTGAGGCATGGATTGAGAGTTACAGATGGCTATGGAACTGTTGGAGGTTAGCGATGCTACGTGTGCCAAGTACTTCACCATGATGCTGGATGGCATGGCCTGTACTTGGTTAAAAGGGCCGCCTGCCAATTCCATCGGGTCATGGGCCGAGCTAAAAGCCCAGTCTATCCAGAATTTTAAAGATACGTGCAAACAACCCATGTCGATTGTAGATTTGGATGCTTGCGCCCAAGAAGAGGACGAGTCAATGACCCATTGGGTCCGCCGGGTCAAGGCTATCTTGCACTCATCGGATAACATCAATGCCGGCTCAGCAATCCTAATGTTAGAGAAGAATTTCCATTTTTTGCCTCTTAAATAGAAGCTAGGGCGGCTCAAGCACCACTGCAATGACATGGGGGAGCTGATGCCGGTTCTAATTAAATATGCCGACTCTGATAGTACCAAGGACCCCGAGTCTGATGATGAAAATCCGGGAAAGGGAAAGAAGAGTGGCAACACCAAGGGTCAGCAACATAACCCGGCGAGTCAGGGGGGCAATGGTAAGCGGAAGGCTGATAGTAATTCAGATTTTGTGGCCAATACCAATACGCAGAATAATGGTCAGCGTCGTAAGGGGAAGCCACCTCCTTGGGCAGGCGGATCAGGTCTCAATCTTGAGCAAATGCTGAACCAGCCCTGCCCAAAGCATGGTACGCGGGAAAGATCGTCTAGCCACCTTTGGAAGGACTGTCACATTATGAAGGAGCACAAAAATTCTGATTTATTCCAGAACAATCATGGGCCGGGCGGCGGCTCGGGTTCTGGTGGTGGTGGTTCTCATGGCCCGGGTTAAGGTGGATGCGGTTCTAGTTCCGGTTTCCAGGGCCACCAAAACCATCAAGGTCATCAGGGTGGTTATAATCAACAATCTGGTCAAGGGGCTCAGCAGCAACAACAGTCTGGATATCAGAGTAATCCGAAGCAGTTGAATAGTGGGCAGTACCACGTCTTCACCACAAGTTTATGCAAGCGGGATCAGAAGCTCCACAAAAGGGCTGTGAACTCCGTTGAGCCGGCGGTTTCCTGTTACTTGCGGTGGTCTGAGCAGCCCATTGTGTGGAGTCGACAGGATCACCCGCCCCGGGTTGATAATCCGGGTCACTTGGCTTTGGTGGTGGCGCCTCAAGTTGGTGGATACAAATTCACTAAGGTACTCATGGACGGGGGTAGCAACATTAATATCCTTTACTATGATACTTTCTGTCGCATGGGGTTGACTGACAAAAGTCCTAAGCCATCCAATACTGTTTTCCATGGAGTGGTTCCTGGTAAGTCGGCGTATCCTATAGGCAAGATTGATTTGGAAGTGGCCTTTGGGGATGAACATGATTCCAGGGCTGAGAGACTTACCTTTGAAGTGGTCAAGATTAAAAGCCCGTATCACGCTCTGTTTCGACGACCAACTTATGCCAAGTTCATGGCACGACCTTGTTATGTTTATCTGCAGATCAAGGTGCCAAGTTACAAGGGGACCATCACAGTGCATGGAAGCCGGAAAATAGCTTTGGAGTGTGAAGAAGGTGACGCCGCTTATGCTGAGTCTGTCTGTGCAACAAAGGAATTGAAGTTCTACAAAGACAATGTTGATCCGGCGGATATGACATCTTTGAAAAAGCCAACTACAGAGCATGATCCAGTATTGAAGTTTAAGTCAGCCGATGACACTAAGCTAGTTAACTTCGTTCCTGGCGATTCATCCAAGCAGTTCAATATCAGTGCTAATCTGGATCCAAAATAAGAAAGCACGCTCATTGAGTTCATCCGTGAGAACCGAGGGAACTCGATGAGCACACTCTTAATATGGATCCAAAGTTTAAGCCAGTCAAGCAATTCCTTCGTCGCTTCAATGGGGAGAGGCGTAAGGCCATTGGTGAAGAAGTGGCCCAGCTCTTGGCAGCTAGGTTCATTATTGAAGTCTTTCATCCTAAGTGGTTGGCTAATCCGGTGCTGGTACTTAAGAAGAATGGCACTTGGCGTATGTGTGTGGACTACACGGACCTAAACAAGGCATGTCCGGTTGAAACTTTTGCTCTCCCTCGTATTGATCAAATCATTGATGCTACGGCGGGTTGTGAGCGTTAGAGTTTTTTAGATGCTTATTCTGGTTATCATCAGATCAAGATGGTAGCTAAGGACCAGGAGAAGACTTTTATCAGTCCTTTTGGGGCCTTCTGCTATGTGCCTATGCCTTTTGGGCTCAAGAGTGCCCAGGCGACTTACCACCGATGTGTGCAGAATTGCCTTCACAATCAGATTAGGCACAATGTTCATGCTTATGTGGATGATATTGTGATGAAATCCAGAAAGAAGGAATCCTTTATAGATGATTTGAAGGAGACATTCAACAATCTCCGGGTCTACAAGATGATGCTTAACCTGACCAAGTGCGATTTTGGTGTGCCAGCAGGAAAGCTCTTGGGTTTTCTGGTTTCTAATAGAGGCATTGAAGCTAACCACCGGAGAAGATCAAGGCCATTACCTCCTTGGCAAAGCCGGTGTGCATCAATGATGTTCAACGTCTGGCGGGTTGTATTGCTGCCTTAAGCCGGTTGGGTGAGAGGGCTATACCGCTGTATCAGCTGATGAAGAAAACAAATCACTTTGTCTAGAGTGATGCTGCTAATGACGCGTTTGAAGCTTTGAAGAAGCAGCTAGCTAAGCCGACAGTCCTTCCTGCTCCTATTGATAAATAGTTGTTGTTATTATATGTGGCTGCTAATGCCTGGGCTGTCAGTGTAGCTATTGTGGTGGAACGTAAGGAAGTAGGCAAGGAATATCCGGTTCAACGACCGGTTTATTATATCACTGAAGTGCTTATTGAGTCCAAGCAGAGGTATCCGCACTGGCAGAAGCTTGTATATGGGGTGTTCATGGCCAGTCGGAAGCTTAAGCAGTATTTTTTGGGTCATCCCATCACTGTGGTTAGTTCTGCTCCCTTAGGGGATATTATTCAAAATAGAGAAGCCACAGGTCAGGTAGCCAAGTGGGCCATTGAGCTTGGACCTCATGGTTTGAAGTATATGCCTTGCATGTCCATCAAGTATCAGGCATTTGTGGATTTCATCGATGACTGGATAGAGCTGCAGATGCCTGAAGAGAAGCCAGATAACACATATTGGACTATTCACTTTGATGTGTCCAGGCAATTGGAGGGCTCGGGGGCTGGAGTTGTCTTAGCCTCCCCTCAAGGTGACAAGTTTTGTTATGTTTTAAGGTTGATGTTTCCCTGTACTAACAATGCAACTGAGTATGAAGCCTTGCTCCACGGTCTTCGGATGTCTAAGGAGATGAATTTAAGCCGGGTAAGATGTTTCGGCGACTCAGACTTAGTGGCTCAGCAAGTTTCAGGCAAATGGGACTCTAAGGATTCACTCATGACGGCTTATCGCCGTGAGGTTGATGCTATTGCTGGGCACTTAAAGGGTTATCAAGTGGAACATATTGATCGCAGGAAAATGAGGTGGCCGATGCCTTAAGCCGATTAAGGTCCCAGCATAAGCCGGTGCCACCTAACACTTTCTTGGATATTCTGCATAACCCTTATGTTAAATTGCCTATAGAGGAAGATCTGGCTATTCCTGACACGGAAGCACAATTGGTGGCGGCTCTTCATGCTATTCCTGATTGGACAGTCCCATATTTGGCTTATATGACCCAAGGCGAGTTACCCGAGGATGAAACCTTGGCCAGACCTCGGCGGTCTAAATCAATGAGAATTGTCAACGGAGAGTTACATCATTGCAGTGTTACTAGGACGTTTCAACATTGTGTTTCTCCTGAAGAGGGTCGTGAAATTCTTTGTGAGATTCATGAAGGAGATTGCGGTCATCATACAGGCTCTAAAGCTCTTTTGGCTAAAGCTTTTTGTCATGGATTTTATGGGTTGACAGGTCATGTAGATGCAGAGGATTTGGTCAGTAAATGTGATGGTTGTCAGAAATTTTCACGGCGAGCTCATGTGCCAGCTCAAGAATTGAGGATGATTCCAATTACTTGGCCATTTGCAGTTTGGGGTCTTGATATGGTTGGGCCTTTTAAAAGGTCCAAGGACAAAAAGACCCACCTTTGGGTGAAGGTTGACAAATTCACAAAGTGGGTCGAAGCAGAACCGGTCAGTAAGTGTGACGCGGCAACAATGGTTCAATTCATCAAAAAAGTGATTTTTCACTTTGGTTTTCCCCACAGCATTATAATTGATAATGACACTAATCTGTCCAAAGGTGCTATGAAAGAGTTTTGTCAACGTGAGCATATTCGACTTGACGTATCATCAGTAGCTCACCCCCAATCCAAAGGTCAAGCTGAAAGAGCTAATCAAGAAATTTTGAGAGGAATCAAGCCCCGACTTATGGTTCCTTTGCAGAGGACGCCGGGTTGTTGGGTGGAGGAGTTACCTTCAGTGCTATGGAGTATCAATATTACATTCAACAGATCTACGGGTTACACGCCTTTCTTCATGGTTTACGGAGCGGAGGCAGTTCTCCCTAGTGACATCTGTCATGACTCGCCCCGCGTGGCAGCTTATGTTGAAGCTGATAATGAAAAGGCACGTCAGGATGCACTTGACCTGTTAGATGAGGAGCGTGACCTTGCGGCGGCTCGCTCAGTGATTTACCAACAAGATCTGCGTCGTTATCATAGCCACCGGGTTAAGACCAGAACCTTTCAAGAAGGTGACTTGGTGCTCCGGCTTATCCAGGATCAAACTGATATGCACAAGTTATCCCCACCTTGGGAAGGACCTTTTGTGGTCAGCAAGAATTGGAACAATGGGTCGTACTACCTTATTGATATTCGAGACCACAAGGACTCACGTAAGTCGGAGGAGGAGACCCGCCGACCCTGGAATATTGCTCATCTTGGGCCTTACTACACTTGAGCCATCGGCTCTTACAATGTACATATTTTGACGTTGATTATAATAAAGCCGGCATCCCTGATAAAGCAGGGCCTCTGCCATTTCATTTCCAAGAATAATGAGTCTTTTTCATTACAAAAAGGTCACCTGGGGGCTTCCTGCTCATTGAGCATAGCTGTGAATATCCCTCTTGATCGGCTCACTGCCACACTTTCAATGGTCACTTGGGGGCTTCCTGCTCATTGAGCATAGCTGTGAATGTCCCTCTTGATCGGCTCAATGCCACACTTTCATTGGTCACTTGGGGGCTTCCTAATCATTGAGCATAGCTGTGAAATATCCCTCTTGATCGGCTCAATGCCACAAACCACTTGGGGGCTTCCTGCTCATTGAGCATAGCTGTGAATATCCCTCTTGGTCCGACTTATATGCCATGGTTACAAAAGCACTTGGGGGCTTCCTGTTCAAACATAGGTGTATTCACCAAAGAGAACATAGCGTTACTACCCTTGTGAGCTGGTTTGGAACACCATTCACCAAAACCTTCCGGGTTCTCCTGCTTTGTAGAAGCTGCCACTCCGCCCGGGTAATCCCGGAATGACAAGCCGAACTCTTGACAGTCAATCTTACATAGCCTTGAACTTGTCAATGTAAAAACGGCGGTCATGTGAGGCCGGTTTCACAAAGTGTAAAAGGTTAACTCAGTGGCTTGGTGGCCCATGAAAGCCTCAGAGCTTTAGGCTTGGCGGCCTATGAAAGCCTTGTTTTCTCGCTTTGATTTGTTTTTTGAACATTTTTTGGGTTCATCTTGGTACCATATTAACATATGGTTTAAAGTGATTCAGGCCATGTAGCCTCAATTCTTACAGCTCATATTTGAGTATATCCGTGGTTTCTAATAACCCGGCCTGGCTTTGGACGACGAGTCGCCAGTATATGATGACATTAAATACTTGGAAGTTTTGTCTTCTAAGATTTGGGTTATCACCCTTACTACAATGATATGGTAAGCTGGCAGTTTAATCACATATCACAGGTATGATATTTTTGATTATATCTAATTATGATTAAACCGGCCCTGCTTACAAACTGTTTTAATCACCAGTGGTTTTATATGGGATATTATGACCCGCCCTGCGGTAAACCGCCAGGGCACTTGTGATCTACTTGTGTGCAGGATACTACTAAATCTCATCTGCATAAATCAACATCATCATAAGTATAAAATGATAGTTTTCAAGTGGCGGATCAAACAGTGTTGGGCGAAACACAAACGTGCATGACTACACAACAGAGCAAAGTTTCACTAGCCTATTACATGACTCAGGGAGCCAAAGAGATCAAATGTTTTCAAAGGATCACATATTCTGAACCGCCCGACGGATCACTCTTCTTGGCCTTGACGCCTTGAGGCTTCTGGATCATCCTTCTCCGGTTCTTCGTCCTCCTCCGCCATCTGGAAATTTGGTGATGACTAATCGATGCCACACAAGTCTTGGAATTCAGTTTCATCATCTATAAGTTTGGATGGTTCAACTTCAGGGGAGAAAGTATGCTTACGGATTGGGGGAATTAGATCCATCACTTTATAAGCCGGCATGGGCATCTTCTGATTCTCCATGTCATAAGCCGATTGGTATCTTGAAAGATCTGTTTCATTTGCAATTAGTCTGGCCATGGGACATATCTCTTTCACGCAGGCAGCAAAGTCTTTCTTCTCAAAGGGAGTGCCATCTTATTTGAAGCTTGGATACCCAGTAGCTATATCGGTCGGGTCTAGCTCTGCTAACCATGCCTTGACCCGGCTTAAAGCTGTCACAGCACCGACTCTTGCAGATGACCACTTCATCTCGTCAATCCCAGCAGGCAGAACAGAAAGCTTTTTCAAGACATCACTCAAGAGAGTAGGTGCTTGATAGTCGGAGAAATTGTGGCCAGTGCGCGCTGTGTTCCAGTATATAGCTGTTCAACAAGTGTATAAACAAACTTGAGCTTCACAAGCATCTCTTGACTGAGATTGTTGCTCCAGGGACCTGAGTAATAATTATGGATTGGTTAGAGGCGGTTTATACCATCAAGGAAGAGATTCCAATTTTGATACTAGCAAGGTGACTCACCAAAGATAGCAGAAACCATCTGGGATACACGGTGTTTTAAACCGGTAAGCTCAGTGGCCACCTCTTGAAGAGCTGCCTCCGCCTTTTTCAGCCTGTTGTGTCAAGGAAGTTTTCTCTTCAGCCCAGGTGTTTATTTTAGCCTCAAAACTGGTCTTCAGTTTTTCCGTTTCAGCCAAGCTAAATTGGAATTTTGAGTCGGCCTACCGGGTCTCAGATTCTTGCTGCTCCAGCCGAGTCTTTGCATCAGCCAACTGCGATTGAAGTTGAGCAGTGGCGTCTTGTACAAGCACAGATGAACACATTCATATCCGGGTTACAGGAGTATAAGTCCCAAGCCTTTTGCAAGCAACAACACTTGGCACTTGGGGGCTAATGCCTGCCGAAAAAATTATTCATACAACGGCTTATGTGAATAAGTCCCAAGCACTTTGCAAGCACGAGTACCTGGCACTTGGGGGCTAATGCATATTGCTCGCGTCTTCTTACTACTTTATGATGACCCGGTTGTGCCACAAACGATCACAGTCGGCTCATGGGGGCTACACAAGTAAGCTTTGATTTCTAAACAATGATGAACAGGACCGACTCATTCATGCCGATTAAACCGGCCCTTGGGGGCTACGGACGCATTGTTAATCATTAAAGATCTGATTAACTCAGATGGTGCAAGCCGGATTTTGAAGAATTCTATCAAGGATGCTATTTATATTCAGGGTTATTCTAAGTCTACAGCATATTCAATCCTATCATACACAGTAGACTTGGGGGCTGACAGGATATGCATAATTCATTATAGCAGGCCATACCTCATAATTTTGATGCATCTGCTTCACCATGTCAACTTCAAGGTCACGGCTGGTGTGGACTTGGTTGAGATAACCAGAACATACTTCATTAATGCTCAATTGAGAGTAGTTGGCAACGTCAAATCTCAATTTTCGCTTCTCGATATATTCTTCTTTGGTGGAGAGTTTGGCCAAGACAGTAGGTTTTCCCGGCTCTCTGAAGCTAGTGCTAGTGATCATCACGTCATCAACATGTGTTCCAGCCGGTTTAATTAGGCTTGATGATTCTGCATTCAAAGGATTGTTGTTTGTCTGGTCAACGGAAAGGTCAGGAATTTCCGGTGGAGCATCATGAATAGGTTCTTCTGCTTCTGGCGCGGAGGTGTCAGATGCTGGAATTGGTCACTCCGGTTCAGGAACTTTGGGGTCTTCAGCTCGCTTGATCACCTTTGCCTTCTTGCTAGGCTTGGCCTTTCCACTACATAGGTCATGAGAGGTCAGTGCAAATATAAAGGAGCATAAGGAGATAGAAAATGAAGAAATTGTTATTACCCAGGAGCAGTCTTGAAAGCCGACAACTGAGTCTGTGATGAGTCATTGGTAGAGGAGCAAGAAGTCTCTTGATAGTTTGAATCGGAAGAATTAAGTGGCTGGCGAATGAGACCCGCCAGAGGATAAAAAGAGTTTAAATTTGTGATGACCTCGTTTCGACATTTCCTTGGAGCTGGAGTATCTGGTAAACCGGAAGATAAGTCTTCACCTTCGCTGGTCTGAGTTTATCGCTGGCTCTGGTGTTGCTGTTGCTTCAAAAGAAAGTGAGGATCCAGATGAGCTAAGGGGTGTGAAAAGCTTACTTTCCGGGTTACTTTTCGAATTTTCTGTCTTGGCAAAGGCTCTAAGTCGGAGGAAATGATAGTTACCTCTTCCTCGACCGCTTGATTGGCCCCCTTGTCATCCTGATGATAATCAATGTCAATAAGATAGTTGAAAAAGGAGCCAAGGGAATCAAGAGCTACCTCCGACTCAGAGTTGTCGTCCAGTTCAAACAGCTCAGAAGTACTTAGTTTCTTCTTGTTCTTCTTGGCAGTTCTCTTGACGGCTTTCGTCTTGGCCCTGGCTTTCTAAAGCATCTTCATGGTCATATTCTTTATTCCAGAAATCGGATTCAGCCTGTGAAAATCATCAAAGGTTGAGTTAATAGAACGTTTGAATAATAAGGGAAAATAAGTGATTTAGAGACTCACATCTGGTGCCGGGTTAGATTCACAGAAAGGGTTCAATCCCACTTTGTTGCAGTCTTCCAGGCTCTCGTTCAGAAGGGTCTTTGCCATTTCATTGACTGCATTATCAGTTAAAGAATCGGAGCTGTGGCACAATGGATCCTTTACATCATCCATATAAGTGCACATTAAGCCAGATCGGCGGCTCAAGGGTATGATTCGCCAGCAAACCTAGCACCGAACCAAGTTAACTCCAGTTAACCCGTTCCCCAGCAGGGCTTTGACCTTTGCGATAGTGGGCGCAAGTTTGGCACTCATCAGTGGTAATCTTCTCAGAAAGATGATGTTTTGGATCGAGTCGCTGGACACGGTAACCCGATAGTGGATTCTCGTCAGCTAGAGAGGTGTCCTTACCATGAAACCATGTCTGGTTCCGAACTTCGGGGTGGCTTGGCAAGTGGGCATAGGGGAAGATAGCATCTCTTTTCCATCGAATTGTGACCCCACCAAGTTCTAAGCTAGGGCCATTGGTAAATTCGTTCTGCTGGTTCAAATAAAAATATTCCCTGAAGAGTTCAACACTAGGCTCCTCTTGAACGTATACTTCACAGAATACTTGAAAGTTGCAGATATTTGATACAGAGTTGGGTCTGATGTCTTGAGGATGTAGTTGAAAGAAGTGCAGAACATCTCGTAAAAACTTGGATCCAGGTGGCGAGAAGCCCAGGTTCATATGATCAGTAAAAACAATGACCTCACCATCCTGCGACTGAGGTTTTTTCTCACTTGGCTTGGGAGCACGCCAAGACAGGACATCTTTTGTGGGAAAATAGCCGATTTTGACAAAATCTTCAAGCGTACTTTTTGTGACAATGGAAGGAACCCAATTGCATGAGGTGACTGTCTTCGGCATCGTAAGAAAAATCCTAAAAGAAAGAACAATTTTGCCGGTTTAAGTTGATTCATTAAGCCGGAAGTAAAATGCTATAGTATATATCCAGAGTGGCGGCATAAAAGGGGCCTAATGATATATGACTAGTGATAACCGGTGATGTAAGCCGCCATGACCAGATTGATATCTATCAAGATTGAAATCGGCTAAGTGTTGAATAAAGAGGTTTTACAGACTAGAGCATGTGATTTGGATCTAGCGCTGTGTGATAAAACAAAATAAATCAAAACCTAAATATTGCAGCGGCAGAGGAACTAGCACATGGGTGAGATTTCTGCATCTAAAGGGTATGTTCAGTGATTAAGACGAAGGATAGAAATAGGTTCTGCATATTCTAAAGGCCATTTTTCTAGTAAACAGAAGCGTGACGAAGAACGAGGATGAACTCATAAAGAACTGCAGAAACCCTAATGGAGATCTATGGTGGAGAAGATAAGGTGCTTACTGGATCGATGAGCAATGAAGAGGCACCGCAGTTTTCTCTGGTCCCGTTCAGGTCGATGCAGTGGCCGAGGTCGAGGAAGACGATGAGCTTCGCAGCGGCGGCAGTGCTCAGGCATGCAGATGTGTCGTGGAGAGAGGTGGAAGACGAGAAGGAAAAGAGGGGAAAATGAAAGGCGGTCTGCTTGACCCAATTTATAAGGAGAAGGGAAACAGGTGGGCGCGAAAAATGAGGAGGCCAAAGAATGATTATCCAGCCGCTCGGATGCCTCAATTTTTGGGATGATTATAAAGATAAGGATTTGTTAAGATATATTTGGTATTGTGTAATATTAATGACAGGTGACGTCATGACGGGTTACCACAATCGCAGGAGATGACGTCATGGATGGTTATGAGATCTTGCAAGAATAAAGAAGGAAGGATTTTTCTAAGTGTTCAAGATTGACATGAATGAGTTCAAATCAATCTGGGTCCTAATGTTGGGGATATAACTATTGGGTATGACCCGCCCAGGAGGGGCCGGGTTATACCTACGGTGGTTCATGAATACAAAGCCCATGAGGATGTCGAAGATGGCGGTGCATGAAGCAAGGGCTTAAAGCCCAAAGGCGACTTAAGGCCCATAGGGGTAAACCGCTATATGTGTATGACTTATATTATAAGGCAAGTATATTTAGTCACCGAGCCGGACACGTTGTCTATGAGCCAGCCAGGACTCCGTGACCCGCTGGGCGTCAACCTGTGTATATAAAGGGACGACCCAGCGGTTCAGGGCAAGAAACATGAGATCTAAAGCTAGGTTAAGCGTATTAGCTCCCTGTTAATCGAGACATAAGCAATACCACCTCAAACTGGATTAGGCATTTAGCTTCATCGCAAGGGGACGAACCAGTATAAAACTCCTTGTGTCCTTTGTCCCATTTAACCCGTTTAAGCTAACCTAGTTGCGATGGCTCCACGACTAAGTCCTCACACAAGGACATCTGTCGTGACAATTCCACGAAAGTATCCACTATGAAAATCGACTTTGGAGAATATGGTAGATCTACAATCAACACACATATGTGACGTACCATCCTTTTTCGGCACTAGAATAGTAGGAACAACACAAGGACTAAGGTATTCACATATATATATATCCTTTGGCGGGAAACTCCTATACTTGATTCATAATCTCCTTCATCTCCTTTGGATTGGTATGGTATGGCGCACTGTTGGGCAGCCAAGCACCGAGAATTAAGTCAATTTGATTCTCAATCCCTCTAATGGGTGGTAATCTCGATGGCATGTCGTGTGGGAAGACGTTAGCGAACTCTTGCAAAATGTTATTGATGGTAGGAGGCAAAGAGGGAGGGACGTCATGGATGAAAATAATGCCTCTTTGCACACAAATGCATAGAAAACATATTTTCTGAAATCTAGATCATCAAGATCAGATTTGGTCGCAAGTAAACATCCACTTTTCAATTTAATTTCAGAGGCACACTACTAGGAAATACCTTATAGGTGGATGGTTAATAGTAACGGGGGTTAATACACAGCGCTTCTGCTAATTTGCAGCAACGCTGGGTGGCAACATGCACTACATGTAAAACAATAGCAGTAGGCGGGCGCGACAATCAACATTGCTGATAGGTGGTCCCCACCATGCCCTTCGGGGATGCCTATAGTAGCAGTGCGGCCCATGAAACCCTCACTACTTCTAAATAGACAGCTGTAGCATGGGGTCCCAACAGCGCGCTGCAACTATGGTTGCACTGTGCTAGCTAGTGGGCCCCATCTTAGCAGTAGCACGGGCCCTATATCTACGCTACTGCTAAGTCAACCTCATCCCTCTCCCATGCCCGTCCACTTTCTCGCTCCCTCCCTCACTCCCTCCGCCTCTTCCTCCCGCCGCCCTCATCGTCGCCGTCCTCCCTCCTCCTTCCTCGGTAAGCCGCTGCCCTCCTCCCACCGTCCTCTTCCCTCCTCCTCCTCTGGCATCCCTCCTCTCCCTCCTCCGGCTGCCATACTCCCTCCTCCTCCTCCCTTCTCCCTCCTCGCCGGCCGCCATCCTCCTTTATCCTCCCTCCTCCGTCCGCCATCCTCCCTCCTCCCCCACCTCCTCCTCCGTTCGCCATCCTCCCTCCTCCCCC